>NC_091821.1:269384551-269693093 GCF_038994185.2 Dermacentor albipictus
AAGCATGTTGCATGCAGTCATCCCTTCTTGCTTCCTTTTGCTCTTCTTGCCATTCGACAAGGTTCCAGCGTACTTTATGTATCGAACCTGTTTCCTTGCCCTGCTAGCCTGCTCCACGATGAGTGTCTTGGTTATGGCGACGAAATCGAACCAAGCTTCCTTTACGATGTGCCTGACGACCCAGCCTCTCCTCCGGTTGATGCTCTGGCCCTTCTAGTTCCTCCTCCCACGCCGCCGTGCGACCTAACATTTTCCCAGTGTGTTGATCCCAACCTCACACGAGCGCAGGACGCCCAGATCGTCGATCTATCTCCTAGCCCGCTTTCGCGCGTCATTCGACCTACACCAATCTCGCTTAGGCCGTACTTCCACTGTTACCCGTGACATCGACAATGGCAACCATGCGCCTTTACTCCACAGGGTGTATCGTGTATCCGGTACGGAGCGTAGCGTCATCGCTGAGCATGTTGGAGACATGCTCCAGCGTGGCGTCATACAACCCTCGCACAGTCCCTGGGCTTCTCCTGTAGTGTTAGTAAAAAAGAAAGATATCCGATTCGATTTTGCGTGGACTACAGCCGACTCAATAAGATCACCCGCAAGGACGTTTATCCACTACCCCGTATTGACGACGCGCTAGACTGTCTCCAAGGCGCCGAATTCTACTCATCTTTATACTTACGATCCGGGTACTGGCAAGTGCCAGTGACTGAGTCAGACCGTCCAAATACGGCCTTCATCACACCTGACGGTTTATTTGAATTCACCGTGATGCCATTTGGCCTGTGTAACTCGCCTGCCACATTTCAAAGCATGATGGACAACATCTTGCGCGGCCTTAAATGGCAGATATGCCTGTGTTATCTGGACGACATCGTTATCTTTTCGCCGGACTTTCCATCCCACTTACTTCGACTTGAACGCGGCCTCAAGTGCATCGCCGATGCTGGCTTCCAGCTTAACTTGAAGAAGTGTCGCTCCGCTGCCCGGCAGCTGGTCATCCTCGGCCATGTCGTGTCAAAAGAAGGTGTAGTCCCTGATCCGGGGAAACTACAAGCTGCTGCCCAGTTTCCACGACCAACGACCTTGAAAGAACTCCGCAGCTTCATTGGGTTAACGTCATACTTCCGCCGTTTCATCCGCAATTTTGCCGCCATAATAGCACCTTTAACGCAGCATCTTCGTAGTGGCCACAACCTTTCGACCTGATGACCGGACTGCGATGCCGCATTCACACAGCTGCCTCGTCTCTTGACGTCACCACCAATCCTGCGCCATTTCGAACCAAGTGCTCCAACTGAAATACACAAGGATGTCAGTGGCGTTGGCCTTGGTGCCGTTCTCGCTCAGAGAAAGGCTGGCTTCGATGAGTACGCCGTTGCCTTGGCCAGTCGTGCACTCACTAAACCTGAATCGAACGATTAACTGAAAACGAATGCCTGGCTATCATTTGGGACATAACGAAATTCCTTCCGTATCCCTATGGCCGCCCAGTTGACGTGATAACATGATCACCATTCGCTGTACTGGCTGTCGTCCTTAAAAGAACCATCCGGTCGTCCTTGATGGGCCCTTCGACTGCAGGAGTACGACATTCGAGTGTTGTACCGTTCTGGCCGAAAACTCTCGGATGCGGATGCCTTGTTTCGTTCGCCACTAACAGACCAGGTTAGCTCCCCGAAGGCTTCACTGTCCGAGTCTTCCCTTGCTGCCACGGACATTCTTCTGGAGCAGAAGATTGTGGTTGTGTCCATGATGGGTCCATGATGTGTCCATGATGTCCAATCCATTGATGGATTGTGTCCATGCTGCGTTTCTTGTTCACCTCATCGACACCCACTACCAATCGCGCTTTACGTCGCCAAGCACATCACTGCTCCATTCGCGACGGGCTCTTGTACCGTCGTAACTACCTCGCGGACGGCTGCAAATGGTTGCTTGTCATCCTTAGGCAACTTCGTTCGGATATTTGTGCAGCGTCCCACGACGATCCCAAGTGCGCGCATGCAGGTGTACTCAAGACATACGTGCGCTTACGCCTTCGTTACTACTGGCGGGGTTGCATCGACTCATCCCTCATTATGTCCGCTCCTGTCTCGTTTGCCAGCGCCAATGATCCCCCTCGTCGTTCAACGCCCATTTGCAGACTTTGCCTTGTCCAGCACATGCTTTTGATCGAGTAGGCATCGACATTTATGGACCTCTGCCAACCGCATAAGGCGACAATTTCTAGGTAATCGTGGCCGTCGACCATCTTACACGCCATGCGGAAACTTCCCCTTTGTCCAGCGCTTCTGGACGTGACGTCGCCTGGTTTCTCCTACGCCACATCATCGTTCGCCACGGTGCTCCCAGAGAATTACTGAGTGATAGAGGCCGCGTCTTCCTCTCCGACGTCATCGAGGCTTTCCTCAAAGAATGCCGCATCATTCATCGCACCACTACTGCGTATCATCCGCAGACTAATGGCATGACCGAGTGCTTTAATCGCACTCTTGGTGACATGCAGGCCATGTACGTTGCATCCGACCAAACCAAATGGGACCATTTTCTACCTTTTCTGACCTACGCTTAGAATCTACCTTTTCTTACCTACGCTTACAACACCGCCACGCAGGCTACCACGGGATTTTCGCCCTTCTTTCTTCTGTGCGGACGCGAAGCTTTTTCCACAATGGATTGTTGGATCTGGAGTACAATCCCAATTGCTGTCCCCCAGATATTGGACCTTGGTGTTGGGTGCGGGAGTTGGCCGAGGTTGAGGAGGACGTTGGGATGAAAACTGGAGGTTTATTTACATTATTTACAGTGAGAGGACCAAGAAATTAACAGTCATAGAGTCATTACGGGCCGGCAGCAACTCGGACGCTGCGGCCCGTGGCAAGAAGCTCGAAAGAGATGAATGAATGAATGAATGAATGAATGAATGAATGAATGAATGAATGAATGAATGAATGAATGAATGAATGAATGAATGAATGAATGCTCTGTTGCTGCTCCCGGTCTCTGGCTTTTACGCCCTTCGGTGTTTTGAAGTCACGTCATGTTCGGGCAATCGGTGAACCCTCTCAGGTGACGCCATTTTCGGCCAATGGTAGGAGCTCGTGTGATTGTGTCATATCCGGCGCAGAGGGTCGCTCCTTGGGCCCCAATTGTCCGAGGGCTTATTTCTCTTTGCGGTATTGCCTTCCCGGCTTGCAAGCGCCGTCACAATAGGCTGATGGGGGAAGGTTTCAGTGCTGCAAAGCAGCTTTGCTCGGGACCTGCGTTCCCTGGAACCGTGACAGGCTCCCGCTACACTTTCGGGAAGAGTCAAGCAGTGAATAGCTCCACTTACGGCGCACGAGGTGGGGGACGCCAACTCGTTTGCACGTGCCACGCCTCGGGAACGGGGTAGATGTGCTTCTGCACTCCTTAATTAGCTGTGGCGTGATTCGAAGTGGTCTGGTGAACTCGAAGGAGGCTCAGGAAAAGGTCCCGTATCTAACAGGATATTAACCTTCCGTACCGCCTTGACACCACGGAAACCATTATCTTATCCGAAGCTGCTGACACGCAGAAGAGTGTCGCAAGCTTTCCCGTATATTTACGTCAGAAGACCAGCAACGCCAGAAGCACCATCGAGAAACTTCCCATGTTCCTGTATCCTATGCTCCTGGCTCGCTTTAGTGTGGCTTTCGGTTCCAACCCCTACCCCCGGACTTTCACCGAAACTCGCGTCGATGTACCAGGGCCCATACCGCGTGATCAACCAAATGTCGCCAGTCAGCTATATCGTGGAACCCCTCGAGCTACCTTTGGATCATCGCCGTCGAAGACGCGAAATTGTGCATGTTCAGCGTCTCAAGCCCTACTGTGATCCGCCTGTGTTGTCCTACCCGCAGGTCACCGGGACGGCTTCGTTTTCCGCGGGGGAGATAACTGTACTGTAAAATAAGGAGCAGTGGGGCTGTGGCTATGTATGAGAGAGACAACGACGACGAGAGAGAAAAACCTTGTTTCGTGCTGGATCGGCTACACTACCTCTCGCTGCGCTATCGTTCTAGTCTCGAACGCTTACTGCCCAAAGAGCCTCGCAACAATATTTAGATTCATGAAGCGATCTTGTAATAGATCATTGAATATACTGCAATGCAGGTTCACTGCGTAATTCGAATATAAAAGATGATGTGAAGGTTTCCTCTTCAAAGCAAGGGATTGAGAAATTATATGTGCTTCGTTTATCGTTATTATTCTTAGTATATTTCAATTCAGACTACGTCATTCGTTATGTTGCATGTGTCACATTAACTTTGCCAGTTATAGCATATTCGCAAATGAAATTTCACTTCTATATTCATTAGGCGTTCTCTAAGTCTTGGACAATGCCCCGCAGGGGGTGTGAGCCATATTGTATGAGGATAATAATAACTAGTTTGGACCTCAGATATTCGTACATCTAAGGACTAACACGTGCTTGTACGAAGACCACCTTAGGTATATAGCAGCAAGGCCAGAAAGCATGTAAAAGTAATGCAGGCTGAAAAATAAGAATGATTTCAGCAGTCATTTAAGCAAACCCACACTGATGTGTACAACGATAGTCAGGAGAAATGTATTCAATACTTCTACAAGCTAAGGCTAACTACACATTTATTTACGCATAGTATGCGGTATAGCAGCTCGTGCAGTAAAAGAACAAAAACAAAAACACTGATGTATTTCACCAACACATAAAAAGTACTTTCCGAGGGCGTCCTCTTCGCTCTCCGAGAAAAAAAAAAAACTCGTTGATTTCTTTTCTAATCTTCTGAACCTTCGACAAGTGTGGTTTACCTCGGTGCTTACGCTGGGTGCGACCTTTGCTGCGATCATGCTAAGGCGCTTTGGTGTAGCTCTTGGCCAACTACACCGAACTACACTCCCCTTTATTGATCTTTCTCATGGAAGCGTACACTCGCATGTCACCACTGTTGCCATTTATTTTTTATTGCGAAAGTAATACTGCTCGTGATTTCGGTCCATCGGTGGTCGTGGCGCCTCCTCACACAGCTGCGCGTCACATGACCGTGTGACGCCACGCCAGACCGAGAGACGGGGCCCCAGCTCGCGGCATCAATGGTGGAGGCGAAGCCTTGCGCGCCGCTGCTGCGCCGCTACCGTGAGAGGGCGCTCGCTGGTGTGACGTCACGCTAGGAGGATAAATGGGGCTACAGCTCGGCTCCTCGCAGTGGTCGGCGCGCTGCGTTGCGCTTTGTCGCATGATGTGTACAAGGCGAGGCTGGAACGATCTGCTGCGGCCAAGCGACGGCGCTTGGATTTCGCAATCTTCCAGGCTTAACCAAGCTAAGCCTTCAGCCAATTTTTTTAATATACCAGACTGTCTGCTCGTTTTTAACAGCCATGGTGTTATACGTGTAATAAGCACGCTGAACATTCGAAACTTCAGGTGCTTCCGGGTAAGGCCCTAAATTTATTCCTCTGGAGCGAGTTACAGGGATCTACTCTCTGTTGACGAGATTGGGGATGGGATTCCAGATGGCATTGCAACTATGGCTTTCAGCCTAAGAACGCTGGGAACCTCCGATAGCGAAATTTAAAGTTTGGGGTACGTCTTTCTCTGTAGGGGAAATGAGTGAGGCGAGGTGCACTGGGCGTTTACACAACATCTATTTATATATTCTCGGGAAGCGTCGCTTTAGCCGCAGTTTGAGCATTGTGGCTCTGCACGGCTATACTGCTCGCAAAGCGGGATCCAAGGTCATGATGTGTCATCTTGCTCGACCAATACCACGCAGCAAGATCCTCGTTAATTACGGACTTGAGATGTGGCATCTTGCTCGACCAAAACCACGCAGCAAGATCCTCGTTAATTACGGACTTGAGCTTCCGTGAAGCACGGCCGCCGTGTAGTGCGCTACTATGATGCCACAATGTTCACAATAGGCAAGCACTTTCTGTAACATGCATTGTGCCCTTCCAATGCCGGGGCCACGAAATACCGCGGTCCCGACGGGAGGTCCCACGATGCAGCCGTCAGAACGCTAGGACCGCAAGCCGTGATTGTTGCGGCGGTGTAGTCCCGACAAAGGCCACCGCGGGCACACCCGGCTTCCTGTGGACTGGCCAGCTCCAGGACGGCAGCTGCCAGGACGCATCCGTGAGAATGCCGGTATATCATAAGGTGATCAATGCGGCGGCGAAGTCGCGGCCTACGCCACCCGCGGTCATTCTCGGCGCCCTACAGACTAGCCAATTCCAGGACGGCAGCTGCCAGGATGCAGCCGTCAGAACATCTGGAGCGCAAACGGTTATTGTTGCGGCACTGTAGTCACGACCAAGGCCACCCGCGGACGCTGCCGTCTCCCTGTGTAGAGGCCAGTTCGAGGATGGCAGCTGCCGGGATGCAGCCGTCAAAACGCCCGGGCCTCCCGCGGTGATCAGAGTGGTGGCTAAGTCGCGGTCGACGCCACCCGCGGTCGCTTTCGGCGTCCTGCGGACTGGCCAGTTTCTGGACGGCAGCTGCCAGGATGCATACATCAGAACACCCGGACGGCAAGAGGATATTGAAGCGGCGGTGTAGTCACGACCAAGGCCAACCCGCGGGCGCTCCCGGCTTCCTGTGGACTGGCCAGTTCCAGGACGGCAGCTGCCAGGGTGCAGCCGTCAGAACGCCCGGACCGCAAGCAGGGATTCTTGCGGCTGCGTAGTCACGACCAATACCACCGGCGGGCGCTCCCTGCTTCCTGTGGACTAGCTAGTTCGAGGACGGCAGCTGCCAGGATGCAGCCGTCAGCACGCCCGTGCCGCACGCGGTGATCAGGGTGGTGGCTAAGTCGCGGTCGACGCCACCCGCAGTCGTTTTCGGCGTCCTGTGGACTGGCTAGTTCCAGAAAGGTAACTGCCATGATGGAGCCGTGAGAACGCCCGGACGGCACGCGGTGATTGTTGCGGCGGTGTAGCCACGACCAAGGGCAACCACCGCGGTCACTCTCGGCGTCCTGCGGACTGGCCAGTTCCTGGACGACAGCTGCCAGGATGCATCTATTAGAACACCTGGACCGCAAGCGGTGATTATTGTAGCGGTGTAGTCACGACCAAGGCCACCCGTGGACGCACCCGGCATCCTGTGAACTAGCCATTTCCAGGATGGCAGCGGCCAGGATGCAGCCGTCGGAACACCCGGACCGCTCGCGGTGATCAGTGCAGTGCGAAATCGCGGCCGAGGCCTCCCGGGGCCGCTCACGACGTCCGGAGGACTGGCCAGTACCTGGCCAGCTACATTAAGGACGCCACCTGGACTCTTCTGCGCACCCGCGACTATCGAGGGCCCCTGCCACCTTCGTGTGACGTCCTCGCATTTACCGGGTAACATAACACGAGGCGAAGCGCAGCTGTTCTGCGCTGAGCTGGGACGCTGACAGGCAGTCGACATGATGATACTGATCTCAGACTATCGCACATACCCACAACGGATGATTCGTCAACATGCGGGTGGTAGAACAAGCAGCAGCTGGGTGGAATAGTAGAAATAGTAATAATTAGAATGATAAAGCTGAAAACTAGTCATAGTATTGTTATTTAAATTGTTACGCGAACGAAGGATTAATAACTGGAGACTATTTACAAAGTATATTTACACAGGAATACTTCCGCGCAACGAGAGGTGAATCGCCGAAACCTTTCTCTTTAGCCCGACACCCTTTTACCATTACACGGAATATGTTTTTGAGAGCACTTTTCGGAACCTTTGTTTGTATTTGATTCTTCCGGTGCTCCTTTCCTCTGGTGCTACCAAACTGGGTTTTAGCCACAGGAACGTTCGTGATGCTCTGCAATTTTCTGGGCGATGCGGAAAAAATTATATGCTAGAATTTTTGAAATAAATATGTATTTACTGTAATAATTAGTTACAATAGACTTCACAATCAGCCAAGTTTTAATTTCACAATTTCAATTTTCTAATTTGGTTTCAATTTATTTTCCTGCAAATTGTTGGTTAGAACCCTTGCACCGCCCGGTTCATGGCCGATCCACGCGTGCGGTTTGCGCCCGTTTCACTGACAACCAAGCAGTTCAGCGAACCGGATTTTACAGCTCCGCATTTTTCACCGCAAGATACAGCAGTGGTGAGGTTAAGGCTACCCTTAGTAATCAAAGTATGAGTTACCACAAAACACGTCTTATGTATCTGTATGGTCCTGTTAACATAAGACTGCATGGTACTAAACGGCTTCACTAAAGCGGTGCAACACCAGAATCCTTGCAACACTTTAGGCGTTATATGAAGCAAGGAAACCGTGCGGAAGGTATCCAAATCCGCGGTTGCGCGTCTAAAAACTAGGATAGCTTGTACTTGTCAACTCAGTGAGTGAGACGAGGCATCCGTGCGCGTACGCATATTCTCTATTCAAATACCGCAATAGAGCGTCTGTGTAGCCGGCACCTGAATGCCGTGACGCTGCGCGGCCACGGGGCTCGCGCAGCGCGATGCGGGAGGGCAGCCTTGCATCTTGCACGGCGGCAACCAGGCTGCTGGTGTCCTGTTGGTTACGGATTTGGGAATCCGCTAACCACGGCCGCCTCGTCGACCGAGAACACGGCGGTCGCCGCGTTCGCGATGGCCTTCTTGTCGCCTCCCGGGGCCGCGTAGAACGTCGGGAGCTCCCAGGATGCAGCCGTCAGAAGCCCCGGACCGCACGCGGTGTTCGCTGCGGCCGCGTTGTCCTCGCCGTCCTGGTCCCGAGCCAGCTCCGTGCCGGCTGCGGAAAGGACGCCGGCCTGGCTCGCACCGTTGACGAGGTCTGCCGCCGCCTTGTCCCGGGCGGCCCCGACGGGAAGCGACGCGCTGGTGTCGTGCGCTGAGATGTGCTGACGCCGACATGGAGCTGATCGGGAGCTTTCTTCGAACGCAGGGGCTCGCGCACTGACTCGCGCCGCGTGAAGTTTGTTGATGATGATGATGAACCTCTGTCATGGCTCGTACTCACTAAGGGGGATAGGCAGGAGCTAGCTCGGGAAAATTTCTATTTGAAAAGGGGAAACGCAAAGGAAAAAAACAAAAACAAAACATGATGGAATAACTAGGCTAATATGCGAGCGAGTAGGCAGATCAACTAAAGGGACAGTTTGGTTGGTTGGCTGATTTTTCTATATATATGTATGGCTGACACCCACATGGGGGATTTGGGCGAGAATCGCATGAGTTGCAAAGATAATTAGTCAAGTTTAAAAAAAAACAATAATGAGAAATTTTGATATCAAAAGAAAAGTGAAATAACGTAAGATTTAAGGATTTAGCAACAACATCACCCTGAATGAGATAGAAATTTGTCAACGTATGCGCAGACACCCCCATGACGATCTCCTATAACAAAGGCTCTCAAACACAGAAAATCTGCAATCGAAAGGTTCAATCTATTACAGCGAGTAGTTTCCCTAAATGAGAAACAACGGCATAACAAGAAGCGGTGTATCGTTTCATCGTCACCACATAACGGGCACAATGAGTAGGGGGACAGGCCAGCTCCATGAAGATAAGTTTAACACAGGTGCAGTTTAGTGAAGCTGACATTCCATCGAGTAGTGCAGACATTTCTTCTCCAAGGGAATATCAGGTGTGAATACTCATCTAAATTTTTTAATAATGGGTTCCAAGGGTTTTGCATAACTGCACGGCTCCTGAACCTCGCAGCAGTTACGAAAACTGACGCAGGAAGTATCGAGAGAACGGGACCAAGCGTTAAGGGCTGCTCTTGCCAGGCTATCTGCTATTTAATTGAGAACTAATTACGCCACCATAGCATGGAATGCAAATAAGCCGTGCGAACGACTATTTGAAATGAGAGCTGAACATAAAGATACAATATTCGTCATTATACCCGTATGAAAAGATATAATAAAACGAAAATGTCGAGGGTGGTGAATTGAATTTTCGTAGGACCAAACCGTCAAACCGTCAAAACCAGCCAATAAACTAAATATACAACTATGAAATCAAGAATACTTACCAAAAAGAACCTGTCAAAAGCAGAACAGAAAACGCCAATCACATATTTTTTCGGTTTGTGAGGCATCTTTCCCAATGATAAGCGATTATATTTAGATCCATGAATCGATTTTGTAATAGATCACTGAATGTACTGCAATACAGGTTCTTCGCGTGACTCGAATATAAAAGATGATGTGAAGGTTTCCTCTGTCACTGCAAGGGATTGCTAAAATATATGTGCTTCCTTTATCATTCTTATTCTTAGTATAATTCCCTTCAGGCTACGTCATTCGTAATGTTGCATATGTCACATTAACTTTGCCAGTTATAGCAAATTCGCAAATGAAATTTAACTTCTATATTCGTTAGGCGTTCTCTAAGTCTTGGACAATGCCCCACAGGGGGTGTGTGCAATATTGTATGAGGATAATAATAACAACTAGATGGGACCTCACATATTCGTACATCTAAGGAGCAACACGTGCTTGTACGAAGACCACTTTATGTATATAGCAGCAAGGCCAGAAAGCATGAAAAAGTAATGCAGGCTGAGAAATAAGAATTATTTCAGCATTTTTTAAGCGAACCCCCACTGATGTGTACAGCGATAGTCAGGAGAAATGTATTCAATACTTCTACAAGCTAAGGCTAACTACACATTTATTTACGCATAGTATGCGGTATAGCAGCTCGTGGAGTAAAAGAACAAAAACAAAAAACTGATGTATTTCACCAACACATAAAAAGCACTTTTCGAGGCCGAGTCCTCTTCGCTCTGAAAAAAAGAAAAAAAAGAAAAAAAATGACCCGTCAACTGCTCTCCTAAGCTTCTCACTCTTCGACAAGTGTGCTTTACCTCGGTGCTTACGCTGGGTGCGTCATAGCGACTTTTGCTGCGATTATGCTAAGGCCCTTTCGTGTATCTCTTGGTGAACTACACTGATCCAGACTCCCCGTTATTGGTCTTTTTCATGGAAGCGTATACTCGCATGTCCCCACTCTTACCATTTTTTTTCAACTTTACCAGACTGTCTGCTCGTTTTTAATGGCCTTAACGTTATACGTGTAATTAGCGCGCTGAACGTTCGAAACTTCAGGTGCTTCCTGGTAAGACCCCAACTTTATTCCTCTGAAACGAGTTACAGTGATCTACTCTCCGTTGAGGAGATTAGCGATGGGATTCCAGATGGCATTGGAACTACGGCTTCTAGCCTAAGAACACAGTCAACCTCCGGTAGTGAAATTTAAAATTTTGGGTACGTTTTTACTCTGTAGGGCAAATGAGTGTGGCGAAGTGCACTGGGCGTTTATACAACATCTATTTACATATTCTAGGGAAGCGTCGGTATAGCCGCAGTTTGAGCGTTGCGTCTCTGCACGGCTATGCTTCTCGCAAAGCGGGATGCAAAGTCGTGATGTGGCATCTTGCTCGACCACAACCACGCAGCAAGATACTCGTTCATTACGGACTTGAGCTTCCGTGAAGCACGGCCATCGCGTTGTGCGCTACTATGATAGCATCATGTTCGCAATAGGCAAGCTGTTCCTGTAGTAGCATTGCGCCATTCTAACGCCGGGGCCGCATAGTACCGCGGTCCTCAAGGGAGCTCCCACGATGCAGCGGTCAGAACGCTAGGACCGCAAGCGGTGATTGTTGCGGCGGTGTAGTCACGACCAAGGCCACAAGCAGACGCTCCCGGCTTCCTGTGGACTAGCCAGTTCGAGGACGGCAGCTGCCAGGATGCATCGGTCAGAACACCCGGGCCGCACGTGGTGATCAGTGCGGTGTGAATTCGCGGCCGAGGCCCCCCGGGGCCCTCCCGGCGTCCGGAGGACTGACCAGTTCCTGGACAGAAGCTGCGGGAATGCAGCTGTCAGAACGCGCGGACCGCACCCGGTGATCGTTGCGCCGGCGTAGTTGCGGCCGAGGCTTTCCTGCAGCGCGCCTGGCGTCCGGAGGACTCGCCAGTTCCAGGACGGGACCTCCCAGTACGCAAACGTCAGAATGCCTTGGCCGTACGCGGGGATCGATGCAGATGCCTAGTCGCGACCAACGCCGCCCGGGGACGCTCCCGGCGTCCTGAGGACTGGCCAGTACCTGGCCAGCTACATTAAGGACGCCACCTGGACTCTTCTGCGTACCCGTGACTAGCGAGGGCCCCTGCCACCTGCGCGTGACGTCCTCGCCTTTACCGGGTAACATAACACGAGGCGAAGCGTTGCTGTTCTGCGCTGAGCTGGGACCATGGAGGAAGGAAACTGAGGAGAGGCCCTAGCCCTTCCGCGCGCTATTAGAAAAGTGTGGAGGAAGTGAAGTAGTAGGTTCTCCTCTTTATGGCAGATTTTTTATTTCTTTGCCGTAGCGGCCACGCCTTTCGGGCCACAATGGCGGCTCTGTTTTGGTTCTGTGCGCTCACACCTGTTGCTCCGTAGGGTTTGTACCGTGGCAAAGGCGCCCTGCGGGCAGGTTTGCGTTGGTCTCCTTGTTTTGTTGCGCTGCGTTATCTGGGCTGTGCTCTCCCGGATGCTGCTGTGGCCAGGTGGGACAGGAGCAACTAAAGTTCGTGAAATGAACGCGCATGCAACGCTGTACGCAATGTACCGCGCCATGGCGATGACAACGGACGAAGGAATATCCGCGGGAAATTTAGCCCTCTTTGGCGGAATCACGCTAACGTGCTAACGATTGTTTAGTATTGCTGCGGAGAGCGCGGGTCCGAGCAGCACGCTTGCGCGCAGCGCGGCGTGGTTTCGGGAGAAATGTAAACAAGAGAGGAGAGCTGGCCCGAAAAGCGGAGCAACGCCATGAGCAACGCCAATTTCTGGCTTCACTTTAGCTTCACAAAGATTGACGTCAGGGCCTCTCCTGAGTTTCCTTCCTCCGTGGCTGGGACGCTGACAGGCAATCGACATGATGATATCTGATCTCAGACTATCGTACATATCCGCAATGGAGGATTCGTCAACATGCGGGTGGTAAAACAAGCAGCAGCTGGGGGGAATAGTAGTAATATTTATAATTAGAATGATAAAGCTGAAAAGTATTCATAGTATTGTCATTTATATTGTTACGCGAAAGAAGCATTAATAACTGGAGACTATTTACAAAGTATATTTACAAAGGAATACTTCCGCGCGACGAAAGGTGAATCGCCGAAACCTTTCTCTTTAGCATGACACCCTTTTACCTTTACACGGAATATGTTTTTGGGAGCACTTTTCGGAACCTTTGTTTGTATTTGATTCTTCCGGTGGTCCTTTCCTCTGGCGCCACCAAACTGGGTTTTAGCCACCGGAACGTTCGTGATGCTCTGCAATTTTCTGCGCGATGCGGAAAAAATAACATGCTAGAAATGTCTTTTTTTAATTATTATGTGTTTACTGTAATAATTAGCTAGAATAGACTTCACAATCGGTCAAGTTTATATTTGAAAATTTCAATCTACTGCATACCCAGGAATTATGGACATGCGTTTAGTTTTTTTTTTAGCCACCACGTGGCGTATCAACCTTAAAGATATGAAATTCGCGCTGTGACGTATGCAATGACGCACAACTAAAGAAAACACAATAAAAAGAAGCACACCCTGAGACTGTTGCTTCCCCTCGGCACTTGGAAACGAGCGCGCTTATGTATCAGCGTTATCTTTAAGACAACCTGCTACTTGCTCGACTTGCAATGAATCCACGATTTTCTAGACACCTTGCCAGACAGCTCGTCGACATTCCGGGTGAGATGTCTGGCCGAGATAACAGCTCCCGCAAAGCTTGCGTTGGGTTCCCTTTCTTCGTTGTTTTTCTGTTTATTTGTGCACAACTGCGGCCGCGGGCTTCGGTATAGTCAACGTTATTTTTCTTGTGTTTTCTAAGAACCAGTGTGATTCAATAAGAGGAAGCTTTAGCTCGGGCCCTTCTTCGATGCCGGCTGCTCAAATACATGTAAAACGCATAAATGATTTTATGAGAAAATCGCTCAACCGATATGAATGAGAATTGTTGCATTCAAGAGAGAACGTTAGATCACAGTGATCGCTGCAATAATAATTTTGATCTAGGCCATGGCATTACTGACAAGAATTATCGGAAATCGGCAAATTTGAAAAAGAAGTACGAAATTTACCAATCCGTTAGTGCGGATGAAAACTGATATCGCATCCCTCTAAACTGCATCTCTTGGAGCATTTCAATCGGACAAATTCGATGTATGAATTTATAACTTATGTGAAGTTACAATGCCTGTTAAGATTTCGCGAATACCATATTCAGGAGTTGGTGGTGTATTTCAGGGTGGCATATGATATATCATTTTTGTCTGCATTAAATGAAATATTAGGTGCAGCTTAGCGAATTCCGACATCATCTTTAGTTGCTGAGGTACAGAGTCGTATACTTCGAGTATTGTTTCTTGAGATTTCGCAATTTTTTTGAATTTAGAAAACTGGAAGCTAAATAAAAATTGGGTTTCTGAAATCTAATTTTAACTATTTCTTTTAAGTTCAACATAACTCATGAATTGCGGTGCACTGGTCGTAAGAAGAAAGGATTGATGATTTCCCAGGTAGGAGCTAAAGCTTCCCGTTAAGTTAGGTTTAGACTAATACTTTTGTATTAGTCTAAACTTGTATTTGTAGAGAAGAAGCAAGACGAGTAGCGCATAAACATTGTGGCGGCCGCAGTTCGATGGGGGCGAAATGCGAAGACACACGTGTACTTAGATTTAGGTGTACGTTAAGGATGCCCAGGTGGTCTAAATTTTCCAGATTCCCCAACTACGCCATGACTCACAATCAGATCATGGTCTTGTCAGGTAATACCCCATATTTTTTTAGTTACAGAATGTACAGTTTTTTACAGTAATTGACAAAGCAGGCTAGTCATTAAACCGTTCACTTCTTCAGACCTAAGCTCGTGCTCATGTTCCTCAGCTTTGTGCAGAGCTGCGTAACATATTTCCACTTGGCGTGGAAGCGCCGTCCCGCTGCTTTTTAGGCAGAAAAGGACTGGTAGCGTTTTAGGCAGCTGACCTGAAAGACGTCATGGGAAGTCTGGATGAAGCGAGTATAGTAGGTGTGACCGGAGACATATCGTAGGTTACGTAGGTTACCTGACAGAGGAGCCGGTAAGCGCCGGAGTAGCGGGATATAAGTTTTTCCGAGAGGCCGAAACGGCGGGTGGGAGATCGAAGAGGGACAAGATCCCCGAGAATATAATCGGCGTCCCGGTGACTACTGTCGCAAATGCTTTTACTCTTGTTCTGAGAAGCACAAAGGCGACAGTGAGCAACTTGGCGTGTTTCTTGGGCTCTAGCAATGACATAGCTTGTATACTAAGACACGGACTCTTGAGGGGTAGACACTATTGTATTAAAAAGCAATACTGAATCTCGGCCGCACAACAAATAAAACGGCGAGTAACGTGCAGCGTCGTGGCGTGATGAATTGTACGTTAATATGACAAACGGGCGAGCAGTATCCCAGTCACGATGGTCATCAGAAACATATATGAAGAGCATGTCTGTTATTATTCGATGAAGCCGCTCCGTAAGACCATTGGTCTGCGGATGACATGCATTAGTAAATTTGTGCTTGGTAGAATAAGGACGTAATAAGGAATGTGACTCGAGCAGCTGGTCGCGCAGCAATATATATATATATATATATATATATATATATATATATATATATATATATATATATATATATATATATATATATATATATATGTGTGTGTGTGTATGTGTGTGTGTATGTGTGTGTATGTGTATGTGTGTGTATATGTGTATGTATGCGTGTGTATGTATGTATGTGTATGTGTTTGTGTGTGTGTGTGTGTGCGTGCATGTGCATGTTTGAAGAACTACGTAGAGTGGGAATAGACACGAAGAAATATACACCTTATTGACTCTCGTCTATAGACAGTCTAAAGACGAAGAATGAACAACAATAAAGAGAGATTGTATCGACTTTTTTCTATAGACTGTCTATAGACTGCGAGTAGACAAAAAGAAATAGAATTCTTATCGACATTCGCCTATAGAAAGTCTATAGACAAATAACAGAGAAAAATAAATAGAGGCTGTATAGACTTTCGTCTATATGTAGTGTATAGAGAGGAAGTAGACAAAAAAGGAAGGAACACCGTATCAACTTTTTTCTATAGACTGTCTATAGACTGCGAATAGACAACACGAAATAATAATCTTATCGACTTTTGTCTATAGAAAGTCTATAGACAAATGATAGAAAAAAATAAATAGAGGCAGTATCGACTTTTGTCTATAGGTGTCTGTTGTGGGAAAGCAGACAAAAAAGAAACAAACACCATATCGACTTTTTTCTACACACTGTCTGTAGACTGCGCATAGAGAAAAAGAAATAGAAACTTTATCGACTTTTGTCTATAGACAGTCTATAGACTTTGTGTCAACAGAAGTCAAAATCTATAGATTCTATATTAAATGCAAGGTCGTCTATAAAAAGTCTGTAGACTTTCTATAGACAGTCTAAAGTCATTTTTGTAAGGGTTAGCAGCGCAACACCACACACACTAAGCAAGCACGGCGCGGATATAGAATTTACATGAATCTTATTTATATCCACAGAGACAAGATTGAATGGCACTGCCTTTATACCATTATCACTTTCTGAAAGCGAAACCAACGCACAAAGAAAAAAAAATATATATTAGGAGCAATTCCACTTGTGGAGATGGATGACCAGTTAAGCTGTAGCACATCAGACAGGATTAGACAAGGGGTCATGTATTTATATTCACCATTTGGTAATGGTAGTGACGATAGCCTTGTGGTTACTGTGATATATGCGGGTTGGCCCGGTTACAACCTTAGACAGAATCTTGGCCAAAGTAGAATCTATGCACGACCGTTGCTACTTAATTGGGTTACTTCGATTGGTCTAGCCCTTCAAACCAAATTCTTGTTGCTCAAGCTCAGTGAACCATTTCTTTTCTGGTTTTGAAATGCCCACATTGAAGCCTCCAATGGTGATCACAAGGGTAGTGTCATCGCGGCTAACCAATGCAAAGTGCGTGGTCATGAACTTCTTAATACCACAGTTGGGTGTGCCTGAATATATATAGACAGTGAATATCATAATTCCGTCTTTCGTTTGTAGAGCACACACAACTCCACAGTCGGTGCCCCTCTCCTCTTACGAGTTAAGGTTGTATGGTAGTATACATACATGCCCTCCTCTGCATATAGGGCAATGCCTTCTACGCGTGAAGCCATGTGCGATTCCAGCATACCCATCGACGGAAAACAATGCATCTTCATCATCATCATCATCATCATCATTATTATTATTATTATTATTATTATTATTATTATTATTATTATTATTATTATTATTATTATTATTATTATTATTATTATTATTGGCGGAGCACTCGAAGCCTGCTTCACCTCCGCCGCATGACAGTCCGATACTCCGCAACCTCCGGGATCGGCCGGCATTTTTGCTCCCTGACACGACAAATGCATTTCGGGCCAAAGGTACATAGCTTCGCTGTGAACGCGCCTGTGCAGTTAGTACTGCCGCCCTGTATTTTGTCTCGACGGCACTGTCACCACCGGCACGGTCTCGCGAGGAGCTGCTAGCGGTTCGCGTTCGTTATCTCCCTTGCCTCTTGACGGCGATGACGCGCTAAATCTGCACCATCATTGCGTCGTGCATCCCTCCTTCGACCAAGCAAGTTTTCGGCGGCACACGTTCGCTTTTGTATTGACATTAAAGCTTTAAACTGCTCGATTTCGAGAGAAAAAACGAATGTACATCGAAAGCGGATGGGCCGCAAGGAATGTACAGTACTCACGGAGCGATGCCATTGATCAGATTATCAAAAAAGACTGGGCTCGGTCAGGTCGCCCTTATAAACGTTCTTTTTCAGCATCAGTTATGCTTTCAAATAGATTACTTCTAAAACAGTTGTGCAATACAGACGCACGTTTAATAATTATTCGCTCAACTAGATAATCTCGAGGACTGGCTCCAAGCTAATCATGTCCGTTAGCTGCCTAAGATCAATTATTGACAATTTAATTATCGTACCTTCGTTTATTACGCAAACAACTAATCAACTTACACCGTATCTAGAGGCTAGCAATTTCAACACTCGAATGATAACAATAATGTCAGCAAGATTTATATTGCTCTATTAAAGTTTGGCGCCGTTAAAAAATAACTGCCTTGATATTCATGGTGCAGTAGGCTTCTTAAAAAGCAGGTGCGATTGCTTCGATGGGTCTTCTTGGCGCAATTCAACTTCATCAACTTAAGCACCTGTGCCCAACAGTGCACTTCTGCTTCTGCTCCTACGCTATACAAGAAACACTTCAGCGCTACGGTATATCACACAAGGTGTGCGAGAACATTGTGCGTGCTCCCGATGACTATATAAGCGTTGGTGGCATCAGGGTCAGTTTTCTGGCCTCATTAAGCTGCTGGGTGGAGAGCAACGGATAATTTTTAGTACATTGTATCAAATAGAGTAGCGCGCACGTGTGTGTTAGAACAAAAAGTACTGAAGTATTGGGGTGAGTTCCTTGCGGAATATATTTTAAGTGTCTATTGTGAACACATAAAGAAAGAAAATACCGGATTTTTTAAAGAATTAATGTTGACATAAGTATGCTAGTCAAGGGAAACATGAGTTCCGACCCTAGTGCCCGAGGTGGAAGCAGCCCCAAACTGCACGGCTACATTGGCACACGGTTTATTAAGGCGAAGGGCTCAAGTGGCTCGTAGCAATTGCTCATACACCCCCCCCCCCTCCCCCAATAGGCGGTGTCTAGTCCAGTGATACAAAGTAGAGGAGTGATACAAGAAAAGTAAAGGAATGGTACGAAAAATACCAGCAGCAATGGCTCCTTCCCGAAAAAAGAACGACATAATCAGGAATGGCTAATACCTTCAAGGAAGCAAAGATGCAGTGGCTGAATATGAATGAAGAAACCAAAGGAAAAAAAGAACGAAGGAAAGAAAGAAGGAACAAAAGAATGAAAGAGAGAACAAAGAAAGAAACGAAAGAAGAAAGACAAAGAGAAAGTAAAAAAAAATCATGAGCCATTCCACTCAGTGAAGGTGGTTGACGAGCGAAGCTATTTAGCACATGACTCGGAGGTGACACATAATTTTGAACAAAAGGTACAAACTCATTTATTGTCCTGAGGGTCGTCATTATTTCACTCGCAACTGCAATCACATTCTTTGAGAATGTCAAATCGGTGCACGTACGCCGCTGGATGGACGGTTGGGCCGTATCAGTGTGGCATCGCAAGGGGTGTGTCTGCAACACGGAACGCGTAAACCGTTCCCTTTTCGATACCCACACATACACATTGAAATCACCGACAACAACAGAGATAGTGTCATCGCACCTAATTCACGCTAAGTGAGTAGCCATGAAACTTACGGGACTATGAGTCATTGCATTTTTTGCTTGCTTACTGGGGTATGAGCCATTGATGATGACATTCTTCGACATGCTGCTTTGTATGTTGTATGCGTGATTAGAAAGAATTTAAGTACTGTTCGCTTGACTTTACTGAGGGCTCGTAGCCTCTGTCTTAGGGGGCTATGAGGCATTGCATTTTTTGTTTGATTGGGAGTATTCGTGTTGCTAGACAGTTTTTTCATTGACACTTTTAACCGAATTATAATATTTGAGAAGTTGAATAATTAATTAGGGCTAGTTATTTAATTAGGCCAAATAAATAAATTAAACTGAGTATCTCCAAGCGATGGCAAACAACATTACCTTGAGTTTGTTCAGCTACGTTGCATTTGCATATTTTAAGTGTTTCAAGTTACGTGGGACACCCTGTATATACGCATAGGTATATACAGTGCTTGACTATGCGTATGACTTGCTGTTGAATTGACACCATGTAATTATTCGTCCTTTCATTACAGATCATAAGTCCCGATTTCTCTGTGTAAACTTTAGGTCTAGGTTTGTCGCTGCCTTGCCACAAATATTCGCAAGTGTCTAAATCACATGCGTTGTCCGTTAGTGGCAGAATGTCGTCATCCTACATCAGTCTGGGGCCCTTCTGTTGCGCGATTTGTCTATTACTCATGCAAGATAAATCAGACCCTAATTAACTGTTTTCCAGTCGCCCCCCCCCCCCCCCGCCCCCGACAACAGTGCTACATTACATTGAAGTGATCGCGTAATCGCGCATCGTGACAAGCTTGGAGAGGTCGGTTTTCACGCCTGCCATTTCCAGCCACCCTAAAGCTGTGACTTCGGCGTGGCGCCGCTAAGTCAGAGGGTGTGGGTTGGAATGCCAGCCGAGGCGAGCGCATTTCCACAGCAACGAAATGCAAGAAGTGTAGCGTACCGTGCGTTGTGTGGAAGTTGAAAGAACGCCCAGGTAGGCAAAATTAATCGGCCGGGAGTCTGCGACTACGATGTGCCTGATAATTATATCGTCGTTTTTGCTCGTAAAACCGAAGGATTTAATATAATTCACTTTAAACAATCAATCTATTCGCGGCAGAGCACTCAACTTAAAATTCCGATATTTTCCGTCCCAACCCAGATCTAATCGGGTCCGCACTGCCCCATCTGTTACGAATTACGGAAAAACATTATCCAATGCTTTCCCCCAGAGAGTTGCTATTAAGGTAAATAGCATTATTTGCCTTTATTCAGCCATTTCGAACATATCTGTCCGTCCGTCCGTCCGTCCGTCCGTCCGTCCGTCCGTCCGTCCGTGCGTCTGTCCGTCTGTCTGTCTGTAATCTTACGCCGACCCAGTGGCGGAAGTAGTCTACCTGCTTGGGCCCCTAGCTATGTGATCCTTTCATTCCTGATGACGCAAGGAAACCAAGCCTGATGCCACCAATGCTCAGAAATCTATTAGCGCAAATAATGCTCTCGCACACCTTTTTTGATGTACCATGGCGCGGAGGCGTTTCTTGTACAATGTAGGAGAAAACATTGTAAAGACAGAGGTGCACGGTTGGGTGCATCTGTTCCAAGTTCAACTTGAATTGCGTCAAGAAAACCTGTCCTACTATTCGCACCTGCTTTATTAGGTGCCTACTGCACCAACAATATACAGGCGGTCTTCTTTAACGGCACCGAATATTAGGAATAGATCAATGTAAATCTTCCTGACATTATTGTTATCATTCCACTGTTCAGATAGTAACCTCCGGATACGGATCAAGTTGAGCAGTTGTGTGCGCAGTTTACGAATGTATGTTAATTACCATTTAAATAATTGTTTTGGGTGGCTAATGCAAATTAGCAGTCTGGAGCCTGTCTTCGACATATTGTAGTTGAGCGAATATATGCTTAATAATCATGCTTCTGTAAGAGCTAAGAGCAAATATTTTGTAATTAAGCTTTCTCTGAAAGCCTAACTGACGCGGAAAACGATCGTGGGTAGCATCTACCTGACCGCTTCCAGCCTTACGAGATATTGCGATGAATGGCACGGCTCCGTGAGCATGTTCCTTGCGGCCAGGCGACTGTCGATATTTATTCACATCGTTTTTCCGAAGGCAAGCCGTTTACAGTTTAAATGTCAATGTAGCAACGAACGTGCGCTGCCGAAAGCGTGCTTGGTCGCAGAAACGATGCACGATTGAATGATAGTGCAGATTTAGCGCGTCATTGCTCTCAAGGCATTGCGCTGCCGCCAACGGAAGCAAGATAACGAAGTTGAACTGCTTGGCTGCTTCTTACGGGGCCGCGCCAGCCAAGGGCGGCAATACTGACGTCACAGGCGCATTTTTTTTGTCGGTTTCGCTTTAACAACGAGATAATGCTACAAATGCAGTGTCATTCGTTCTTGTCTCGAGGATTTAAACACGGGTTTTAATGCTCTCCACACCGCGTTTGTTTCCAAGAGAAGGTGTAAGCAGGAAAATGTTCACTCACACCCGAAAACACACATACACCCTCGCACGCACACATACGCACTCTCTCTCCCTCGCACAAGCACACACTCTCTTCCTCACAAGCACTCGCACGCTCTCTCCATCGCACGCACATGCGCGCAAAAACACGCACTTTTGTCCGCAGGCATGCATGCTGAAAGACGAATACGCACGGTCGCACACGTGCACATTCACACGCCGCCATGCATGCGCCGCAAGCACGCAAGCGCACGCACAGATGCACTAACACGCAGATCCAGGCATGCACACACACCGCGAACACTCACACACGCATACACGTACTCGCGTGCATGCATTTGCAAATATGGAGGCACTACCACGCACACACACTCTCCCCTTGCACGCACACACACGCAGTCTCTCTCTCCCTCGCGCATACACACGCTCTTTCTCCCTCGCACACAAACACACTTTCTGTCTCTCCCGCACACAAACGCACTCTCCCTCACACGCACGTACTCTCTCTCCATCCGTCATACGCACGCACGCACGCACACACACACACACACACACACACACACACACACACACACACACACACACACACACACACACACACACACACACACACACACACTATACGCACGCACAGCCATCCACACAAACACGCACACATTTCTTCGCAGTCATGCATGCTGAAATTCGAAAACCCGTTGGCACGCGTACACGTTCACACGCGGCCACGCATGCACCGTAAGCGCGCGCACATGCGCACGCACACACGCTGCGAACGCTCACATACGCTGCGAACGCTCACACACGTCGCGAACGCTGACACACGCATACACGCACTCGCGCGCATGCAAACGCAAATACGGAGGCACACGCCCGCACACTCATAGACAGAGCGAACATGCGCATAGAACCATACCCAGGCACGCTCAAGACATGCACATGCATAACCACTCTGTACCATCTCGGCTGCTTCTCAAAAGCCTGCACGTGCCAACAGGCTGCATAACACTCCCCCTACCAATACCTTCTCAATGCCAACTGTAATAAATCGCTTTATGGTTTAAATTTGGCGCTTTTTCAAGCCAATGTGCCCTCTGGCGGGAGGGTGCAAAACGATTTTCTCCTGTCGTTGGACTTCACCTCCCCTGTCTGACTTTCTTTAACTGCTTTAACGTACCACCAATGTTCCGACTAAGGGCCAAAATGCATATGTTGCTAGAAGGGACTACCCTCTTATTGTAGTCATTTGAAACTTTTTGACCCTCGCCCTATATTCTGAAATATAAATTCGGAAAAAAATTTTCCCATTGAGTTACACTTGTGCGTTGCTGTGAAGTTCCGAAGGAGAATGTCCAGAATTCCTGGACATGAGTACTCACCTACGGGGCAGAAACCTGGAGGCTTACGAAAAGGGTTCTACTCAAATTGAGGACGACGCAACGAGCTATGGAAAGAAGAATGATAGGTGTAACGTTAAGGGATAAGAAAAGAGCAGATTGGGTGAGGGAACAAACGCGAGTTAATGACATCTTAGTTGAAATCAAGAAAAAGAAATAGGCATGGGCAGGACATGTAATGAGGAGGGAAGATAACCGATGGTCATTAAGGGTTACGGACTGGATTCCAAGGGAAGGGAAGCGTAGCAGGGGACGGCAGTAAGTTAGGTGGGCGGATGAGATTAAGAAGTTTGCAGGGACGGCATGGCCACAATTAGTACATGACCGGGGTTGTTGGAGAAATATGGGAGAAGCCTTTGCCTTGCAGTGGGCGTAACCAGGCTGATGATGATGATGATGATGATGATGATGATGATGATGATGATGAAACTAATTGTTTGGATATCTACCTTGAGAACGTACTGTAGATAACTTAATTATTATTTTGCTTAAATAGGGTCAGTATTAGCAGCGCACTTCTCTTCTAATAGAAACCAATACTTTTCACACTCTTTATTGAATACGTTATTTGCTGTTCACAACATAAGGGGAAATTCAATATGTTGCTAATATGAGCACCAGTAAAGCAGCGAGGTTAGTGAAAGATAATATTGGTGTCCTGAGCCCCGTCTTACCATCTTGCCATTCGTTGCGTACGTCAAGGTATCCCTCTTGTTTAAATTGAAGCCGAAGTCGTGCCGGTATATAAAGACGGCAATCGCTCTGATCCTTCAAGTTTACGGACCTATATCTGTTTTGTATATTATCAATATTATTTTTGAAATAAAACATTGGAAACCGAGACTATCGACAGCGCGAAACGGCACGAACTAAGCAAGGAAGATACACCGACAAACGCTGTGAAAAAGCTTAAGCATATCGGCCCGCGCTGTAACAGACCTATTTGCGTCCACCAGTATAAAGAAATCATCGACATACTTACATGCTTTTTTTTTCGTGTGCAGTGCAAGGACCACTTCCTGGCATGTGAGGCAGCAGTTATCTGCGCTTGTCCGCTCTTCTCTCTTGCGCACTTCGTGCCGTTTCCAGTCAAGTTTCAGTATTGAATGCTAACGTGTCCAACGTACCGTCCATCTGAAAGTTATTGCAAAACGTGTACGCTACTTCCTTGAAGAACACCATGCAATTTGCCCGGACCAACCTGGATACGGGTTACATAACTCCACTGCAACAGCTGTGCTAACTTTAGCAGAAAAAATTACCGCGGCATTTCCGAATAACCTGCTTGCCGCTGTAGTTTTCCTTGACCTAAAGAAAGCTTTCGACACAGAAGATTTATTTATTTATTTATTAAGTATACTGCAGGCCTTAGAAGGCCCAGGCAGGAGGGGAAAGGTACATACAAAAAAAGAAAACACAATAGATAGACGAAGGAGTAAAAAAAAAGCTCCGGAAAAAATGCAATAGAAAGTACAAATGCATTATGAGTAAAGCACCTAAATAATGCATAGGGAGTGGCAGATACAAATTGAAACACTGTTTCACAAGCACAATTTCAAAGCACTGGAAATGTAATAGAAAAAAAGAGGAGTGCATAATTCAAAATTATTACGACGCGTAAATCAATAAATATTGCAGAACGATACAAACTGAAATCAGATTTTGTAACAACAAGCACTAATATTAGATAGTAATGGACGTTATTGAGTCAGTGCTGAGAAGTTTGTTATAATGTAGGTTGTTCCATTCCGTTACTGTTCGAGGGAAAAAGGAAGACATAAAGACATTGGTTCTACCATTATAAGGCGTTAATGAGGCAGCGTGGCGATGTCTTGTTCGGCGGGCAGGAAGGGGTGTTATGTAAGGTTCGGGAGAAAGAGATAGTTTATCGTTACTCAGTTAGAAGAGAAATTTAAGCCTGTGAATTTTTCTTCTTAGTTGCAAAGACTGAGTATTGTGTTCAGCCATTAACTGAGTTGGGGAATCACTTGAGCGATATTTAGAGAAGATGAACCTTACTGCTTTACGTTGTATAATTTCTAGCGCATCGATGTTAGTTTTAGTGTAGGGATCCCATGCAACAGCTGCATACTCGAGTTTAGGACGGACAAGAGAGGTGTAGGCGATAAGACGGGTTTCAGAAGGAGCGTGCTTTAATTTATGCCTGAGGTAGCAAAGCTTCTTAAAAGCTGAGTTGCAAAGATGAGAGATGTGGGAGTTCCAACTAAGGTTACTGGCTATTGTAACACCGATGTACTTATATTCATTCACCTCCGTAAGAGGTTTGGATGCTAGGCTATCGGTACACGAAAACTTATAAATTTTTCTAGTGATCTTCTTAAATACTGTTTTATCAATGTTAAGCTGCATATCCCAGCGAGAACACCACGCTAGTATGTCTTGAAGGATAGAGTTGAGAATAACTTGATCTTGTTAGCAGGTGATCTCATTAAAGAGGAGACAGTCATCAGCAAATAGTTTTATTTGTACGGGTTGAGTAACAGTGTCTACAATGTCATCAATATATATGTTAAATAATAATGGTCCAAGAACACTACCCTGACGAACACGAGAAGTGACAGGAAGAACGCTGGAAGAACAACTATCAACTACTACGAATTGCGTACGGTTAGAAAGATAAGCACGAATCCAATTTACGAGATGTGAAGGAATGTTGACATGTTCAAGTTTTTCTATTAGCTTTGCGTGCGATACAAGATCAAATGCTTTCCTGAAGTAAAAAAATATGATGTCAGTTTGCCGTGATTTGTCGATAGTGCTAGCTAGACTGTGAATTACAGTGGTTAATTGGGTTACAATTGGTTGCATCACGGGATTTTGCTAATGAAATTAAAACACTATACGCTTTCCGCATCAAACTTTGCGACTCATTTGCTAGTAACATAATTAACGTCACCAGTCCTTTTTGGGGACGCGTGACAATATTATAATAGGATGGTAAACTCTCCTAAGCGGAGCATCCCGCTCGGCTAGCTGACTTTGCCGGCAGCCGCCGATCGTTCGAGCCGGTATGGTTAGCTCCCGGTTGTCGAAGCAGCAGCGGACGGAGCTTGCAATGAAAACGCCGTGAGTCATAAAACGTTTATTTTCGTGGGAATGTTAGCATCCGGATATGTGGCGGTTCAATGAACACAGAGTTGGTTCTCTCTGTACTTTGTCGGCAGCAAAGAGCAAATAAGGCGAGCCGCGTTGCACGGTGGTCGCTGCGCGCGGCCAGTCTGCGACACCAAGTGTGGACAGGCGGCGACACATCGGCACTGTGTTTCGACGACGTGCACTCCGCTCTTTCTTGAAAGGGTGCATGTCGCTCGCACCAGTCCCGTGCTGGCGTCAGCAGCCTCCGAATATACGATATTTTTAACGTAATCTTCTTAGAGTGCCGAGCCTCGATGAGCCTAGCGAATAGTGGCATTTATAGAAAGTAGATATTGCAACACGCGAGCAGTTTGAATTGTACGCTTCAAGAAGTCGGAGGTCCGTGACATGTGCGAAAACTGGAACGCGGTGACGGCGTCTTCAACTATTTTGCCGTAGTGAACAGACGCGGTAGCCGCGGCAGTGGCCTGGCAGAAGCCGAGAAATGAAACTTGCTTTCTCACCGCATATACTCTCGCACGCAGAGGGCCGCAGCTTTGCCTGTGGTGCGCCAGATGGCGCTGACTATCTTGCAAACCTTGCTATCTTGAAAAAACATTAACAATGAAGGGGAAGAGAAAGGCAACCATAATGAAGCACAGAGCGCTATGGGGATACAATAGGTACGAGGTCCTCCGAGGTATGTGGAAAGGTGTAATGGTTCCAGGACTTACTTTTGGAAATGCGGTTGTTCGCTTTAAATCAGGGGTACAATCAGGACTCGACGGGAACCAAAGGTCAGCGGGTCGCCTCGCACTGGGCGCTCACGGGAAGACTACAAATGAAGCTGTGAAGGGTGATATGGGCTGGACTAGGTTTGAAGTGAGGGAAGCTCGCAGTAAAATTGAGTATGAAGAACGGCTGAGGAATATGGAAGGAAGTAAATGGGCTGGGAGAGTGTTCAGGTATCTGTACAGGAAAAACATTGATTCACAGTGGAGGAAAAGAACTAGGAAGCTTACCAGCAAGTATGCAGCCTGTAGGGTGGGCAACACAGCAACAAGGAAGGTCAAGCGGAGAGTCAGAGAGGCGGAAATAATCTCATGGGTGGCGGCACTGGGAAAGAAACTTGCCATGAGTAACTACTTAAGAGGAAAGAACGAAATCAGGAAAGAAACCATTTATGATAAATCAAGGGGAAGCTCATTACTTTTCGAATCGAGATCGGGATGCCTTAGAACACGCACCTATAAAGCGAGATATAAGAAGGAAGAAGAAGCGTTTGCTTGCTGCGGTAAAGCTGGGGAGACTATGGAGCATGTTTTATTAGAATGTGAAGACGTCTACCCAGCGGTCGATTTAGGCACCACTGGCCTTCTTAAAGTCCTCTGGTTCAGGGGGAGGAGTGGTAAAGTAAACATGTGCGCAATAGGTATTAGTAAGAGGCGATTGGAGTATTGGTGGAAGAAAAGTAGAGAAACGACAAAGGCGGAGACGTACAAAAGCACAGTTCGTCTAGGGGATCAGAAAATTTGGGTGTGGTAGTTCACAGTGTTTTTTTTTCCGCTTTTATTGTTGAACCTAGGTAGGACATTAGGCAGTATACTAGCAATAGCTTGGCCGCACAAACCACTGCCCCGTTCCAAAAGAGACGCTCATATCATCCATCCATTCATGCACCGTGGAAAAGTAAACAGTCCGCAATAGAGATTAGTAAGAGGCGATTGGAAGATTGGTAGAAGAAAAGTAGGGAAACGACAAACAACGGAGACGTACAAAAGCAAAGTTTGCAATAGTTGGTCAGAAAATGTGGTCGTGGGGGTTCACAGCGTTTTTTTCTTCTTTTTTGCTTTTTTACCCTGGGTAGGACATTACGCAGTATAATAGCAAGAGCTTGGTGGGGCAACCCACCGCCCCGTTCCAAAGGGGACGCCTACAACATCCATCCATCCATCCAACCGAGGAAAAGTTAACAGTCCGCAGTAGAGATTAGTAAGAGGTGATTGGAAGATTGGTGGAAGAAAAGTAGGGAAACGGCAAAAGACGGAGACGTAGAAAAGCAAAGTTTGTAATAGTTGGTCAGAAAATTTTGTTGTGGTGGTTCATAGTGCTTTTTTTCTTTTCTTTCTTACCTAGGTAGGACATTAGGCAGTATATTAACAAGAGCTTGGTGGCGCAACCCACCACCCCTTTCCAGGGGGGACGCTCATAACGTCAATCTATCCACCGTGCATTAAACAAGACAACACAAAATCTCAAACGAAGCTGGAGTCTTTATACCTGTTTAAAAGGCTCGCCGATCTCGCCGACAAGAAACATCGGCAGCGGCGTCGGCGGCGCACGCCGACGTCTCACGAGAAATTGATTTGTGGGATCGCCAGGCATTTGTGCGCAGGCGCGAGTAAAAGCGGGGGCGAGATAGAAAATTGGGGGCTTTGGTGCTTAAATATATGACTGCCTAGGAACTACGGAGTAGGTTTCTTAGCGTGTGTTGTATGCGTTTGTCCCCTAGACATGCCAGCGTCGCGGGGTGCGGTCGAGTTTGTTTTCGCTGCGCCGCTGGCTGCCCGCGCGGTGAGGCAGTGGGCACAGACGCCCCATTTGGTCATCGCTGTGCCTGAAGGGACAAGGTTCTGACTAGTGTTGTATAAGTCGCGGGTCGCTTTTTCGTCGCGACGATAGATCGTATTTTTTTACACGCACTGCTCCATGAAGGTACATTAACCGGCAAACGGAGGTCTCAGGAGAGCACCGGAGGTTATCATAAAGCAGGCGACGCAGGATCTGCAGGGCACCCAAGGGGTAGCAGTGGGATCAAAGCTGGAAGCAGGGCGGCCCGTGGATTGGGACCGCGGAGTCCGAAGCGTGCCAGGGGGTGTTCGCATAAAAAATTCCCTTATACAGCCCTGGCACGCGCAAGACTCCGCGAGTCCCAACCCACGGATCAGTCTGGGTTCTAGCTTTGGTGTACCCGTTGCCACTTTGGTGCCCTGGAGGTGTTGCCAACAATACGAAATAGTGACACGTTGTTACGATGAGTAAAAACACACGATTCAATAAATATAATTACGTCCATAATAGTTCTGCGGAAACCCGCAAGGTGGAGAGAAGTAATTAATAAAGGGGATGATCGAAAGACCCTGCCTAATCGAAACGGAAGATGGATCCCTAATTTGCTATGGTTGTTTCGAGAGGTTGCCGGTCTGGCTGGCGCCCCGCAGGGATTTCGTGCCCCTCTGTGTGTGTGCGTGACTAAGGGAAGAACCCTTTCCGCAAACTGTGCGACTCTAGAGGGGGAACCCTTTCCGGAACCAAACAGGACTCACGGGTTGCCGCCAGCTGAGGCAAGCACGTGCAACGTCGCCTATAAGAAAGGGAGCAGCCGCAAAGCACCGACGGGACACAGTACATGTCACGTGACGCTGACGTGAGTGGAATCCCGCCTACGATTTAAGCGGCCGCGCAATGTATTTTTCATTTATTCATTCACCAACCATGCAATAAATAGTGCAAATTTCGCACTAGAAACATCTCGCCCTTGCCTGGACGCCATGGGCTACCGGACGCCTGCAGCCTGCCGACAACGCCACGCTACCCCGTAGTAAGGCCAGTCGAGGCACAGAACACCTATGTCGATGTTCGAGTAACATGCGTCGCTACAAGGCGTAAACCGAAGTGACTTGAATCGTGCAGCCACCTGGTGGCGCAGGGCTAACACAGACAATAATACCTAATATTGCAGTGACCAAGTGTATTTTAACGCGATAGCGTTAAGGAGCTCGATCGCAGAAAAGCCGGTGTCGTCGGCGTCGGTGTTTGCAGCATTGACCGTGAGCGATAAATCACGGCAGGCGCTTCATAAATAAAAAGCAACTTCCAAGATTGGCCCGGTGGGAATCGAACCAGGCTCTCCGGAGTGTGAGACGGAGACGCTGCCACTCAGCCACGAGTTCGATGCTTCCAAGCGGTGCAAACGCGCCTCTAGTGAATGCGGTGTTGCCTTCGAAACGAGCCGTGGAAAGTTATACTGCGGTGTATATCGGTAATTATGAACATGTAACGTACAGAAGTCACAATTACACGAGTTGCGAAGTGCGTTTCCGTTGCATTTCTTCTGCGCTTTCCGCACACGCAGAGCCATCTTGCGGCAAACACAGAAGACCCTCTCCTCTCAATGTACGGCGCTGCCCCGACAGGAGGCGCGCCCCGCGCGCATTGGGACCGCTGCCAGGCGCGTCGCGGGACTCCCTCTCCCCTGACGACGCTTCGCCGTGCTCCCGGTTGCAGAATCAAGCGCCGTTCCTTTCTTTAGATTACTATCTATCTCTCTGCCCGTGCCGATCACGACGTTTGGCTGGCGTAGATCGTTTCCCCTCCGAGACACCGAGTTCTTTGGTTCGTTCCGTTCGCTCAGGCGCACGTTTCGTTGCCGCGCCGAACGCTGCGTTGCTCGACGCTCACCGCGTGATAGGTGGGCGCTAAGTCCGATGCGGGGCGCATCGTAAGTGATCGCTGTGCCGTAGCGCATTGTCTTATACCCCATGGCGGGTCGACGGGAACGCTGTCGCGTCCCACTCTTGAAGGCGAAGCTTAAGCGTCCTCCAATATTTACTTTGCTTCGGGTGAAAATTGTTGGCAGCAACACGATTACGCCAGTGCCGAACATTTACACCTGCAGCGAAGCAGAATGCACTTGGTTACTACAATATTACCTGTTTCACGACCGGTCTCGAGGGGAAGCGCGTGCTCCCCTAGAGACCGGCCGTGCCTGTTTTTCTCTGTTTGAGCTTTGCGCCACCAGGTGGCTGCACCATGCAGGTCGCTGAAGAACAAACGCTGAAGAAATGAAACATTCGTAGTCAGCATCACCGCTAGATATTGCCTATCGAATCAAACAGCACAGAGAGCTTTACTTACACCGATTACCACAGTGCGTGGGATCCGCACAATTTTCTAGACTGTGAACTTATACGCTTAACGATTCCGCTAATTAATGGGATAGTTATATTCGAAGTGGGAAAAAAGAAGCTGTCGGGTCCACGGCACATTTGATTTTAACGGCTTCAGTCGAATAGACGCTGCGTGATAGAAGACTTCCGTGGAAATTTAGTCGTCGAAATTGGCTACAATCGATGGTGAATTCAGGAAGTTGATGAACGGCAAGAAGACAAAAGGTTGTCGGCGGCCACAGGAAAATAAAACGACTTATTGAGCAGCATGTTCATGGGGCCGTGCTATGGTTTCAACGTGTATCAGAAATCCTCGAAAATATGAACAGAGGCCGACGAAAATACGGGCATCTTTGGACAGGCGAAATTGTTGAAAATCTCAGGACTGCAATAACGTAAATATAAAGATAACGTAAAGATAAAAATACCATAATGTACGTTGGTAGGGAAGCCACATTTCGGGACGAATAAATTGTCTGTTGAAATAAGAGTTCAGCTGAAATCCGATGGTACCAAATAGGGCGAGAATGTCGGCTAGCGCCCCCATAAGGAGAAGCCCAGTATGTCCTAAGGCCGACGCCAGCGTCAGGAAACTATCGGTTGACTACACATATAAGCGAGATGCTTACTGGTCAGTCTTAGAGGGTGAATCCTTACAGGGTGAGGAATGGGTCTGAATTTGGAGACGTGGACCCCATCACATTAATTACAATGCACTCTTCGGTGTCATTTTTCGATGGCTGATACCGATTTTCGCGCAATGAGAATCCGAACAAATTGTTTCATGCGCCGACTGTCACCTTCGTTGAATTGCCAACATTCCTTAATGATGTCCTCGACAGTCGCACAAGTCTTGAACGCAATTAAGTGTGAGGAGTTGTGCTCGAGGCTTTTGAGTACGTGAGCAGCCTTTTTGTCGTTGGATAACTGCTAGCCTGCATTGCGGCTATCATATAAAGGGAGAAGGGCAACATGGTAGACAATATGGCGATCAGACAAATTCTGCATGTGTAATCTTGCGCAATAATCTTAAATAGGAGCCATCTTTCACGCCTGTGAATAACCGTGGCAAGGCAGTGCTTCGACAACTAAATGCAAGTACTGTATATGTCATACCCAGGGGCGTAGCCCGGGGGGGGGGGGGGGAGCTCTTACGAGGCCTCAGCTTCCCGGAAATTTTTCGGGCTGTCTCGCCGCCGACCCAAACAACCCCTGGCGTCGGACATCATTCTGGATTATGACCAGAATGTTTTTTTGTGCTCGAAAAAACATTTCAGCGCAAACATTGCAAACTCGGGCTGGATTTCGCGGTAACGCCCATGCACCGGGGGTCACACGACGCAAGGAGCCCCATCGGAGCTCAAAGTTTCAAGGGCGTTTTGATGGAGAGCGGGCTCGTCGCGGCATCTCGCGGATGCCGCGTGATCTACGGAGCACATGCATTTCAATTCCGAAACTTTATGGGTATAAACTTCTCATGAACTTTTCATGTGAAAGGTTCACTGACACTTCCAAAGTCGCGTTCTAGATTTTCAATTCCGGAATTTTGTGGGTTTAATATTGCAACAAAGGTTTGATGTCAAAGGTGCATTAACTTTTCTTTATTCGTACATCGGACCATACACCTAGACAATCCAAATCAACACCCTATCAGACAAGTGGACAATGTACGCAGCGAGGTCCGATGAGACGAAGCGTTGTGGTGGTTCATTTTTGCCGTCATGTCACAGAGAAGAATACCGACATTTTTTTTTTACCTGCGCCAAAGCATCCGTGTTAAGACACTAAAACCATCAAAGGTAACTGAGTTCTTATTTCTTTTTCTACTTTGTATTTTATTCGCGAGTACACATTGAGCCTCTTAAATTTTCTTGTTCTCGCTACCCGCGTGCTGTCAGAGCCAGCCAGAGCGCATGCGTTTTTCTCGTGTTGCCCCGACCACCGCGCGGAGCACTTCGGCGCGCGTTCGTTTGTCTCACCGAGTGGATTTTTGCCTCGCAGAGTTTTAGACGCTTTCTGGCTAGTCGACGTGTAAAGAAACAATGGTCGCTCGCAGCCATCGTTTGGGACTCGACCGATTGCAATGCGTTGTCTTGAGCGCAACCTCTTCGGAAAGTCTTGTCTCGCCGGTGTAGGGTACCGAGTGGTATGCGTATGGTTCTCTGTGGGCCAAGCGTATCACGTATTCTTCGATATTCCTTCGGTAGCCACATTAAGTGCCCATCCTAACCCGTTGATATCGCAGCATTAAAAAAAAAGGAAGAATAAAAACGTGGCTGCCTGTTTTAGAAGCCTCCCAAAAGCCCGGAATCAATCACCGCTAGGTTTGCCTCGTCGCGACTAAACGTTCTTAGGATGACAAATAATTTCCAGCCGACGAGCGGCCACTCTTTATCAAGAACACTGATAACGTTGGAGGAATATGCTTTGAGGTGACGTTCAATGCGCAGGGATAGCTTTTAATTTTATTTTTGCTTCGTTGACGTCATTACTACGTCACCGCGTGAAGCTTGAAAAGCTTAAGGTCACTATGGCAAGTGGTTACACTCCCGCGAACTAAAACGCTGATGTCCAGAAAATCTTGATACGACCAGGATTTTAAAAAATACACAAGAAATATAGAGAGATTACAATGATGTATGCAATGAATGAAGCAACACATGTTAGTAAAAGTACAATTATTTAGAACTGAGGTTGAACAGCGCGAATAAATAAGGACACGGGGAAACAAAATACCACGTATGTATAAACAAATATTTAAGATATATTTTATTAAGGTCCTCGAACCCATGAACTTTGGTGGGAGTTGAACCCGGAACCTTTGCTGTTAATTAGGGCGAAGGTAATTAAGGTAGAGTTTTCTCTCACCCTTTGTGGGCGAATACAAGTAATCGGAAGTAACAATGCCTTCGAACGAAAATGTCCAGTAATATTATTAACGTCTCGTGAGCCCGCAGGCTTTCGGCTTCATCCTCTTCTGCGTATACGCTAAAGTCACTGTCAAGTTGTTCTTAGTGCAGTTTGAATTTCAAAATTTCGAAAATTTGGTAAAAAAAAAGAAACAAGGGAAAAAGGGTTCCTTTTCTGCCACTCGAAATTTCCGGAAATTTATATTTTTTAGGTATTGTTATTTTTCTGGCTTTATAAAATTTTCGTTAAATTCTCAAAGAGAGTTGTGTTTGTGAAACAGTATCACATGTGACTTAATGAGTGCTTGCCCTTTTAACATTATTTTGTTGAGCTGTTTTCCTGTTGAGGTGTGAAACTACTGCTTATCTTGTATAGTTTTGATTATATCCTTGGGCCTGTACTACGCTTTTACGGCTATGCGTTCAATGGTAATCAAACTGGGTAAGCTTTATTGAAAAATATGGAAGGACTTGCTTACAATGCTTCGTCGCTCTTATCAGTGGAATGCTTCAGATATCACGCGTGCGTGCTGAGCATGCTATTTTGACAGTATGGTGCATTCTTTAAAAAGTACCTCACAGCCACATACAACGCAATGCAGCCACTGATGTCTATCTCGTGCTTGCTTTCGGACCACGTTTGAATCTTCAGGTTTTTGGTATTCGCACAGAGCCCCGTTTGTCCGACATAGAATCGACCCGTTATGTTTAGTGCTGTAAAGTCATGCGCAAACCAGCCCAAATTCGTACGCTTGTGACAACAGTTAGTTGCCTTTCTATTCTAGGCGAGCAAACAAACAAACAAAAAAAAAACCCTTCACTTCGCAATCAGTTGCATCACAGAAGGAGGAGGAGAAGGGGGAGGAGTCAATCTTTTCATGTCGACACTGCCGCCAATTAATGCGAAGTTAGTATAATGAGCGTCAAATTTTATTGTCTATACCTGGGAATAGACGCATCTGCGGAAATATACAAAACTTGAGTTGTATTGTAACGTGTACCATAACCGCAACAGTTTAAAAGGGTAATGAGCCGTTTTTTGTAAATTCTGTTTTTGGTAACTTGTTCGGAAAGGCTGTATCTGCCAGAGCGCACAAAGCTTCACGTGCGGAAACAGTACTTACGCGCCTATCGTAGCCTTTTTACAAAACTTCCTAATTAATTTCCCCTTCTGGACTTGACATATTATGTTATTTCTTCTGAAGCCTCGACTCAGAGATCGAGCCACACCGATGTTTGCTTCGCTCAGGCCGATGATTGTGTGCGCATGCTTGTCATTTTCCCGAGTAGAAAAGACAACGCTTAGATACACAGGTTAAAAAGAAAGATTCGGTCGGTATGTTATAACGAGGGAAAATTGCCCGTTTAACCCCAGGTGGTCCAACGTAATCCGCAATCCGCCACTATGGCATGCCTCATAATCGTATCGTTCTTGTGGAACGCAAAAGCCCGGAATTTTTTTTTATAACATTGATAATAGTAGCGAATTGGGCAAGTTTCTATCGGCTTGTTTTGGAAAAAGCGCGTAGAACGAGGAACGAGCTGAAAAGGAAGACACGTGCGATGTGCTGTGCTACACTAACACTTAAATGCTGTGCGAAGCTGCGTGGTAGCCAGTAAAGTCTAATCTGTTCTTTGTTGTGCAGAATCTCGGATTCGACGACACGAAGGGCAGTTGTTTTCATATCTCGAATTATACCACGGAATCCTTTAATGCAAGTAGGATATCTTCCACGAACACTCTTGGCCTGATTTGCGTCACTTGCTGAACGCTAGAGCAGCCCGGATGTTTCATATTTTAAATAATAATGCTCACTTGCTTAAATCACTCGCACTCTGCATCCAACATACATAATGTATGCAATTTTACGGATTACGCCATCATAACAAATACCGCTAACTACAGTGATGGTAAAATTATCTAGCAACTCGATAAATATTTTATACGCGAGTCAAAATCGCGTTCGTCTGAGGGGACATGACCTCGGGAAGCTGGTGAAGTAGTTCCTGCAAAACTAGGCGGCTAATAAGCGTTATGGAAATCATATGACCTGAGAAAGAGACTGTAATGCGGGTAACGGAATGAAAGAAAAAGCGTGTCGTAACATTTTGCTTGCGTTTTACTGGAAAATTGCCGTTTTACATTGTTTCTTTAATCTGTTTTACAGTAGCCTCACCAGGTATGTACGTCACGAGGCCTGATCTAGTCACCTTGCAGAGGTAAAATGACACTGAAGACGCGGCATAAGGACACGTATGTGTACGCGTGAGCCAAAGTATACGGACCACATGGTCACCGATAAAACAGAAGTTTTTCGTAATTAACATGCATAAATGGACACTAACGAGTGCACTAGAAAATTCGTAATGCCAAGTTTGGACTGCAACCTCACTTTTAAGTTGCATTCACAGACAGAGCAGAAAATTAGCTTTATCGCGCAATCCATGGCCGGTATACTTTTGCTCACGGGTGTACGTAGTACAGTCGTCTTCCTAATTTTATTGAGTAAATATACCACAGTAGCTTTAGACGTTTACACTTCTCGAACACCGGCATTAATGTCAGAGAGCTAAAGCGACGAAGGTGCTCACTTCAAACCCTCGCGCCCTCTCTTTGCACCCGCAGTATTGAGAGCAAAACTGCAAACCATGTAGATTAGATGCGCTTGTGCGCACAATCACGTTCCTTTTTCGCAAACGATAAACACTGTAGTTCACAGCCTCGTGGGTTTCCTTCATTGAAGGTAGCGCAAGGTAGCGCTCGAATGATTTGTTCAATAAAGAAAATCTTGTGAGGGGAATGACATACACAGAAAGTGATAACGGTATTAGCCAATAGCCAAAGGGGAGGAGAAGGTTGCGTTATATCAGCGTTGTCTCACTTTAAGGTTCCCGAGAGGAGGCGCTGCACGAACGTTTTTATCGGTGTTGGCACGATCAGTGCGATCCCCTACATAAATTCAGGAACTTGCTTGCACGAGCAGAAGCACGGCGTTATGCCTAACGACTGGGACAAGGTTCTTACCGAAGACGCGCCGGCACAGTTACCAGCTGCCGCCGCTCCATCTGGGACAGGTGCCCACAGTCCGCGACTGCGCAAACTTGCCGTCCGAGTACCGCGCAGCCGTGCACGTCCAAGAAGGAGCTTCCATGAAGGCGCTAGCAAGGCTCCGATACTCGACGAAGAGCAGAAGTGCCAATTTTCGTGGTCGTCGTCCTCTCCTTCGCCGTCCCCAAAGCCCCGCGGTGCCAGTCGGGAACTGCCCTCCGACATCGAGCCTTCGCCATCTTGCATGTCCAAGTGTAACCTTGTCTTTGTAGATTCCAGCCCCGAACGCGAAGGAAAGAGCGAGAAGAAAGTTTTCGTGCCACCTACGGACGTTCTTCTGGCCTCTTCTCCAAGCTCGAGTATAACAAGCGACTTCGAAAGCGACTCGAAGTGGACTGGCAGTCCCCCACAGACACCTGCCGGCTATCTCAACGTTACGGCGAGTAGCGGACCCATATGCCGCATTTGCCACGAGGGAGACCAACAGGACTCGCTCGTGTCGCTGTGCAGGTGCTCGGGCACCATGGGCCTCCTGCACATCACCTGCCTAGAGCGCTGGCTGAACGCCCGAAACATAGATCATTGCGAACTTTGCCACCACCGCTTTCCAACCGCGGGCCATGCCACTTGCGTGCGCCAGTTCTTCCACTGGGCGCTGCATGGCGATTCGCAGCGGGCGGTCCTGCGAGACTTGTTCTGGTTCGCGCTCCTGACTCCGGTGGCCGCACTTTGCTGTTTCTTGTGCCCTCACAGCGCCTCTGAGCAAGTGCTCGAAGGTCGCACCATTGAGGCCGTCGGCCTGGTCACTCTGGCCGGCCTCTTTCTCACGGGCTACATGGCCTGGTTGTTCCACAAGGTTCGCTTCCACTACCGAGCTTTCGCGGCATGGCAGGTAAGGAATCCGAGGCGCAGGATCCTGGCACCGCCTTTAGCCACAGCAACAGCTGCAGGCGGGGAAGATTTAACGACAAGCGTTCAATCTGGGGTCGTGCGAGAGCTGGTGGACGTCGTCGTCGGAAGCGTCAACGAGACCGGGCGCAGGTGCATGGCACAGGGTCAACGCGGCGACCGACGAGTGGCTTTGGAACCTTCGCCGAACGTTTTGCCGGAAAACCCGCCTGCTGCGCTGCAGCAGCCAGCCTACGCACACGACCCATTTACAAGCTCTGTGTTTTGGTAGATGTTTCTGATAGTTTTGGTAAACTCTTTTACTCGTCTTATGGTCTAAGCGAAAGGATGCGTTAAGTATTCCTTGTAATTTGAACATTTTTTATTGGACTGTCAGCGCTGTGCAACTTCGCCTGTTTTAACTTTTTACTCGATGCGTTTCTGCAAATAAAGAGCTTGCTCTTATTTTAAATCTACTAGTCTTGATATCGACTAGTTTTTCGTGTCTTTCTCAGTGCCAGAAATGATTTCCAGTCGGCAGCATTAGCTCATGGCGTGGTGATGTAATTTCTTTGACGATGCGAAACTAAGCCCGAGGGCGCAGGATCGGATTCCGGCCGCGATGGCCGCATATTGATTTGGACGAAATGCAAAAACGTCCCTGTACCGCGAAGTGGGCGCATGTGAAAAAATCCAGTGTGGCAAAACTAATCGGGACTCCCCCACTGTCGTGCCTTCTAATATTGTCGTTTTGGCACGTCAAACTCCAGATTTTTTTTTTTTAACAGCAGTTAGAGCTTTACGTATCTTAAACCTGATTTGCAGGATTTCGGAGTATCCACGGTGTTACAGGATTTCTCTAATGCATAGCAAAGTAGAAAGCTTTTATAGCATTTTCGCATGACAATACGGACGCAATTCTCACCATGCTGGCACCGCAACAGGGCGGCCACGTTGGCGTCGGTGCGCCCTATCACACGTACTTTGGTTTACTTTCTGATGAAATCCGTCCTTCACTGCATTGTCGATATTATCGTTTTATTGCTCGGCGCCTGACTTCTGCATACGGTTGTAACGTAAGATTGCGGCCAGGGTGACCTAATGCAAAATATATCTGTGATGTCGTCCGTGCCTTGTGGGATTGCTACGTGGTTCCAATGGCATGCGAGAAAGAGGGGATGCGGTTCAAACATTGCAAATTGTATAAAAATTCTGAGGCTAGTAATAAAACAAAATGCAACTGAGCTTGCAAGCGCGGATGTGCGCACTTGGTCGAACATAGCCTTAATTGATGACCCATTCCAGGCGTCCTTGAAGATTTAATTAGCTCGTCAAAGTATCTACAAGAATCCTCACACGGCAGCTGAGGACGGAAACATCGTCTGAAAAAGACCTAAACCCTATAAGGAAATGACGCTTGTAATTGACCTTGTAGCGCGAGCGGGGACTGTTTCTGCCAGCTTGTCCATGGAATATTTGTCTGTTTTCTTGTTATAGAGCTATTTACGTACGAACAAAACGTCCTAGGCGACGAACTAGAAAATAGGCAGATGCTCACAGATCTTGTCAACGTTTTCAGCAAAAAAAGCTCTCAGTACTGCTGAGGGCCTGCCAATTGTATTGCCTGAGATGGCTACTAAGTTCCTTGTCTGATATTAAGGCTGATGTGAAAAAGTCGATTCAAAGAACAATGCCATAAAGGTCGAACTGACATCCCTCAGGGCATCTATAAGCTTTTTAAGTGACAGTTTTGATGAACGAATGCAGTAAATAAAATCCGAGCTGAATGGTGCAAGAAGTCGCAGTCTCGAGTGCCAGAAAGAGAACACGTAGACAAAGAAGTAGGTGACACTAGAAAACTGCTGACGGACTTGCACTCGAGACGGAACAACATTAAATTGAAAGGTATACCCCTGTTGTTGGAAACGAAAACCTATAGAACGCAGTAGAAACCATTGTCAGCTGTTTACGCGTTGGGTTTTCCTGTCAAGACTTTGACGTTGTGCACAGAGTGCCGACAAAGGTCAACAATGCTCTAAATGTCGCGTTAAAATTGCGCTTGCGGTCCGTGCGTGACAAGGTACTCAAATGAGCAAAAGTGAACAGGCTTAACACAACAATGCTTGGTTTCCAAACAAATGCACGCGCGTTCGTGAACGAACACTGGTGCCTTGAGGATACGGTTTTGCTAAGCAGGGCCCTACAGAGGCGGAAAAAAAAGAAAAGCTGGAGATTCGTCGGGCTGTCAGAAGGAAAAGTCTTGGCAAGAAAATCGGAGAACTCGAAGGTCATTCACATCCCGCGTGAGGATGACTTCGCGAGGCTGGTGTAGGTATACCTGGGACTTCAAGTCCGCCTATTAGCATAACCATGGCGCTCACAATAACACAAGCCGATCAACTGCTATGCGATAGGAGTACGACTATTTTTTTTACTGCAACATTCGCAGCATAAAAAAAAATTGAACTTGCTCCCAACACTTTCATAAAAGCATGGCGACAGATTCGAGGGGTGTTGGTAACAACCACGGAAACTTGGTTAAAAAAGAAAAGGAGAGAAGGTGGCCATTCTTGGTTTTGTAACTCTGTCGCATCCGCGCATCCCCTGTTCACGTTGTGGCGGCGTGGCTATGCATTCACTGAATTATCGCTGAATTGGAGTTCCCCAGATACAGAAGCCCTATTTCTTCGACTGCACTGTAGCGGTATAATCGGCGTCGTTTATCGGGAGCAAAATTCTAAAGCTGCTTCTTTTTTCGATAAAATGGAACAAATATTGTTCCATCTTTCCAAGAAGTGCAACAACGCGGTGGTGATTCTTGGAGACGTGAACGTTGACGCACATTAGTCATAATAATTATACCAGAACTACTTAATTCATTCAACTTTCGCAACACGATCAAGATTAACCAACCTGAAAAACTAATGCGTCGGCAACAATTGACCTATGTTGAGTAGCACTGAATTAAAAAGGTATGCTGGCATTTACGATGCAGCGATATCGGATCACCTTCCTGTTTTCGTTTCCGTTAATGCCGTAAGGAAAAAGAGTGCAACGTGTTTGAAAAATGGTCAGCAAAGGAGATTATAACTTACTGCAGAATAACATTCTCGGCATTGACTTTAATAATGTATACGATAATGATGTCAATATCGAATATCAGAATGTAATCATTCTTTTCTGTGTCGTCAACGATAGCTGTTGAAACGCAACTGTACGCTCATAGAAGACTCCTTTGAGTCCCTGGATGATTAATGAGATGCTTGCATTGCTGAAGCAAAAGATATTTCAGCTTCGGCAAATGGAGGGCTACATAAACCTAACGATAACTATTCAGGCCTGTTTAAAATTTTAATAAACCCGTATATTTCATGACAGCACGAAGTGGGGAATACTGTTCCTCTCTTACTGAACAAGCTCTAGGTAAGTGTAAAAAAACTTGGGAGATCTTAAACTAATTGTTTGGATATCTACCTTGAGAACGTACTGTGGATAACTTAATTATTATTTTGCTTAAATCGGGTCAGTATTAGCAGCGCACTTCTCTTCTAATAGAAACCAATACTTTTCACACTCTTTATTGAATACGTTATTTGCTGTTCACAACATAAGGGGAAATTCAATATGTTGCTAATATGAGCACCAGTAAAGCAGGGAGGTTAGTGAAAGATAATATTGGTGTCCTGAGCCCCATCTTACCATTTTGCCATTCGTTGCGTACGTCAAGGTATCCCTCTTGTTTAAATTGAAGCCGAAGTCGTACCGGTATATAAAGACGGCAATCGCTCTGATCCTTCAAGTTTACGGACCTATATCCAGTGGCGTAGCAACAGGGGGGGCCGGGGGGCCGTGGGCCCCGGGTGCAAGGGGCCAGTGGGAGGGGGGGGGGGGTGTCATACGCCTGAAGACCCCACTTTTTCCGCCGGCTTGACTGGGCGCAAATGGCAAAGAATGCTCCGTTATCCAGTAGCCCGAGCTCATGTACCCGATGCGTTGCGCCGCAGAATTGTTGGCTGCAGCTCTATCAACATCCATGAAATAATTGCACAAATGTGCGGGCTAAGAAATTTAATTCCCGAAATGGTCGCTAAACTATTCGCCTTAGCGGAATGTTTCATGTGGGGTGCAGGAGTCGCTAAACATACAGTAAGGCGTTGTAAGGCGTTGAGGCTCTTGGGTCCCTCTTCCGTTCAGAACGCGCAACGAAGACGAACAAAGACAGCAGTAAAAGAGGGCGTTCAACGAGCGCGCCCGGCGCTCTCGTTTACGGCGAAGTGTTCGTTGAGAGCGACGTTGCATAAGTGCGGCCGTCAAAAGTCGCGAATGGGATTCTCTGGATCGTCTTCAGACTCTGTGCGGCCGAAAAGTTTGGCGGCGTATGACTCGACATGCTGTATATAGTCGCCGGCGCCGCGATGTTCAGCTCGCTTTTACTTCCCCTCTCCCGCTCGCTCCCAGAGCCGCTGCGAAACCTGCCGTTATGTTTCACGCTTTTCTTCTTACCCTCGAAAGCTTCAGAAAACTGTTGTTACTGTGTGTCTTCATATCACAAGTACAGCGTCTGTGTCAGCTGCACAGAATTAAAAAAAAAAACGTGAATTTTGTAAGGATATTTTCCGATATTATATGAAGTTATGTGTCTGTGATTACAATGAACTCGGCAGCGTGAAAAATATGACAGGAATTTAATAACCATATCCTTAATAATCCCCTAATTAGTACTTATAGAGGAAGCACTTCAATTCCAGAATTGAGGATTCAAAGTCATATTATTACCTCAACAAAAACTTAAACAAAATCGTTTTGGGTGCTACAACCTACAGTACTTTGGCACTGCGGGCGGCGCCCAGTATGGCAGTAGCGAAAGAAATATGAAATAGTGGACCAGTGAGGTTGATCCATCAACCCTCTCCATTGCGAGTGCAGACCACCAGGTTTCGCTGGCACGGCTTCATCGAGGTCCTTTTTTTTTATGGTGACGCCAAGAATCGACGCGAAGCGTTCTCTATTTTGTTCCCAATCCTTTGGTGGTACCGCAGCTAGGGTAATCACGTTTGTCCAAAATAAAAACAAGGCTTTATTGATCACAACGAAGAGAAGTCGTAATTGTCATAACATTGGCGCCCGCGCAGCAGGGAGGCAGGTGGCGTTTTCCGTTTTTCTAATATGGTGGGGAGATCAGAGTCACTGAGAAACAATTTAATTTTCGTTTTCGTTCAGGGCTGCTCACAGCCAAAATACTGCGGGCCATAGTACCTACGACGATTTTTGTGAAGTTGTTGTTGGGCAAGATATGAATGTCGGCCTTCAATTTCGCAAATGCAATGTTGCCGCTAAAATTGGTAATTAAAAGTTTAGAATTTTTTTTACTTGTGACGTGAGACGTATTTGCCACGATTTCGCATTTGTATTGGTTGCCAAGCCTTACAGTCTGACAGAAGATGTGCACATGCGCTTATCACAAGTTATCAGTGCAGCACACTGTGTTATTTGGCTCAGAAAAAACGGCGTTTATTGGCCTCGAGCTCCACAACTGGAAAAGCTGGCGCCATCGTCGGCGTGACGTGCTATTAGGGATCACGTGGACATAGCGGCCGCGTCGGCTGCTTCGGGAGCGCCGAAGCAAGCTGAAAAGGAATGTTTAAGTTCCCTCGTACGCTGCGGTCCTCGTTTATTGGCGAGATTTTCCCGCTTCGATCGAGTGTCTCCTTTACAACGATCGGGAGCACTAGAATAGGTAGTGGCTGTCTTTGAAGGTGCGCAACATCGTAGGCTACTGCTCGGTGACGCAGTGAACGACGTACGCTACGGAGCCCGGTGTCAGCCTTATTCATACGTAGCCGCAGGACAGGAAGCTGCATATAGCTTGGCTCGCGAAACATAAAACCGGCAAACAGTCATCGGCTACAACTCGGGTATGCAGCAAGCACAGACGCGAGGAAGATTTCTGCTATGGCGCCGGGTCTGCGATGTTCGGAAAACACGCGCTAAGTGCGCTGCCCGACTAATGTCATGAGGGTTTGGTCTATGAACTTGTCGATGCTATAGATACAGGCAAGTTCACTGGAATGGATAGCGAGCGGTAAGAAGCACATAAAGAAAAGCATGGCATATGGTCATGTTTGTGTTATGAATTATTGCACTGAATTACAAAGAAGCAGCGGGAAATCGCACGCTGAGAACACTGATAAACACATCGTGCGTCGCAACTCGAGAAAGAATATTGAAACGTCCAAGAATTTAGAAAAAAAAAAGGAAGATTGAATCGTCGCGACGTCCGGTACATCAGTCCCCGTAGGCGTCGAAGTCTCTACAACGAAATGATTTTTGAACAGCTTTAATAGCGCCCACGAAACATTGCTTGCTTGTATACTGTCAAATGTTCATATTCTGCGATCTAAAGCTCATGGCACGGTGCGAAAACGCGCACGCGGCGAAAGCGAAACAGTGGGCGGACAAGCATGCAGACGCGCAGTCGGTCGCTGCGAAGCTGTGCGATCGCTGCATTGAGGCTTCATTCTATTACGCTCCATTTAGATATACAAACACTATAAGAACATATTTCACATAGTTTGGTCTCGGCGTTTGCCTACCTTTCACGCAAGAAGCCGGTTCGGGAGACTAAATCGCGGCGACCGCGCATAGTGGCGTTCACTGTACGTATTCGGTAAAGAGATAGCGTCTGCAAACGATTCTGTGCTTTCAGTTTGCCCAAGATTATTATTTAGACAGTGAAAAACTTCTCTCGTTTCGAAAGTACTTACAGAAATTCCCGGGAGAGCTCCCGCGTGGTGTTTTCAGTGAGCGCTGACAGCAAAACCTATGAGGAGCGCGCCGCGTTATCCCTCATACTACGCCAGCGAGGCGCTTCCTATAGATGGTGACTCTGTAACTCCTCGCCGCCAATACCTGCTGCATTCGCGACCTCTGGGAAAGAAAGCGAAGGAGAGGGGGACCCGGGGGACGTGCGCGGCGTCCAAGGCGGCTGTACTGATGCTGAAACCCGGAAATTGGCGATATCCTCGCCTTCCTCGACAACACCCGGGGGGGGGGGGGGGTGACAGAAGACCTATGGGCCCCGGGTGCCAGACGACCTAGCTACGCCACTGCCTATATCTGTTTTGTATATTATCAATATTATTTTTGAAATAAAACATTGGAAACCGAGACTATCGACAGCGCGAAACGGCACGAACTAAGCAAGGAAGATACACCGACAAACGCTGTGAAAAAGCTTAAGCATATCGGCCCGCGCTGTAACAGACCTATTTGCGTCCACCAGTATAAAGAAATGATCGACATACCTAGATGCTTTTTTTTTCGTGTGCAGTGCAAGGACCACTTCCTGGCATGTGAGGCAGCAGTTATCTGCGCTTGTCCGCTCTTCTCTCTTGCGCAGTTCGTGCCATTTCCAGTCAAGTTTCAGTATTGAATACTAACGTGTCCAACGTACCGTCCATTTGAAAGTTATTTCAAAACGTGTACGCTACTTCCTTGAAGAACACCATGCAATTTGCCCGGACCAACCTGGATACGGGTTACATAACTCCACTGCAACAGCTGTGCTAACTTTAGCAGAAAAAATTACCGCGGCATTTCCGAATAACCTGCTTGCCGCTGTAGTTTTCCTTGACCTAAAGAAAGCTTTCGATACAGAAGATTTATTTATTTATTTATTAAAAATACTGCAAGCCTTAGAAGGCCCAGGCAGGAGGGGAAAGGTACATACAAAAAAAGAAAACACAATAGATAGACGAAGGAGTAAAAAAAAAAAGCTCCGGAAAAAATGCAATAGAAAGTACAAATGCATAATGAGTAAAGCACCTAAATAATGCATAGAGAGTGGCAGATACAAATTGAAACACTGTTTCACAAGCACAATTTCAAAGCACTGGAAATGTAATAGAAAAAAAGAGGAGTGCATAATTCAAAATTATTACGACGCGTAAATCAATTAATATTGCACAACGATACAAATTGAAACCAGATTTTGTAACAACAAGCACTAATATTAGATAGTAATGGACGTTATTGAGTCAGTGCTGAGAAGTTTGTTATAATGTAGGCTGTTCCATTCCGTTACTGTTCGAGGGAAAAAGGAAGACATAAAGACATTGGTTCTACCATTATAAGGCGTTAATGAGGCAGCGTGGTGACGTCTTGTTCGGCGGGCAGTAAGGGGTGTTATGTAAGGTTCGGGAGAAAGAGATAGTTTATCGTTACTCAGTAGGAAGAGAAATTTAAGCCTGTGAATTTTTCTTCTTAGTTGAAAAGACTGAATGTTGTGTTCAGCCATTAACTGAGTTGGGGAATCACTTGAGCGATATTTAGAGAAGGTGAACCTTACTGCTTTACGTTGTATGATTTCTAGCGCATCGATGTTAGTTTTAGTGTAGGGATACCATGCAATAGCTTCATACTCGAGTTTAGGACGGACCAGAGAGGTGTAGGCGATAAGACGGGTTTGAGAAGGAGCGTGTTTTAATTTATGCCTGAGGTAGCAAAGCTTCTTAAAAGCTGAGTTGCAAAGATGAGAGATGTGCGAGTTCCAACTAAGGTTACTGGCTATTGTAACACCGAGGCACTTATATTCATTCACCTCCGTAAGAGGTTTGGATGCTAGGCTATAGGTACACGAAAATTTATTAATTTTTCTAGTGATCTTCTTAAATACTGTTTTATCAATGTTAAGCTGCATATCCCAGCGAGAACACCACGCTAGTATGTCTTGAAGGATAGAGTTTAGAATAACTTGATCTTGTTGGCAGGTGATCTCATTAAAGAGGAGACAGTCATCAGCAAATAGTTTTATTTGTACGGGTTGAGTAACAGTGTCTACAATGTCATCAATATATATGGTAAATAATCACGGTCCAAGAACACTACCCTGGGGAACACGAGAAGTGACAGGAAGGACGCTGGAAGAACAACTATCAACTACTACGAATTGCGTACGGTTAGAAAGATAAGCACAAATCCAATTTATGAGATGTGAAGGAATGTTGACATGTTCAAGTTTTTCTATTAGCTTTGCGTGCGATACAAGATGAAATGCTTTCCTGAAGTCAAAAAATATGATGTCAGTTTGCCGTGATTTGTCGATGGTGCTAGCTACACTGTGAATTACAGTGGTTAATTGGGTACAATTGGTTACATCACGGGATTTTGCTAATGAAATTAAAACACTATACGCTTTCCGCATCAAACTTTTCGACTCATTTGCATGTAACATAATTAACGTCACCAGTCCTTTTTGGGGACGCGTGACAATATTGTAATAGGATGGTAAACGCTGCTAAGCGGAGCATCCCGCTCGGCTAGCTGACTTTGCCGGCAGCCGCCGATCGTTCGAGCCGGTATGGTTAGCTTCCGGTTGTCGAAGCAGCAGCGGACGGAGCTTGCAATGAAAACGCCGTGAGTCATAAAACGTTTATTTTCGTGGGAATGTTAGCATCCGGATATGTGGCGGTTCAATGAACACAGAGTTGGTTCTCTCTGTACTTTGTCGGCAGCAAAGAGCAAATAAGGCGAGCCGCGTTGCACGGTGGTCGCTGCGCGCGACCAGTCTGCGACACCAAGTGTGGACAGGCGGCGACACATCGGCACTGTGTTTCGACGACGTGCACTCCGCTCTTTGTTGAAAGGGTGCATGTCGCTCGCACCAGTCCCGTGCTGGCGTCAGCAGCCTCCGAATATACGATATTTTTAACGTAATCTTCTTAGAGTGCCGAGCCTCGATGAGCCTAGCGAATAGTGGCATTTATAGAAAGTAGATATTGCAACACGCGAGCAGTTTGAATTGTACGCTTCAAGAAGTCGGAGGTCCGTGACATGTGCGAAAACTGGAACGCGGTGACGGCGTCTTCAACTATTTTGCCGTAGTGAACAGACGCGGTAGCCGCGGCAGTGGCCTGGCAGAAGCCGAGAAATGAAACTTGCTTTCTCACCGCATATACTCTCGCACGCAGAGGGCCGCAGCTTTGCCTGTGGTGCGCCAGATGGCGCTGACTATCTTGCAAACCTTGCTATCTTGAAAAAACATTAACAATGAAGGGGAAGAGAAAGGCAACCATAATGAAGCACAGAGCGCTATGGGGATACAATAGGTACGAGGTCCTCCGAGGTATGTGGAAAGGTGTAATGGTTCCAGGACTTACTTTTGGAAATGCGGTTGTTCGCTTTAAATCAGGGGTACAATCAGGACTCGACGGGAACCAAAGGTCAGTGGGTCGCCTCGCACTGGGCGCTCACGGGAAGACTACAAATGAAGCTGTGAAGGGTGATATGGGCTGGACTAGGTTTGAAGTGAGGGAAGCTCGCAGTAAAATTGAGTATGAAGAACGGCTGAGGAATATGGAAGGAAGTAAATGGGCTGGGAGAGTGTTCAGGTATCTGTACAGGAAAAACATTGATTCACAGTGGAGGAAAAGAACTAGGAAGCTTACCAGCAAGTATGCAGCCTGTAGGGTGGGCAACACAGCAACAAGGAAGGTCAAGCGGAGAGTCAGAGAGGCGGAAATAATCTCATGGGTGGCGGCACTGGGAAAGAAACTTGCCATGAGTAACTACTTAAGAGGAAAGAACGAAATCAGGAAAGAAACCATTTATGATAAATCAAGGGGAAGCTCATTACTTTTCGAATCGAGATCGGGATGCCTTAGAACACGCACCTATAAAGCGAGATATAAGAAGGAAGAAGAAGCGTTTGCTTGCTGCGGTAAAGCTGGGGAGACTATGGAGCATGTTTTATTAGAATGTGAAGACGTCTACCCAGCGGTCGATTTAGGCACCACTGGCCTTCTTAAAGTCCTCTGGTTCAGGGGGAGGAGTGGTAAAGTAAACATGTGCGCAATAGGTATTAGTAAGAGGCGATTGGAGTATTGGTGGAAGAAAAGTAGAGAAACGACAAAGGCGGAGACGTACAAAAGCACAGTTCGTCTAGGGGATCAGAAAATTTGGGTGTGGTAGTTCACAGTGTTTTTTTTTCCGCTTTTATTGTTGAACCTAGGTAGGACATTAGGCAGTATACTAGCAATAGCTTGGCCGCACAAACCACTGCCCCGTTCCAAAAGAGACGCTCATATCATCCATCCATTCATGCACCGTGGAAAAGTAAACAGTCCGCAATAGAGATTAGTAAGAGGCGATTGGAAGATTGGTGGAAGAAAAGTAGGGAAACGACAAAAAACGGAGACGTACAAAAGCAAAGTTTGCAATAGTTGGTCAGAAAATGTGGTTGTGGGTGTTCACAGCGTTTTTTTCTTCTTTTTTGCTTTTTTACCCTGGGCAGGACATTACGCAGTACAATAGCAAGAGCTTGGTGGGGCAACCCACCGCCCCGTTCCAAAGGGGACGCTTACAACATCCATCCATCCATCCAACCGAGGAAAAGTTAACAGTCCGCAGTAGAGATTAGTAAGAGGCGATTGGAAGATTGGTGGAAGAAAAGTAGGGAAACGGCAAAAGACGGAGACGTAGAAAAGCAAAGTTTGTAATAGTTGGTCAGAAAATTTTGTTGTAGTGGTTCATAGTGCTTTTTTTTCTTTTCTTTCTTACCTAGGTAGGACATTAGGCAGTATAATAACAAGAGCTTGGTGGCGCAACCAGTGGCGTAGCTAGGTCGTCTGGCACCCGGGGCCCATAGGTCTTCTGTCACCCCCCCCCCCCTCAGGTGTAGCCGGCGGAAAGAGGGGTGTCTTCAGACGTATACGACCCTCCCCCCCCCCCTCCACAGGCCCCTTGCACCCGGGGCCCACGGCCCCCCGGCCCCCCCTATGCTACGCCACTGGGTGCAACCCACCACCCCTTTCCAGGGGGGACGCTCATAACGTCAATCTATCCACCGTGCATTAAACAAGACAACACAAAATCTCAAACGAAGCTGGAGTCTTTATACCTGTTTAAAAGGCTCGCCGATCTCGCCGACAAGAAACATCGGCAGCGGCGTCGGCGGCGCACGCCGACGTCTCACGAGAAATTGATTTGTGGGATCGCCAGGCATTTGTGCGCAGGCGCGAGTAAAAGCGGGGGCGAGATAGAAAATTGGGGGCTTTGGTGCTTAAATATATGACTGCCTAGGAACTACGGAGTAGGTTTCTTAGCGTGTGTTGTATGCGTTTGTCCCCTAGACATGCCAGCGTCGCGGGGTGCGGTCGAGTTTGTTTTCGCTGCGCCGCTGGCTGCCCGCGCGGTGAGGCAGTAGGCACAGTCGCCCCATTTGGTCATCGCTGTGCCTGAAGGGACAAGGTTCTGACTACTGTTGTATAAGTCGCGGGTCGCTTTTTCGTCGCGACGATAGATCGTATTTTTTTACACGCACTGCTCCATGAAGGTACATTAACCGGCAAACGGAGGCCTCAGGAGAGCACCGGAGGTTATCATAAAGCAGGCGACGCAGGATCTGCAGGGCACCCAAGGGGTAGCAGTGGGATCAAAGCTGGAAGCAGGGCGGCCCGTGGATTGGGACCGCGGAGTCCGAAGCGTGCCAGGGGGTGTTCGCATAAAAAATTCCCTTATACAGCCCTGGCACGCGCAAGACTCCGCGAGCCCCAACCCACGGATCAGTCTGGGTTCTAGCTTTGGTGTACCCGTTGCCACTTCGGTGCCCTGGAGGTGTTGCCAACAATGCGAAATAGTGACACGTTGTTACGATGAGTAAAAACGCACGATTGAATAAACATAATTACGTCCATAATAGTTCTGCGGAAACCCGCAAGGTGGAGAGAAGTAATTAATAAAGGGGATGATCGAAAGACCCTGCCTAATCGAAACGGAGGATGGATCCCTAATTTGCTATGGTTGTCTCGAGAGGTTGCCGGTCTGGCGGGCGCTCCGCAGGTATTTCGGGCCCCTCTGTGTGTGTGCGTGACTAAGGGAAGAACCCTTTCCGCAAACTGTGCGACTCTAGAGGGGGAACCCTTTCCGGAACCAAACAGGACTCACGGGTTGCCGCCAGCTGAGGCAAGCACGTGCAACGTCGCCTATAAGAAAGGGAGCAGCCGCAAAGCACCGACGGGACACAGTACATGTCACGTGACGCTGACGTGAGTGGAATCCCGCCTACGATTTAAGCGGCCGCGCAATGTATTTTTCATTTATTCATTCACCAACCATGCAATAAATAGTGCAAATTTCGCACTAGAAACATCTCGCCCTTGCCTGGACGCCATGGGCTACCGGACGCCTGCAGCCTGCCGACAACGCCACGCTACCCCGTAGTAAGGCCAGTCGAGGCACAGAACACCTATGTCGATGTTCGAGTAACATGCGTCGCTACAAGGCGTAAACCGAAGTGACTTGAATCGTGCAGCCACCTGGTGGCGCAGGGCTAACACAGACAATAATACCTAATATTGCAGTGACCAAGTGTATTTTAACGCGATAGCGTTAAGGAGCTCGATCGCAGAAAAGCCGGTGTCGTCGGCGTCGGTGTTTGCAGCATTGACCGTGAGCGATAAATCACGGCAGGCGCTTCATAAATAAAAAGCAACTTCCAAGATTGGCCCGGTGGGAATCGAACCAGGCTCTCCGGAGTGTGAGACGGAGACGCTGCCACTCAGCCACGAGTTCGATGCTTCCAAGCGGTGCAAACGCGCCTCTAGTGAATGCGGTGTTGCCTTCGAAACGAGCCGTGGAAAGTTATACTGCGGTGTATATCGGTAATTATGAACATGTAACGTACAGAAGTCACAATTACACGAGTTGCGAAGTGCGTTTCCGTTGCATTTCTTCTGCGCTTTCCGCACACGCAGAGCCATCTTGCGGCAAACACAGAAGACCCTCTCCTCTCAATGTACGGCGCTGCCCCGACAGGAGGCGCGCCCCGCGCGCATTGGGACCGCTGCCAGGCGCGTCGCGGGACTCCCTCTCCCCTGACGACGCTTCGCCGTGCTCCCGGTTGCAGAATCAAGCGCCGTTCCTTTCTTTAGATTACTATCTATCTCTCTGCCCGTGCCGATCACGACGTTTGGCTGGCGTAGATCGTTTCCCCTCCGAGACACCGAGTTCTTTGGTTCGTTCCGTTCGCTCAGGCGCACGTTTCGTTGCCGCGCCGAACGCTGCGTTGCTCGACGCTCACCGCGTGATAGGTGGGCGCTAAGTCCGATGCGGGGCGCATCGTAAGTGATCGCTGTGCCGTAGCGCATTGTCTTATACCCCATGGCGGGTCGACGGGAACGCTGTCGCGTCCCACTCTTGAAGGCGAAGCTTAAGCGTCCTCCAATATTTACTTTGCTTCGGGTGAAAATTGTTGGCAGCAACACGATTACGCCAGTGCCGAACATTTACACCTGCAGCGAAGCAGAATGCACTTGGTTACTACAATATTACCTGTTTCACGACCGGTCTCGAGGGGAAGCGCGTGCTCCCCTAGAGACCGGCCGTGCCTGTTTTTCTCTGTTTGAGCTTTGCGCCACCAGGTGGCTGCACCATGCAGGTCGCTGAAGAACAAACGCTGAAGAAATGAAACATTCGTAGTCAGCATCACCGCTAGATATTGCCTATCGAATCAAACAGCACAGAGAGCTTTACTTACACCGATTACCACAGTGCGTGGGATCCGCACAATTTTCTAGACTGTGAACTTATACGCTTAACGATTCCGCTAATTAATGGGATAGTTATATTCGAAGTGGGAAAAAAGAAGCTGTCGGGTCCACGGCACATTTGATTTTAACGGCTTCAGTCGAATAGACGCTGCGTGATAGAAGACTTCCGTGGAAATTTAGTCGTCGAAATTGGCTACAATCGATGGTGAATTCAGGAAGTTGATGAACGGCAAGAAGACAAAAGGTTCTCGGCGGCCACAGGAAAATAAAACGACTTATTGAGCAGCATGTTCATGGGGCCGTGCTATGGTTTCAACGTGTATCAGAAATCCTCGAAAATATGAACAGAGGCCGACGAAAATACGGGCATCTTTGGACAGGCGAAATTGTTGAAAATCTCAGGACTGCAATAACGTAAATATAAAGATAACGTAAAGATAAAAATACCATAATGTACGTTGGTAGGGAAGCCACATTTCGGGACGAATAAATTGTCTGTTGAAATAAGAGTTCAGCTGAAATCCGATGGTACCAAATAGGGCGAGAATGTCGGCTAGCGCCCCCATAAGGAGAAGCCCAGTATGTCCTAAGGCCGACGCCAGCGTCAGGAAACTATCGGTTGACTACACATATAAGCGAGATGCTTACTGGTCAGTCTTAGAGGGTGAATCCTTACAGGGTGAGGAATGGGTCTGAATTTGGAGACGTGGACCCCATCACATTAATTACAATGCACTCTACGGTGTCATTTTTCGATGGCTGATACCGATTTTCGCGCAATGAGAATCCGAACAAATTGTTTCATGCGCCGACTGTCACCTTCGTTGAATTGCCAACATTCCTTAATGATGTCCTCGACAGTCGCACAACTCTCGAATGCAATTAAGTGTGAGAAGTTGTGCTCGAGGCTTTTGAGTACGTGAGCAACCTTTTTGGCTTTCGATAGCTGCTAGTCTACATTGCGGCTATCATATAAAGGGAGAAGGGCAACATGGTAGACAATATGGCGATCAGACAAATCCTGCATGTATAATCTTGCGCGATAATCTTAAATAGGAGCCATTTTTCACGCATGTGAATAACCGTGACAGGGCAGTGCTTCGACAACTAAATGCAAGTACTGAATATGTCATACCCACGTGCGTAGCCAGCGAGAGGGGGGGTGGGGCTTACGGGGCTTCAGCCTCCCGGAAATTTTTCGCGCTGTCTTGCGCCTCCGACCAAAACAACCCCCGGCGCCGGAAATCATTCTGGATTATGTCTAGAATGTTTTTTTTTTGTGCTCGAAAAAACATTTCAGCGCAATCATTGCAAACTCGGGCTGGATTTCGCGGTAACGCCCATGCACCGGGGGTCACACGACGCAAGGAGCCCCATCGGAGCTCAAAGTTTCAAGGGCGTTTTGATGGAGAGCGGGCTCGTCGCGGCATCTCGCGGATGCCGCGTGATCTACGGAGCACATGCATTTCAATTCCGAAACTTATGGGTATAAAGTTCTCATGAACTTTTCATGTGAAAGGTTCACTGACACTTCCAAAGTCGCGTTCTAGATTTTCAATTCCGGAATTTTGTGGGTTTAATATTGCTACAAAGATTTGATGTCAAAGGTGCATTAACTTTTCTTTAGTCGTACATCGGACCATACAACGAGACAATCCAAATCAACACACTATCAGACAAGTGGACAAAGTACGCAGCGAGGTCCGATGAGACGAAGCCTTGTGGTGGCTCATTTGTGCCGTCATGTCACAGAAAAGAATATCGACATTTTTTTTTCACCTGCGCCAAAGCATCCATGTTAAGACACTAAAGCCATCAAAGGTAGCTGAGTTCTTATTTCTTTTTCTACTTTGTATTTTATTCGCGAGTATACATTGAGCCTCTTCAATTTTCTTATTCTCGCTACCCGCGTGTTGTCAGAGCCAGCCAGAGCGCATGCGTTTTTCTCGTGTTGCCCCGACCACCGCGCGGAGCACTTCGGCGCGCGTTCGTTTGTCTCACCGAGTGGATTTTTGCCTCGCAGAGTTTTAGACGCTTTCTGGCTAGTCGACGTGCAAAAGAAGCAATGGTCGCTCGCAGCGATCGCTGTTGAGACTCGACCGATTACAATGCGTTGTCTTGAGCGCAACCTCTTTGGAAAGTCTTGTCTCGCCGGTGTATGGTACCGAGCGGTTTGCGTATGATTCTCTGTGGGCCAAGCGTCTCACATATTCTTCGATATTCCTTTGGTAGCCACATTAAGTGCCCATCCTAGCCTGTTGATATCGCAGCATTAAAAAAAAAAGAAGAAAAAAAAAACGTGGCTGCCTTCTTGAGAAGCCTCCCAAAAGCCCGGAATCAATCACCGCTGGGTTTGCCTCGTCGCGACTAAACGTTCTTAGGATGACGAGTAATTTCCGGCCGACGAGCGGCCACTCTTTATCAAGAACACTGATAACGTTGGCGGTATATGCTTGGAGGTGACGTTCAATGCGCAGGTATAGCTTTCAATTTTATTTTTGCTACGTTGACGTCATTACTACGTCACCGCGGGAAGCTTGAAAAGCTTAAGGTCACTACGGCAAGTGGTGACAGTCCCGCGAACTAAAACGCTTGATACGACCGGGATATTAAAAGATACACAAGAAATATAAAGATATTACAATGATGAATGCAATGAATAAAGCAACACATGATAGCAAAAATACAATTATTTAGAACTGAGGTTGAACAGCGCGAATAAAATAAGGACACGAGGAAACAAAATACCACATATGTATAAACATACATTTAAGATACATTTAATTAAGGCACTCGAACGCACGACCTTTGGTGGGAGTCGAACCCGGGACAATTGCCGTTAATTAGGGCGATGGTAATTAGCGTAGAGTTTTCTCTAACCCTTGGTGGGAGAATACAAGCCATCAGAAGTAACAGTGCATTCGAACGAAAATGTCCAGTAATATTATTAACGTCTCGTGAGCGCGCACGCTTTCGCATTCATCCTCTCCTGGCGTATGCTAAAGTCACTGTCAAGTTTTTCTCAGTGCAGTTTGAAGTTTTTTCAAAATTTCGAAAATTTGGTAAAAAAAAAGAAACAAGGGAAAAAGGGTTCTTTTTCTGTCACTCGAAATTTCCGTAAATTTTGCCATCCGTAGTACCTAGTGATCCAACAACTGAAAGTATTTTGATTTTTCTTGCTTTAAAATTTTTTTGTTAAATTCTCAAGAAGAGTTGCGTTTGTGAAACAGTATCACATGTGGCTTAATGAGTGCTTGCCTTTTAACATTATTTTATTGAACTGTTTTCCTGTTGAGATGTGAAATGACTGCATATCTTATATAGTTTTTTTTATATCCTTGAGCCCGTAGTATGCTTGTACGGCCATGCGCTCAATGGTAATCAAACTGGGTAAAGCTTATTGAAAAATATGGAAGGACTTGCTTACAATGCTTCGTCACTCTTATCGGTGGATTGCTTCAGGTATCACTCGTGCGCGCTGATCATGGTATTTTGAGAGTATGGTGCATTCTTTAAAAAGTGCCTCACAGCCACATACAACGCAGTGCAGCCACTGATGTCTATCTCGTGCTTGCTGTCGGACCACGTTTGACTCTTCACGTTTGCTGCCATTTGCCCAGGGCCCCGTTTCTCCGACATATATAAACGACCCGTTAGGTTTTGCGCTATAAAGTCATGCGCCAACCAGCCAAAATTCGTACCCTTTTGAAGACAGCTAGTTGCCTTTCTATTCTAGGCGAGCCAAAAAAAGAAAAAACCCTTAACCTCGCAATCGGTTCCGTCACAGAAGGAGGAGGAGGAGAAGGAGGAGGAGTCATTCTTTTTCATGTCGACACTGCCGCCAACTAATGCGAAGTTTGTATAATGAGCGTCAAATTTCATTGTGTGTATCTGGGAACAGACGCATCTGCGGAAGTATAAAAAAATTGAGTTGTGTTGTGATAGGATTTTCTTCAAGTTTCTAATATAAACCTTTACCATAACCGCAACACTTTACAAGGGTAATGAGCCATTTATTGTTAATTCTGGTGTTGTTAACTTGTTAGGAAAGGCTGCATCTGCCAGAGCGGCTGAAGCGTCACCCTCGGAAAGAGCAGTTACGTGTCTATCGTAGCCTTCTTTACAAAACTTCCTAATAAATTTCCCCTTCTTGACTTGACATTTATTCTGAAGTCTCGACTCAGAGATCGAGCCATAGCGATGTTTGCTTCGCCCAGGCGGATGACTGTGTGCGCATGCTTGTCATATTCCCGAGTAGAAAGGAAAAGGCTGTAGGTACAAAGGAAAAAAAATTGATTTGGTCGGTACGTTATAACGGTGGTAAACGCCGATTTAACCCCAGGTGGTGAAACGTAATCCAGAGTACGCCACTACGGCATGCCTCATAATCGTATCGTGCTTTTGGAATGCAAACGCCCAGAATTTTTTTCTAACATTGAGAATAGTAGCGAACTGAGCCAGTTTGTATCGGTTCATTTCGGAAAAAGCGCGTAGAACCAGGAACAAGGTGAAAAGGAAGATACGTGCGATGTGCTGTGTTACAATAACACTTAAATGCTGTGCGAAGCTGCATGGGAGCCGATGAAGTATAGAATCCGTGCTTTGTTGTGAAGAATCTGGGGTTCGACTGCACGAAGGCGGCTGTTTTCATTTCCTGAGTTATACCACGGAATCCTTTATTGCAAGTAGGATATCTTCCACGGACACTCTTGGCCTGATTTGCATCACTTGCTGAACGCAAGAGCAGCGAAGATGTTTCTTATTTTAAATATTAATGCTTACTTGTTTAAAACACTCGCACATACCTAATACCTTGTTTAAATAACTCGCACATCCAACATACCTAATATATGCAATGTTAGGGATTACGCCATAATAACAAAAAGCGCTAACTATACCGACGGTAAAATTATCAAGCAACGCGATAAATATTTTAATGCGCTGGTCATAGCCCGTTCGTCTGAGGGGACATGACTGCGGGAAGCTGGTGAAATAGCTCCTGCAACACGAGGCGGCTAATATAACCCTTCTCGAAAGCATATGGCCGGAGAAAGAGACCGTAATGCCGGTAACAGAACGAAATAAAAAGCATGTCGTAACGTTTTCTGGCGTCTTACTGACAAATTGCCTTTTTACGTTGTTGATTTGGTCTGTTTTACAGTAGCCTCGCCAGGTATGTACGTCACGCGGCCTGATCTGATCACCTTGCAGAGGTAAAATGTCACTGAAGACAAGCTATAAGGTCAAGCATGTACACCCGTGAGCAAAAGTGTACGGACCACAGGGTCACCGAAATAAACTGAAATTATTCGTAATTAACACGTATAAACGGACACTGACGAGTGCACTAGAAAGTTCAAAGTTCGTAATGCCAAGTTTGGGCTGCAACTTCACTTTCAAGTTGCATTCACAGACAGAGGAGAAAATTAGCTTTATCGCGCAATCCCTAGTCCCTATATTTTTGCTTACGGGTGTGTGTAGTACAGTCGCCTTCCAAATGTTATTGATGAGTAAATATACCGCAGTACCTTTAGACGTTTACACTTCTCGAACACGGATATTAACGTCAGAAAGCGAAAGTGACGAAGGTGCTATCCTCAAGCCTCACGCCCTGTCTTTGCACCCGCAGTTTTGAGAGCGAAACTACAAACCAAGCACATGCGCTTGTGCGCACACTCACGTTCCTTTTTCGCAGACGATAAACGCTGTAGTTCACAGCCTCGTGGGTTTCATTCATAGACGGTAGCGCTAGGTAACCCTCCAATGATTTGTACATTAAAGAAAATGTTTTGAGTGGACTGATATACACCGCAAGTGATAACGGTATAGGCGAACAGCCAAAGGGGAGAAGGTTGCTTTATATCAGCGTTGGCTCACTTTAGGTTTTCCGAGAGGAGGCGCTGCCCGCATTTTCGCGTCGGTGCTCGCGCGATCAGTGCGATCCCCTGCATATAAATTCGGTGACTTGGTTGCACGAGCAGAAGGACGGCGTCATGCCTAACAACCGGTACGAGGCTCTTACCGAAGACGCGCCGGCACAATCACGAGCTGCCCCCGCTCCAACTGGCACGGGTGCCCACTGTTCGCGACTGCGCGAACTTGCCGTCCGAATACCGCGCAGCCGTGCATGTCGAAGAAGGAGCTTTCGCGAGGGCGACAGCAAGACTCCCATACTCGACGAAGAGCAGAAGTGCCACTTTTCTTCGTCGTCGTCCTCGCCTTCGCCGTCTCCAGAGCCCCGCGGTACCAGCCGGGAGCTGTCCTCTGACATCGAGACTTCGCCATCATGCACGCCCAGGGGTTACCTTGTGTTCGTTGATTCGAGCCCCGAACGCGAAGGAAAGAGCGAGAAGACAGTTATCGTGCCACCTACGGACGTTCTTCTGGCCTGTTCTCCAACCTCAATCCTAAGTAGCGACCCGAAGTGGAATGGCAGTCCTCCGCACACACCTGCCGGCTGTCTGAACGTAACCGCGAGTAGTGGACCCATATGCCGCATTTGCCACGAGGGAGACCAACAGGACTCGCTTGTGTCGTTGTGCAGGTGCTCGGGCACCATGGGCCTCATGCACGTCAACTGCCTAGAGCGCTGGCTTAACGCTCGGAACGTAGACCACTGCGAACTTTGCCACCACCGCTTTCCAATCGCGGGCCAAGGCACTTGCGTGCGCCAGTTCTTCCATTGGGTGCTACACGGCAATACGCAGCGGGTGGTGCTGGGGGACTTGTTTGTCTTCGCGCTCCTGACGCCGGTGGCCGCGCTTAGCTGTTTCTTCTGCACCCACAGTGCCTCTAAGCAAGTGCTCGAAGGTCGTATCATTGAGGCGGCCAGCCTGGTCACTGTCGCCTGCCTCTTGGTCACGGCCTACGTGGCCTGGTCGTTTTTTACGGTTCGCTTTCACTACCGAGCTTTCCGGGCATGGCAGGCAAGGCATCCGATGCGCAGGATCCTGGCACCGCCTTTAGCCAGGGGAGCAGGTGCAGGCGGACGTGGCAGCGCTACGGGCAATCAATCTGGGAGCGTGCGGGAGCTGGTGGACGTCGTCGCTGGAAGCGTCGAGACCGGGCGCACGTCCACGGCATAGGGTCAAGGCGGCGGCCTGTGAGCGGCTTTGCAACCTTCGCCTCACGTTTTGCCGGAAGACCTCCCTTCTGCGCTACAGCAGCCATACTACGCGCTCGGCCCATCCGCAGGTTTCGCGTGTTGGTAGATGTTTGTTGTAGTTCCGGTAAACATTTTTTTTCGTATTCTGGTCTAAGCAGTATGAAGCTTTAAGTATTCCTTTTAACTTTAACATTTTTGTTGGACTGTGAGGGCTGTGCTGGTTCGCCTGTTTTAACTTTTTACTCTATACTGTTTTGCAAATAAAGAGATCTTGCTCGCATTTTAAAAGAGCTAGTCTTCATATCAACTCGTTTCGTCTTTTTCAGTACTATAAATCATTTCCGGTCTGCAGCATGAGCGCATGCCATGCTGGCGTAGTTTCTTTCACTTTGCGCTACTAAGCCCGAGGGCACAGGATCGCATCCCGGCCGCGATGGCCCATTTTGATTGGGACGAAATTCCAAAAACGTGTGTGTACCGCGCACGTTAAAGGATCTAATGTGGTCAAAATGAATCCGGACACCGCCACTGGCGTGCCTTATAAAAATGTGGTTTTGACACATGGAACCACAGATTGTATTTTAGAGCTTTACATATCTTAAACCTTATTTGCAACATTTCGGAGTATCCGAGGTGTTACAGGATTTTGCTAGTGCATGCCGAATAAGAAAGCTTCATAGTATTTTCACGTGACAATATGGGCGCAATTTTCACCGCGCTCACAGGGCGGCCACGTTGACGTCGGTGGCTATATCACGCGTACTCTTACTTTCTGGCGGTGACCGTTTTTCGCTGCTTTATCGCTGTTATCGTTTTGTTGCTCGGCGCTTGTGTCGTGAAATTTCTTGTTTACGCAGCTTCTGGACACTGTAGTGACGCAAGACTGCTGCCACGATGGCGTAAAGCCCACCATATATCTATTTGTGGTGTCGTCCCTGCCTTCTGGGATTGCTACGTGGTTCCAGTGGCATGACAGAAAAAGGGATGCGGTTCAAACAATGCAAATTGTAGTACAATACTGAGGCTCGTAATAGAAAAATGCAGCTGAGCTTGCAAACACGAATGCGCGCACTTGGTCGAATATAATCTTAAATGATGACCTACTCCACGCTTTATTGAAGATTTAATTAGCTCGTGAAAGTATCTACAAGAATATTCACACGGCAGCTGAGAACGGTCATATCTCGTGATAAACGCCTAAACCCCACAAATAAATGACGCTTGCAATGGACCTTGTAGCGCGAGCGGAAACTGTTTCTGCCAGCGGAGTTTCAAACGTTTCTTTTATGCAAACTCCTGCAGAATTGAGTGATCTTTCTGAAGGCTCGAGAATTAATGCGGACTTTTAGGGGCTTATGATTTAAAACTCTCGGTGTATGGCTGCTAAGAGTTTTCATGTACCCATTCAATGTCTTTTCTTCATATATTTTACCCTTTCTTTTCCCTCCAGTAGAGTCTGAATAGGTCAGAAACTAGTTGATCCTCGTGCAAACTTGTTAGAAAATAGCACACGAAACTGTAATAGTTGTAATTTATCATGCTGGCCGTTGAATGCCCGCGACATGTGAAGAACCATTCCATCTACGCTGTTCTCCTTTCGCCTACTCACAGACGTAATCGTCCAGTGTTGTCCACGCTTTGTTAACATTATCTGTGTTGTTTGTTTGTTCGAAGGACAGAGGAGAACTTTAGCGCGCAAACCCGGTTCGGGTCCACCGAGAAAAGGAAGACCTAGTCGTCAGCCTTGTCTGATAGTCTAAGATGTCCAAGCAGTGCTCTTATGGCACCCGCCTGCCACACCTCCAGGGTCTAGGTCAACGTGCAGTAACATGTGACTGATGCTATGTTCACACTACGGTCGTAACGCGCGTAACAGCTCTTTTGGCGTATCGAACGTAACGGCTGTAAAAAACGTTACGGCAGTTAAGCCGGCACCTTTGTTCACATTTACTGCTGCTTAAATTACGGCTTTTACAACAGGCCAATCAAATTTGGAGCTGCAGAATCGACGTCACCAGCGGTCCAATATGGCTCCTGCCAACATGCGAGCGCTGGCCGAGATCGAAGAAATTCACGCTCAAAACAAACTTATAGTCATGTATTCAATCGCCCAAAGACGACGAAGGCGACGCAGAAGGGTTTGGGTGCGGCAAGTATTTCTCGACAGGGCCGTGGACGGCAATTTTCACAACCTTTTCGCCAAGCTCCGAGTTGGTGACGCTGCGATGTTTCATAACATCATGCGCATGTCGCCCCAGCAGTTCCGCTTTCTTGAAAACCTAATGAGACCACTCATCGAAGTTCGGAGCACGCATCTGCGGCCATCGATTTTCTCGGCGGATAAACCAGATGAACTGAAAACAGTCTCGCAAGGCGCACTGCAAAAATGTTCACGAACACAGCCAATCGTGCGCACGGAATGGCGGAATGGCACTTCCCGCGCCCGGAGCTGTCTGCAGACGGGAGGACGGAAGTGTCGTCACCGGTTGTTGAAAGCCGAAAGCTTATCGGTCATTGGCTGTGTCGCAACGGTCGTAACATAACAGTCGTAAATGTTGCCGACCCTTTAACACTCTCACCCACGATTTTTGCGAGAATTGCGCACGTTGGTACCTTTACGTTCGCAGTCTGAACTAGACGCATACGCTTGTTGCGCTTCCGCTTACGTATGTTACGAAAAATCGGCGCCTTACGAACGTAGTCTGAACATAGCATGAGGCTCCCGCGGCTAGCTGCGTGGGCACGCGGATAGCCTCACAAAACCTGAGGATTGTTCAGTGAAGCAGGCGTACGTCATGCACGTGGAAAACTCGTCCTTATGCAGTATGTAGTGTTGAAGATAATGTATTTGCGCATCCCTCAATAGGATTAGCTTCCTTCGTGTCATGAAGCGGGATAGACGATAAAGTCTGTAGTTCGTACGCAACTCGTCCAATATCTTGTGCGCTGGCTCGAAGGCGCTATAGCCAGTAGTTAGGTATGCTTCATTTATTCTTATTCATTCTTATTTATTTATTCTTATTAGGTATTATTCATTTATTCATTTGCCAACACAGGGGAAGAGCCCGGGATGATCAATCGCAGCTGATGGAGGGTGACTAACGCTGCTTTTGCAGTTTTTCAGCGAGAGCTGTATATAACCAACCTTCCGGAGTTTTTTTCGGCGTGCGGCAACAGAAACGGACAAAGCGATTTCCAACAAACCCATACGGGTGCAGTGCGACGGCGCGGATGTCAAAATGCGGAACAGATTGAAACACTCGCCGCGAACAATAGCGTGACGTCAACGTTATGGCAGTGTATAAGCAGGAGAGGTATCGGCGCTAAAAATAGCTGTGTTATCGATGTGGCCGACACGCATATTTCGTACACCTGGAGAACAACATGCATACGAGGAGTGCTGGATGCAACAGAAAAGATAATGTAAATGGCGCTGGCGCGAAACCAGCGCCGACGAAGAGCGTTCCCGCGATGCTGAACGAAAACTACAATCGCGAGCCCGGGCACCTTCGAACGAGCAATGACGCCAGTCTCGCAGCGCAAAAGAAAAAAAAAGTAGAACCATTCCGTGCACTCTGTGAAGATCGAATGGCAGTGAAAGCACTTTTTTTTTTCGTTTGACAGCGTTGACCGTCATGAGCTTTCGCTGCCATTCCATCTTCACAGCGCGGAATGGTTGTCATTTTTCAGTGACATGAGCATCGAGTGAAACTCTTATTTCATGCGTAGCACTCAATGTTCCCCTCCTGAGACGAGCACGAAGGAAATGCAAAATAAATCAGAAAAGAATTGAAAAAAAATTACAGTACGAATTTCAGGGGCTTCATTACAGATATAATATCAGAGCATAAGTTCAGTTACAAGTTGAGCTACTGAATTGACTGGAATAATACAAATTAATTAGAAATCACTGTTTATCGCACACCAACAAACAGGACCGTACACTTTGCAGGCACGCCACGTGAACACGACTTTGGGAAATTCCTGGAAATCCGGAAGTTGAAAGCGAAAGTAATGACGTCACTAATGACGACACAAACAAGAAGGTGGCATGATATTTAACCGGCTAATTAATGGAAAACAGTTGCCTCCGAGTTCGGTTCGTGCGTTGCGTTCGTCTGGAGTTAACCTAAATCACACCAACGTTGAGGTGCCAGTGCTACTAAGAGACACCTAAGTCAGAGATTACGGTCGCCTACCATTTTTTAAGACCCGCACATGCGGCTGTACCCTGAATTGGTGTTCGCTGGGCTGCACGTGATCGAGCACGTGCTGCGGTAGTCTGCAGTGATAATTACTTTCTGCGATCGTGTGCCCTTCCTCCCTGTCAAGCTCTCTTTCTTCCTCTATTTTCTTACCTTTCTACCTCCCGTCTCCCTTTCCTCGCTGTAGGGTAGCAAACTGGATTATCCAGCCTGCCTTACTCCGTTCTTCTGTCTCTTTATCTTTGTACGTGGGACGTGGCATGGCCTACTACATTCCATCTGATACCCGAAAGACTAGGCATCCACTGCATTCGCATCCGCCAATGGAAGCATATTGGCCTCGAGGGGCACCATTGGAGAGACCAGCGCGGCTATGGCTATGACGTTTGAAGTGGCATCGCGTGACTCACGTTGGAGCCTCTCAGCTGCTCAGGCTGGGCTATTGAAACCTTGATTGTAGGGTTGTAGATAACGCAAGGTATCATGCACGCATGGTAACCAAATTACCATAGCGGCCCATATGTGCTGCGACGGAGGCTTGTGGTGGCACGGCAGTGCCATCTACATTTCGAGGGGCCGACTTCTCTGTGGAAAATAAAGAATCAACGTTCACCGTTAGAGACTTGTACTAAGTCGTGCACTGTCACCAGCTCACATAACATCACATTTACTACATACACAGAGCACACAACAGTACAAATCATCATCATCATCATCATCATCATCATCATCATCAGCCTGGTTACGCCCACTGCAGGGCAAAGGACTCTCCCATACTTCTCCAACAACCCCGGTCATGTACTAATTGGGGCCATGCCGTCCCTGCAAACTTCTTTATCTCATCCGCCCACCTAACTTTCTGCCGCGCCCTGCTACGCTTTCCTTCCCTTGGAATTCAGTCGGTAACCCTTAATGACCATCAGTTATATTCCTTCCTCATTACATGTCCTGCCCATGCCCATTTCTTTTTCTTGATTTCAACTAAGAAGTCATTAACTCGCGCTTGTTCCCTCACCCAATCTGCCCTTTTCTTATCGCCCTTAATGTTGCACCCATCATTCTTTTTTCCATAGCTCGTTGCGTCGTCCTCAATTTAAGTAGAACCCTTTTCGTAAGCCTCCAGGTTTCTGCCCCGTAGGTGAGTACTGGTAAGACACAGCTATTATACACTTTTCTCTTGAGGGATAATGTCAACCTGCTGTTCATGATCTGAGAATGCCTGCCAAACGCCCCCCAGCCCATTCTTATCCTTCTGATTATTTCCGTCTCATGATCCGGATCCGCCGTCACTACCTGCCCTAAGTAGATGTATTTTCTTACCACTTCCAGTGCCTCGCTACCTATTGTAAATTGCTGTTCTTTTCCGAGACTGTTAAACATAACTTTAGTTTTCTGCAGAATAATTTTTAGACCCACCCTTCTGCTTTGCCTATCCAGGTCAGTGAGCATGCATTGCAGTTGATCCCCTGAGTTGTTAGGTAAGGCAATATCATCAGCGAATCGCAAGTTCCTAAGGTATTCTCCATTAACTTTTATCCCCAATTCTTCCCAATCCAGGTCTCTGAATACCTCCTGTAAAGAGGATGTGAATAGCATTGGAGAGATCGTATCTCCCTGCCTGACGCCTTTCTTTAATGGGATTTTGTTGCTTTCTTTATGGAGGACTACGGTGGCTGTGGAGCCGCTATAGATATCTTTCAGTATTTTTACATACGGCTCGTCTAAACCCTGATTCCGCAATGCCTCCAAAACTGCTGAGGTTTCGACAGAATCAAACGCTTTCTCGTAATCAATGAAAGCTATATATAAGGGTTGGTTATATTCCGCACATTTCTCCATTACTTGATTGATAGTGTGAATATGGTCTATGGTTGAGTAGCCTTTACGGAATCCTGCCTGGTCCTTTGCTTGACAGAAGTCTAAGGTGTTCCTGATTCTATTTGCGATTACCTTAGTAAATAGTTTGTAGGCAACTACAGTAAACCAGTAAACTATCGCAGGAGACGAAAGATCTGATCAAGAAACGCCAATGTATGCAAGCCTCTAACCCTACAGCTAGAATAGAACTGGCAGAACTTTCGAAGTTAATCAACAAGCGTAAGACAGCTGACATAAGGAAGTATAACATGAGTAGAATATAACATACTCTCAGGAACGGAGGAAGCCTAAAAACAGTGAAGAAGAAACTAGGAATTGGCAAGAATCAGATGTATGCGTTAAGAGACAAAGCCGGCAATCTCATTACTAATATGAATGAGATAGCTCAAGTGGCTGAGGAGTTCTATAGAGATTTATACAGTACCAGTGGCACCCACGACGATAATGGAAGAGAAAATAGTCTAGAGGAATTCGAAATCCCACAGGTAACGCCGGAAGAAGTAAAGAAAGCCTTGGGAGATATGCAAAGGGGGAAGGCAGCTGGGGAGGATCAGGTAACAGCAGATTTGTTGAAAAATGGTGGGCAGATTGTTCTAGAGAAACTGGCCACCCTGTATACGCAATGCCTCATGACCTCAAGCATACCGGAATCTTGGAAGAACGCTAACATAATCCTAATACATTAGAAAGGGGACGTCAAAGACTTGAAAAATTATAGCCCGATCAGCTTACTGTCCGTACAAATCATGCGTCAGTCAAAATATTCGCCACGACATCACGTCTGAATTCAACACAAGTTATTCACTCACCCGTTTATACTTATATGTTATGGTATGGTAAAACTTCATTGAGGTTCTGCACATCGCGAGTCAAAACGAAGCGGGCCGCTCCCCCGTGGGAACCGGAAAGCCGAGCCTCTCGGCCGCATCGTGGTTCCGTTGGAAAGCCCATAGTTGGTAAGCCAGAAGAGGGCTGCGGAGAACCTTCTCCCATGTGGCCGACCTGTTATCGATGATAGAGCGTGACCGGGCACACCGACAGAGTATGTGTTCTAACCTGCCTATTTCTCCGCAATCGCGACAAGTCCCGTCGGTGTAAGTATCCGGATATATTGTATGTATAAGAGCGACGGATTGGGTTACGAATTCGTTTGCAGTAGACGTGTTAGTACTCGAGCTCTATTAAGCCGCGGATGAGGAACGAAGTAGGTTCTACGGTTGAGATTGTAGTGTTTAGTAATCTCGTCGTAGGTGGAAGGCGTGTCCCTCTTCTCTAGGGAGTCGTCTTCCAATTGGTCGGGAGTAGCGCTATAGGCAAGTTCGCGCCCAGCTCCGTGAGCTCACTCGTTGAGGTTGGAAGGAGCACCCTCTATCTGACCCTGATGTGCGGGAAACCAATAAATGAAGGGACTAAATTAAATTATGAGGTTTTACGTGCCAAAAACACTTTCTGATTATGAGGCACGCTGTAGTGGAGGACTCCGGAAATTTTGACCACCTGGGGTTCCTTAACGCGCACCTAAATCTAAGTACACGGGTGTTTTCACATTTCGCCCCAATTTTTTCAATATACTTTCATCAGTTGAATTAAAATAATGTTTCGAAGGTCAGCACCGTAGCACAAGACTACGTAACCTTGTTTTGCCCAGTAATTGTGCCCGCCCTTCTATTAGACATTCAAGACCGCATTTTGGGTCGATGCTTCTAAATCAGTGCATACATCAACGCACTGCAGCGACCACCTCGTTTCCCGAGTATTGCATGAAACGTCTATCGTGATATGTTTAACGCGCTGGACAGCAACGAAATTTAAATGTCTGTGGCGAACGGCGACCGAACACGCAGCACGCCCTGACAAAGGAACACAGTATTATAGCGCAGACAGAGTAGCAGATGGTCAATAAGGGCCGACATATCGTGAGCGCCCAACGACAACGGAACCACAATGATGAGAAACCGAATGCCGTACTCGCACATGCACTTACTGAAGACTAGCAGACGGCGTTAGGAGCACTGCGCACCAAGTGAGTTGACGACGGTGACTCCGCTCGATATTAAGGCGCAAGATTTTTGTGGCTCATGAGTGTCCGGGCGCAGTCCGTGGTGGACGCAGGAAAGCTGTGTTCACCGGCGATGGGAGCAATAAGAGGAGGTGCCATGTGTAGCGCTGTGCGAGCGGGCACGTGGGGGAGGGCGGACATGCGCATGGGGGTGCGTCCACATCGGCGACAAACCTTGTAGCCATGTGGCTGTGATTGCATGCCATGCTCGCGGCCACGGCGGCGTCCGTTCGCAAACAGTTCAGACAACAACAACAGAGGCAGTCATAGATAGGCTTTCGCCTATCGCAGTTTAGCTCAGCAAGGTGCCCATAAATTTTTCGCAGTAAATAGTGTCCTGGAGCAATCCGTATATATACTTTTGTACAAACCTGCAGCCTGATGTGTGGATGACGTGCTCCTTGGATGTTGTTGCTTAGTTGCGTTTCATTGCTCCATGCGCTTAACACTGTCACCGTGATGTTCTGTATGAAGTCCAAGGGCGATAACCCCGTTGCCGGGCGCCGTATGCTGCATGTGTGAGTGAAAGCGTGCGAGGGTGAGTCGACGATCGCGGCTCAATCTAGGGCGCTCAAGGGAGCAAAGCGGGGAGGAAGCGCGCAGTCTTCTCTGTCGTGTGCATGGAACCGGACGGAAAGGGAGCAGCGGGGGGGGGGGGGGGGCGACGCTGTACTTCGGCAGCAACGCCCGGTCGCGCGGTCCTTATTATTAACGCGATCTGATTTGGGGACAGAGTCTAGGTGGGCCGGCGGCTTGTAGCATTGCGTGTGCTGTGTTATCGCGGCTCCGTTTGCTTTGAAGTGATAGACAGTACGAAGGTCACTTCGCTCGCTGCTGCTGCCGCATTTGCTCACGCCAGCGTTTTGACGGCGTGTGCCCGCGATCGTCGAGTGTGATGTGGGCGTGTTTGCCTCTGTGCGCTGACACCATGCTTGTTTATTTAGTTAGTAAGCGAGTGTTTACAAGTTTCTACGGTCGATAAAGCATTATATCCTTACTTCGTATGGCAATCTGTTAAATTGCGAAAGAAATTATTGCTTAGCGTTTACGGTGAAACTGCGACTTTCTTTTTTGTTGCGGCGGTAACATAGAAAATCGTGTGATAGTCGCGAGGGGATCATTGAACATGTGAGGTTGACGACGAACCGGAGAACTTTAACGCTCTGTCTGAAAGTACGTCAAACCGACTATCTCGCGCCTGCGGCGCTCGTGCTGAGTGACTCATGCCATATTATGCGATGCTCGTGCCTTACGGCGCTCTGCTTTCAAAATAACATCACTGATTTTCCCGGGGGTACACTAGGGGGCGTTGTGGAGACAGGGCCTGCTCTTCTGGAGCAGTATCTTCGCTCGTCCCAGTTTTTTCGTATCCTGCTACCTACCGGTTTTCGCACATGCTTCTACATATACCGACGTACCTTTATAGACAGCGTTAAAGTTATCCTATTCGTCGTCAACCTCATAGATTCAGTGATGCCCTCGTGACTATCACACGATTAACTATGTTACCGTTCAATTAAATATATGCAACAAACTCTCCAGCAACTTCCGACGAGCACGAGGAAATCTTGTGAACGACGCACGGTCTCAACACACACACACACGACCCCACACCGCAATGCCGGCCCGCCTAGGGGCAAACGCACATATAACAATCAATGAAACTTCTCCTCCGTAGTGCCTAGGCAAAGTCAGGTATTCAAGGAGCAACAGCCCCCAAGATTTTTTTCTCTGGCACCTGGTTGCACTCGTGGCTGCGCAGAAACGTCGGGCGATTCCTGAAATGACCGCCTCATGTGCGCCTGCTGCATAGCGTTTACCGCAGCCACCATGGAGTCCCGAGAGGAGCCCGCTCGCTGGGCTCGCTGCGGCTCACTGTGGACGACTGCGGCTCACTGCGGCTCACTGCGGCTTCCTGTGGCTGACGTGGCTCAAGACGTGTGGCGAGCCCGCCTGAGCGCCAACATCTGCCTAGAACAGTTCGTCGCTCTCCCGAGTTGCACACCTTCGAGGTGTGTCGCCACCATGGTCGAAGCAAAGTGTCTCGAGAGGCCAGTTACGCGGCAATGTTTTCATGTATTCTTTCACGCTTGAAAAAACACTTTGATGTAGCACGCATTGAGCAACAATATGAATCTGTATCGGGAGATTTTCATCGTGCACTACAATTTTCTAATCGGCACTTTTAATTTGATTATAATATTTGAGACGTTTATTAATTGTTTAAGACTAAATATCTAAGTTGGCGTAATGCAAAAAATAATCTGAGTATCTCCAAGCGACGGAAACAACATTACACTGTCCTGCTCAGCCACGTGGCTTTTGCATATATTAAAAGTTTGGCTCAAGTTGCATGGAACACCCTACATAAGCAAGTAAGCGCCGACCTGTATAGTATTCAGTGCGGATCGGCCGGCCGCTTTTAGACGACTCCTAACCTTTTCATTCAGCACACTGCAGGTGGAAATTACACATTTTCGTACAATAGAGCGCAACTCTTTCCTCTGCGGCTCCCGATCTGCTCTCTCTCTCTCTCTCTCTCTATCTATATATATGTATATATATATATATATATATATATATATATATATATATATATATATATATATATATAGTGAAAGCTCGTTAATTCGAACTTCACTAATTCGAATTTATGGATAATTCGAACTGTACGATTTGGTCCGGCCAAGCTCCCCAGAAGTCTATGTATAAAAAAGTCCGTTAATTCGAACGCGAGAAGGTTCCCTCACGGATAATTCGAACTACGCTCGCCTGGCACACGGCCAGAGAAACGCGCCTACTGCCTACACACAAGGCTGTATTGCCTCCGAAACGGAGAGAATGGCGAGAGAAGGCAAAATCGGAAAAAATCTAACCGACGCGGGGTCAGCCAGAAGGCAGCGGCGGCTGCCGCCACTCCGTTCTACGTAACCTCCGAGACTTCTTGCCTGTTGCGAATCTCGGTGGCTTTGCAAATCTTGTACAGCTGCTGATGCTGTGCGGAGATGGCACGGCGAGTGCCAAAACACAGCGAATCAAGTACGTCGCAGCTGCGCTTGCACTCAAGAACCAACGAATCAGGGCCTTCGCCACCTTCACATGTTCAGCGTGTTTGTCTCGGCAGTCTTCGTCGGTTGTGCACCTCTGTTTTCAGCTTAGAAGGTATCGGCCGTCGCGATTCATTGTGATGGTGTTAAGCCTCGGCTAACGTTCGTTTCGGTGGACATCCGTGGTGTGGCACAGTCGGACCCAGAGCTTCGACTTGAAGATGGCGTGTACCCGCGGCACACGCCATCACTTTCTAACACGCCAAATTTCTGACACGCCCTACTGCTTCCAAATCGCAGTGTACTGTTGCTCTCCTTCACTTTCGTTAGTTCGAACTTTCGTTATTTCGAACTGAAGCGGCTTCCCCTTGCGGTTAGAATTAACGAGCTTTTACTGTATATATATATATATATATATATATATATATATATATATATATATATATATATATATATATATATATATGTATATATATATATATCTGTTTTGTGATTATAGAGCTATTTACGTACGAAAACAACATCCTAGGCGACGAAATGGCAAATAAGTAGATGCTCTCACAAATCTTGTCAACGTCTTGAGCGAAAAAAGCTTCCAGTACTGATAAGGATCTGCGAAAAGTATTGCTTGAGATGACTACTAAGTTCCTTGGTCCGTTGTATGATATCAAGGCTGATGTGAAAAAGTAGATTCTACGAACAATGCCATAAAGGCCGAACTGACATCTCTCAGGACTAGATACTCAGACTCAGCAAAAATAATACTGCTTCGACAAATGGAGGGCTAGATAAACATAATGATTACTATTTAGGCCAGTATAATATTTTAGGATACCCGTATTTTGAAAGAGGGAATGTTATTCCACTCCTACTGAACAAGCTCAAGGTAATTGTAAATAAAGTTTGGAGATAATAAACGAATTTTAGCAAAATCTATCTTCACAACGCACTGTGGATAACTTTAATATTTCGCTGAAATCGGATCAGCATTAGCAGCGCAGATTTCTTCTAATAAAAACCAATACCTATATGATTTGGTTTCAATTTATTTTTCTCCAAATTTTTGTTTAGAACCCTTGCACTGCCGGATTCATGGTCGATCCCCCGTTGCCGATCGCGCCCGTTTCACTGAGAACCATGCAATCTAGCGTACTGGATTTTATAGCACCGCATTTTTCACCGCAAAATATAGCAGTGGTGAATGGTATGGCTGCCCTTAGTCATAAAAGAATAAGTCACTACAAAATACGTCTTACGTATCTCTATGGTCCTGTTAACATAAGACTGCATGGTACTAAACGGTTTCACTAAAGCGGTGTATAACACCAAAATCCTTGCGACACTTTAGGCGTTATATGAACCAGAGAAAACGTGCAGAACGTATCCAAATAAGCACTTGCGCGTCTAAAAACTAGGATAGCTTGTACTTGTCAACTCAGTGAGTGAGACGAGGCGACATTGCGCGTACTTGTAATCTTTATCGAGACACTTGAAAAGAGCGTCTGTGTAGCCGGCACATGAATGCCGTGACGCTGCGCGGCCACGGGGCTCGCGCAGCGCGATGCGGGAGGGCAGCCTTGCATCTTGCACGGCCGCAACCAGGCTGCTGCTGTCTGGTTGGTTACGGATTTGAGAATCCGCTAACCACGGCCGCCTCGTCGACCGAGGGCACGGCGGCCGCGGCGTTCGCGATGGCCTTCTTGTCGCCTTCCGGGGCCGCGTAGAACGTCGGACCGCATGGGAGCTCCCAGGATGCAGCCGTCAGAAGCCCCGGACCGCAGCCGGTGTTCGCTGCGGCAGCGTTGTCGTCGCCGTCCTGGTCCCGAGCCAGCTCCGTGCCGGCTGCGGAAAGGACGCCGGCCTGGCTCGCACCGTTGACGAGGTCTGCCGCAGCCTTGTCCCGGGCGGCCCCGACGGGAAGCGACGCGCTGGTGTCGTGCGCCGAGATGTGCTGACGCCGACATGGAGCTGATCGGGAGCTTTCTTCGAACGCTGGGGCTCGTGCACTGACTCGCGCCGCGTGAAGTTGGTTGATGATGATGATGATGAACCTCTGCCATGGCTCGTACTCACTAAGGGGGATAGGCAGGAGCTAGCTCGGCAAAATTTCTATTTGAAAAGGGGAAACGCAAAGGAAAAAAAAGGATATAATGGAATGACTAGACGAGAATGCGAGCGAGTAGGCAGATAAACTGAAGGGACAGTTTGGTTGGTTGACTGATTTTTCTATATACGTAAGGCTGATACCCATATGGGGGATTTAGTCGAGAATTGCATGAGTCAGAAAGATAATTAGACAAGTCTTCAAAAAACACTAATGAGAAATTTTGATATCAAAAGAAAAGTTAAATGACGTAAGATTCAAGGATTTACCTACGAAATCATCCTGAATCAGATAGAAATTTCTCAACGTAGGCGCAGACATCCCCATGACGATGTCCTATAAATAAGGCTTTCAAACACAGAAAATCTGGAATGGAAAGGTTCGATCTAATACAATGAGTAGTTTTCCTAAATGAGAAACAACGGCGTTACAAGTAGTGGTGTATTTTTCCATCGTCACCACATAACGGGCACAACGAGGGGAGCGCCAGATCAGCTCCATGAAGATGAGTTTAACACAGGTGCACTTTAGTGAAGGTGACATTCCATCGAGCAGTGCAGACATTTCTTCTCCAAGGGAATAGCAGGTGTGAATACTCATTTAAATTGGTTAATAATGGGTTCCAAGAGTCTTGCATAACTGCACGCATGCCGAACCTCGCAGCAGTTATGAAAACTGACGCAGGAAGTATCGAGAAAACGGGACCACGCAGTAAAAAGCTGCTCTTGCCAGGCTATCAGCTATTTATTTCAGAAAAAATTACGGCACCATCTGTACCGACGTGGGAGTGGCCCGCATCAGTCCCAGACTGATCCCTCAGGACCTAAATAAAGTTCTTCATACCATACCATACCATAGCATGGAATGCACATAAAAGGTGTGAACCACTATTTGAAATGAGAGCTGAACATAAAGAAGCAAAATGCGTTACTGTAACCGTATTAAAAGATATATTAAAATACTGTCGAGGTTGGTGAATTGAATTTTCGTAGGACCGAAACAACTTGAGCCAGTACGCTAAGGATACAAGTATGAAATCAAGAATACTTACCAAAAAGAACCAGTCAAAAGCAGAAGAAAAATGCCAATTTCATATTTTCCTTCGGTTTGTGAGGCACCTTTTCCCATGATAAGCGTTTATATTTTGATCCATGAAGCAATCTCGTAATAGACCATTGAAATTACTGTAACACAGGTTCTTCGTGTGCTTTGAATAAATATAAAAGATGATGTGAAGGTTTCCTCTCTCACTGTAAGCGATTGCCCAATTATATGTGCTTCCTTTATCGTTATTATTCTTAGTTTATTTAAATTCAGACTACGTCGTTCGTTATTTTGCAGATGTCACATTAACTCTGCCAGTTATAGCAAATTCGCAAATGAAATTTAACTTCTATATTCATTAGGCGATCTCTAAGTCTTTGGCAATGCCCCACAGGGGGTGTGAGCCATATTGTATGAGGATAACAATGACAACTTGTTGGGACCTCACATATTCGTGCATCTAAGGGCTAACAAGTGCTTGTACGATAAAAAACCTTAGTTATATAGAAGCAAGGCCAGAAAGCATGAAAAAGTAATGCAGGCTGAGAAATTAGAATGATTTCAGCAGTCATGTAAGCAAACCCCCACTAATGTGTACAACGACAGTAGCAGCAATGTATTCCATACTTCTACAAGCTAAGACTAACTACACGTTTATTTACGTCTAGTATTCGGTATGGCAATTCGTGCAGTAAAAAAAAAAAAAAAACTGATGTTTTTCACAGAGACATAAAAAGCACTTTCCGAGGGCGAGTCGTCTTCGCTCTATTAGAAAAAAACTCGTAGACTTCCCTTCCAAGTATCTCGCCCTTCGACGAGTGCGCTTTACGACGGTGCTTACGCTGTGTGCGTCATTTCTACCTTTGCTGCGATTATGCTGAGGCCCTTTCGTGTATCTCGTGACCGACTACACCGAACTACACTCCCCTTTATTGGTTTTTCTCATGACAGAGTGCACTCTCATGTCCCCACTCTTACATTTATTTTTTCAAGTTTACCGGATTATCTGCTCGTTGTTAAGAGCCATGACCTTATACTTGTAATTAGCGCGCTGAACATTGGAAACTTCACGTGCTTCCTGGTAAGACCACAACTGTATTCCTCTGGAGCGACTTAGAGTGCTCTATGCTCCGTTGACGAGATTTGGGATGCGATTCCAGATAGCATTGCAACTACGGTTTTTAGTCTAGGAACACAGTCAACCTTCAATCGGAAATTTAAAATTTGGCGTACCTTTTTACTGTGTAGGGCAAACGGGTGAGGCAAGGTGCGCTGGGTGCTTATACATCTATTTATACATTCTAGGGAAGCGTCGGTATAGCCGCAGTTTGAGCGTTGCGGCTCTGCATGGCTATGCTGCTCGCAAAGCGGGATGCAAGGTCGTGATGTGGCATCTTGCTCGGCCAAAACCACGCAGCAAGATCCTCGTTAATTACGGACTTGAGCTTCCGTGAAGCACGGCCACCGCGTTGTGCGCCACAATGATGCCACAATGTTCGCAATAGTCAAGCTCTTCCTGTAGCATGCATTGTGCTCTTCCAACGCCGGGGCCACGTAATACCGCGGTCCTCAAGGAGACTCCCAGGATGCAGCCGTGAGAACGCGCGGACCGCAAGCGGTGATTGTTGCGGCGGTATAGTCCCGACCAAGGCCACCCGCGGGCGCTCCCGGCTTCCTGTGGACTGGCTAGTTCCAGGACGGCAGCTGCCAGGATGCAGCCGTCAGAACACCCGGACCGCACGCGGTGATCAGTGCAGTGCGAGGTCGCGGCCGAGGCTTCCAGGCCGGAGCGCGCTCCCGGCGTTCTTGGACAAAAGCTCCCAGGATGCAGCTGTCAGAACGCCCGGACCGCACGCAGTGATCATTGCGTCGGCAAAGTTGCGGCCGAGGCTTTTAGACGCCTACAGGAAATAAAGTTTGTAGTTTTATTGGTCGTATAAATTGCAGTAAACACGGCTTACTTAATAAATCAACAAGCTTGGCATCACGCGCGCACTGGCAAACATGGCCGGCTGTAACTCGATGACAGCGAACACGCGCTGTCACCACAGCGCTGGCATGGTGAAGAGAGCAGGCAGGAGGGAGCGAACGCTTGGGGCTGCCTCCAACGCACATGAAGGCAGTTCATACAGCTAGAACATTTCGTAAGAACAGATGCCAGGATGAAGTCTGCCATAACTAGTGTTGTGCGCGTTCTAGTTGTGCAGCTGTGAGCAACACGTTGGTATTCACAGGCTGAGTGTAGAGGACAGCGAACGCTATATACTGTCTATTAGTAGCGAAGGCGGCCGGCCAACGACAAACAACACTCTTGATTGGGGCCCTAACCTGGAAGTCTATTCGGAGTGATCGTAAATTAATAAGTGCTTACAATAATATATATATATATATATATATATATATATATATATATATATATATATATATATATATATATATATATATATATATATATATATATAACCGAACCCACAACCTTCGCGAAATGCGAAGGTTGTGGGTTCGGTTCCCACCTGCGGCAAGTTGGCAAGTTGTTTTTTCATCCACTTTAATTTCTAGTAATTTGTCGTTTCATCATTTCATTTATTAAGCACAAGTAATTTCCCCTATGTTGTCCTTGGTGTCAGTGTTTGTTGGCTTCTTATGATATGACTAATAAAAATCGGGCCCCTCGGTTAACCCCCATTCTTCTCGTTGATTACATAACGAGGGTCTCGAATCCGGCAACATTGATGCCTTTAGGTAGCATATGTGGGTTTATTGACCAGTTGCCTTCACCCCAAAAGATCACGTTCTCGTGACCCCTGCGGCAAGAAGGACGTTCCACGTCCGCCGTCAAGGTCGGTGAGTGGCGGCGCTGGCTAACACTCCCAGGGTTCTACTAGGGCACTCAAATATTAAAGAAAGTGAATGGGAAAACAGCGCCGCGGTAGCTCAATTGGTAGTGCATCGCACGCGAAATGCGAAGGTTGTGGGTTCGGTTCCCACCTGCGGCAAGTTGTTTTTTCATCCACTTTAATTTCTAGTAATTTGTCGTTTCATTATTTCATTTATTAAGCACAAGTAATTTCCCCTGTGTTGTCCTTGGTGTCAGTGTTTGTTGGCTTCGTATGATATGACTATATATATATATATATATATATATATATATATATATATATATATATATATATATATATATATATATATATATATATATATATTGAACACTGGCAATCCCCCACTGGGGGTCATGGTCATTACAGGGTTGACAAAGGAAATATAAATCCCAGCTAAAGAAACACTGCTCTGTACAAAACACTCAGTACATAAAAAAAAAATTAGGCATCACATTCGTGGTAATACATAACCCACAGTGTGTTGAAACTTGGAGACATTATTTGAAGCAACAACAGACCTGAGCAAGTGGTTCCGTAATTCGATTGCATATGGAATAACACATTAGAACAGTCTCCCAGTAGATATGGTCTCATGCACTGACCGTAAATCATTCCGCGATATCTTAAATAACCACATTGCTTATTTACCAGTCCTACCCACCCTTACTCCAACACGATGTTCCCCTTTCTTTACAATTGTTCCTGGCTTATTTTTGTTTATTCTTGTTTCTTTACTGCTCTGTACATTTGTTCTAACATTGTCGCAGGGATTAAAGCCCTCCGCTATGTAATGCCTCCGGGCGTTTAAGGTGAAAAATAAATGAAATGAGCATTCAAATGTGTTACTACGGGTATAATATGGCTGAAAAACCTAACCATGATTTATTCGCGGATACCGCCTTCCTGGGGCACGTTGATATTTGTGTTCATCAATTTCAATTTGCCCTTTGATTATCTGAAACAGGGGTTTTATTCGATATTTCTTTCTGCGTAATTCCAATTGATCGAAACTACAAAACTTTATCATTCGTGTTACGGAGTCTGTCCTGCGATGCCTGAAACATATAGAACGCGCATCCAGTCTCTGAATTCTTTCTGACCTCCGACTAAGTGACTCTACAACACTACAGACTCTACAGAGTCTCTTATAGTGCAGACGTACAGGCAGTTCCGTTTCGTTCGGAAAGACTTCTCCGATGCATGAGACAGGCAGCTGAGACCATGAACTGTTTGGTGTACATCCGTTCCAGACGCGACTAGCGAATTCGCGGTAAGCACTGAAAGATTCTACTACTTTTAAGTGCTGTTCGAAAATATATCGTTTATCTAGCCGCGTTCATGGCCGCTTGCGTACGGGAGACTCTGAAACCAGTTAGAACCACTGAGAAATACTATGCCGCGCCACCTGCCGCGATCATACCGCGGATAATTCACGCATTTTTCAAGCATTTGAGATATACTGAATGGACTTAAACTGACTCTACCGACATGCCTCGCGCTGACTTTCTAAAGAGAGCCCCCCCCCCCCCCCCCCTCTCCTCAAAAAAAAAAAAAAATTGCAGCTCTAGAGGGAGAGACAAAGTGATAAGAAGGTTTGTAGTAGCACGCAAATAATAAGAAATAAATAACGTAACGTCAACAGTAGCAAAGTTCACATACAGATTGTCATCAAGTAAATCAAAGTCGTAGTTTGCGTCCAGTTATTTCCTCTACATTTGCACTTATATTCGTTTTTGCGGGTTTCCGTTTGTACTCCTGTAGATAACGAGCATGTATTCGCAACCGTGATTGGTCGTCGGTACGCATGCAGAGTTTGCCTAGCCGATTTCGCGGCCGTCTGTGCACGTGCGATTTACGAGGCCAGAATTAGAAATCGTTCTTATTGAGTTATCTATCGCGGATAAATCAAATAAGTTTTAAGGCAAGTAGGGCCCTCTGGTCTGTACTAGTCGGTGATAAGGTAGCCTCGCCGCCTACGGGATTATCTGACTGAGCTATGTCGAATGCTCGGTTGCCATAGTCGGAAATTCGAATGCCTCCACAAGTTTTATTTCTTTCTTTTACGATGATGAACTTGAAATGCACCTCCTCCAGTGCACAACAGCCGCAGGCTTGGAGTGACGCCTGTCACCGGCAAAAGATACCGAGAACGAGTGGGGCTATACTAATCCAAGTACTACCAAATTAGCAAGGCCGACTATTCTTCAACAAGACACTCTCTCACCAGAAGAGGAATTGGCTTCCATGGTGCAGTATTCGGCCACAACCTCCCTGATGATATCTACAATTAACCAATGGCCCTCAATCCCCAGCAGCTGCGGAGCACCCGATCAAGGCGGCGGTCAGACCTGTGACGTAGCAGAGGGTGTTAAGAATCTCTGGGTCCGGACAGGCCGCCAATGGAAACTGACCCTTGCAATGTTTAACACCCGAACCCTCTCGAGTGAGGCTAGCTTAGTAGTACTCTTTGAGGAACTATCAGACATTGTTTGGAATATCATCGGCCTTAGGGAGATTAGAAGGACTGGTGAGGCTTACACATTGCTGAATAACGGACATGTCCTCTGCTATAGAGGTCTCCTAGCTAAGAAGCAATACGGGGCAGGATTCCTAATCCATAAGGACATAACTGGCAACACTGACGAATTCTACTGCATTAATGAGAGGGTAGCTGTAGTCATAATCAAACTTAATATGAGGTATTCGCACTTCCCAGCGCCTATAGGTGGCGCGGAGAACGTTTCAATATGGCTGGGATAGAGGTGATGGAGGCGATACAAAAGCCTGCGCATCTCCAGAAGCAGGCGGCCTACGGGCCTCTGGTATCTCCAAGCGCGAATGTGGACCTTGCTAAGGAAATGCAGATATGTGTTGTAGAAGGAGAGACTACGTTTAACGCTGGCCATGTAATATGGTGTGGAATAGGAGAGACAAGCGCCGCTGTCCAGGTCGAGTCACTCTGCCTGCACACTAGCGCAGTGAGAGGCCCGCCGCATACTGTAAAAGTTCAAGTCTGCAATGGAACTGGCGCCGTAAAGGTCACCATTTCTCCTTATGTGTTGTTATGTGTTGTAATCTATACGCGATGCACGAGAATTGATTCGGAGCAGTTAATCGGTCGCGCTCGAATGTATACAAAGCGCAGTACCCCCAATGCCGATGCGTAAAATAAACGTTGTGTGCATTCACGACGAAATACATGGTTCCATGAACCGGCTTAGTTGCGGAATGCTTGTTAAAAATGCTGGATAACACGGAAATATTTCAGTAGTGCCGATTTACAATATATGAGCGAGACGATGAGGTGTGCCAGCGCCCCCCGTTTCCAGCACGATTAGCGTTTTCGCGTGCTGTAGGGAAGCTCGGATTAGCAGTCTCCATCAATGAAAACTTCAGGTACGTAGTCCTGGACCTTGTTTCCCACAACATTGTTGTAGAAGAGATGCTTTAAAACCAAATAAAACAAATAGAAACTCAGAAACGCGTGCGCACAACCTCCCATCGGTACACACCTTTCACTACGATAAAAAAAAAAAAAAGCAGCAGCGAATGCCTTATCTATTGACCGCCTGCTTCATTCTCACACATAACGACTCTAGTTACGTTATCTAGTTTGTAATGCTCGCGACGCAGTGTCAGGCAACGTCGCAGATTATTTGCCGAAACAGCGCGACTGCTGGCAGAAAATTTAATAAACAGTGACACTAGCGTACTTAAATTTAATTTGGGAATCTGTGGAGGGCTTTCTTGGGCCAACCCTAGGCCTCACTCTTGCTTCGTGGTTCCGCTGCGGGATCTTTTGCAAAGGCACAGCGTTTCTCTTCAGCCGCTTTCGTAAGGGCTGTTTCGCAGTCAGCTCGCCACAAAAATCAAACGAATCTTTGAGAGCAGTGCAACCGTCAATTACACTCCCCAAAGTGCTCCAAATAGAAGTTGTCTTTGTTGAAATGCTCGCTACATACGAACATTTCTTCGCTCACTTGCTTCCCGATGCGGAGCTTGACCGCCCACAACTTCCACCGCATTTTCGCTTTTGGAAATTGGCGGATGCTTACTGTTCCCAATATCGCACGATTTGTGCATTGTGGCACACTGCACATGCAGTTGCTATTCGCTCGTCGACTGTTTTTTTTAATATTGAAGAGTACCAAAACGCTAAAATAGCTGCAGAAATCGCGTGAGCGGAAATTCTATCACCCCCTGCTGGCTTCCAGAAAAATCCACGCGGCGGCGCTAGGGTATCTGGAAGGCGCGAATAAAGCTAGTAAAATTAAGCCTACGCTCCAACATCCAGTCACGATGATGAGAAAGTAGATCAGTTTTTATGAAGATGCTGAATTAATGATGAGAAAAAGTGCAAACTCAGTGTACTGTAGTAATGGGCGACATCAACGCAGAAGTAGGGAAAAAGCAGGCTGGTGAACAAGCAATTGGCAACTGCTGCGTCGATTCTAGGAACGCTAGAGGAGAGATGCTGGTAGAATTCGCAGAAAGGAATAAGCTGAGAATAAGGAACACCTTTTTCAGGAAACGTAGTAACAGAAAGTGGACCTGGAAAAGCCCTTATGGTGAAACAAGAAATGTAATTGATGTAATATTTTATGCCGATCCCAGTATAATGCAGGATGTAGAAGTGATAGGTAGGCTAAGGTGCAGGGATCATAAGTTAGTGAGGGCTAAGATTCACCCCAATCTGTACCCGCCGTGGTTGCTCAGTGGCCATGGTGTTGGGCTGCTGAGCGCGAGGTCGCGGGATCGAATCCCGGCCACGGCGGCCGCATTTCGATGGGGGCGAAATGCGAAAACACCCGTGTACTTAGATTAAGGTGCACGTTAAAGAACCCCAGGTGGTCGAAATTTCCGGAGTCCCTCACTACGGCGTGCCTCATAATCAGAAAGTGGTTTTGGCACGTAAAACCCCATAACTTAACCCCAATCTGAAGAGAGAAACAGCAAAATTGGTCAAGGAAAAATAGGTCCTCTTAGAGGCAGTAGGGTAAAAGCAGTCAAATTTAGGCTGGTACTTGCAAACAAATATGCAGCCTTAGAACAGAGAGATGATGATGATGATGACATAGAGGTAATGAATGAAACCGTAACGAGACTGGCTTAAGAGGCAGCAGTTGAAGTGGAAGGCAAGGCACGAAAGCAACCAGTGGGCAAGCTCTCCCAAGTAACAAACACCCCAATAAAGAAACGACAAAGAATGAAAGTGTCCAACTCAAGTGATAAGATAGAATTCGCGGAAATGTCAAAACTGATCAACAAGGCGAAAATAAGTGATATTCGAAACTATAACATCAGAAAGACTGAAGAAGCCGTAAGAAATGGACGCAGCCTAAAATCAGTGAGAAAGAAACTTGGCATAGGACAAACCAATATGTATGCACTCAAAGATAGGCAGGGTAATATCATCAGCAATCTCGAAGATATAGTAAAAGCAGCGGAAGTATTCTAGACTGACCTGTACAGCACCCAGAGGAATCAGAATACCGCAAATAGAAACAGTAATGAGCAGGGGACAGAAACTCCTATAACTAGCGATGAGGTCGGAAGGGCCTAGCAAGACATGAAAGGAGGAAGAACGGCAGGAGAAGATGGAATAACAGTCGATTTAATCAAAGATGGAGGGGACATAATGCTTGGAAGACTGGCGGCTCTTACACGAGGTGTATATCGACTGCAAGGGTGCCAGAAATCTGCAAGAATGAGAAAATTATGCAAATCCACATAAAGGGAGACGTTAAAGAATTGAAAAATTATAGGCCGATTAGCATACTCCCAGTATATAATATATTTACCAAATTTATCTCGAATAGAATAAGGGCAACACTAGTCAACCAAGGGAACAGGCTGGCGTCTGGAAGGGATACTCTGCAATGGATCACATCCATGTCATTAATCAGGTTATCGAGAAATCCGCAGTGTATACAATAAACCTCTTTATATGGCTTTCATAGATTACGAAGAGGCATTTGATTCAGTAGAGATACCAGAAGTCATAGAGGCATTAGGTAATCAAGGAGTACGGAACGCTTACGTAAATACCTTGGAAAATATCTACAGAGGTTCTACAGCTACCTTAATTCTGCACAAGAAAAGCATGAAGATACCTATAAAAAAAGGGGTCAGACAGGGAGACACAATCTCTCCAATGCTATTCACTGCGTGCTTGGAAGAAGTATTCAAGCTAATAAACTTGGAAGGCTTAAGAGTAAAGATCGACGGCGAATTTCTTAGCAACCTTTGGCTTCAATTCAGCAACAATGCAGACGAGTTACAACAAATGATAGAGGACCCCAACAGAGAGAGTGTAAGAGTGGGGTGAAGATTAATGTGCAGAACACAAAGATAATTATGAATAGCCGGGCAAAGGAAGAAGAGTTCAGGATCGCCAGTAAGCCTTTAGAGTCTGTAAAGGAGTCCAAATTATTCTTTAGAACCCTAGCACCGCCCGATTCATGGTAGATCCCCCCGTGCGGATTGGCCGTTTCACTGAGAACCAAGCAGTCGAGCGAAGCGGATTTTATAGCACCGCATTTTTCACCGCTAAATATACCAGCGGTGAGGGTATGGCTGCCCTTAGTAATCAAAGTATGAGTGACCACAAAACACGTTTTATGTATCTCTATGGTCCGGTTAACATAAGACTGCATGGTACTGAACGGTTTCACTAAAGCGGTGCAACACCAGAATCCTTGCAACACTTTAGGCGTTATATGAAGCAAGGAAACCGCGCGGAAGGTATCCAAATAAGCGCTTGCGCGTCTAAAAACTAGGACAGCTTGTGCTTGTTAACTTAGTGAGTGAGACGAGGCGACATTGCGCGTATGCATATTCTCTATTCAAATACTGCAAAAGAGCGTCTGTGTAGCCGGTACATGAATGCCGTGACGCTGCGCCGCCACGGGGCTCGCGCAGCGCGATGCGGAAAGGCAGCCTTGCATCTTGCACGGCCGCAACCAGGCTGCTGGTGCCTGGTTGGTTACGGATTTGAGAATCCGCTAACCACGGCCGCCTCGTCGACCGAGGGCACGGCGTTCGCGGCGTTCGCGATGGCCTTCTAGTCGCCTCCCGGGGCCGCGTAGAACGTCGGGAGCTCCCAGGATGCAGCCGTCAGAAGCCCCGGACCGCAGGCGGTGTTCGCTGCAGCCGCGTTGTCCTCGCCGTCCTGGTCCCGAGCCAGCTCCGTGCCGGCTGCGGAAAGGACGCCGGCCTGGCTCGCACCGTTGACGAGGTCTGCCGCAGCCTTGTCCCGGGCGGCCCCGACGGGAAGCGACGCGCTGGTGTCGTGCGCTGAGATGTGCTGACGCCGACATGGAGCTGATCGGGAGCTTTCTTCGAACGCTGGGGCTCGTGCACTGACTCGCGCCGCGTGAAGTCTGTTGATGATGATGATGAACCTCTGCCATGGCTCGTACTCACTTCGGGGGATAGGCAGGAGCTAGCTCGTGCAAATTCCTTTTTGAAAAGGGGAAACGCAAAGGAAAAAAACAAAAACAAAACATGACGGAATAACTAGGCTGATATGCAAGCGAGTAGGCAGATCAACTGAAGGGACAGTTTGGTTGCTTGGCTGATTTTTCTATACATATGCAAGGCTGACACCCACATGGGGGATTTGGGCGAGAATCGCTTGAGTTACAAGGGTAATTAGTCAAGTTTAAAAAAAAACAATAATGAGAAATTTTGATATCAAAAGAAAAGTGAAATAACGTAAGATTTAAATAACGTAAATAACGTAATAACGCAGACACCCCCATGACGATGTCCTATAAAAAAGGCTCTCAAACACAGAAAATCTGGAATCGAAAGGTTCAATCTATTACAGCGAGTAGTTTCCCTAAATGAGAAACAACGGCGTAACAAGAAGCGGTGTATCGTTTCATCGTCACCACATAACGGGCACAATGAGGAGGGGGCCAGGCCAGCTCCATGAAGATAACAGTTTAACACAGGTGCAGTTTAGTGAAGCTGACATTCCATCGAGTAGTGCAGACATTTCTTCTCCAAGGGAATATCAGGTGTGAATACTCATTTAAATTTTTTAATAATGGGTTCCAAGGGTTTTGCATAACTGCACGGCTCCTGAACCTCGCAGCAGTTACGAAAACTGACGCAGGAAGTATCGAGAGAACGGGACCAAGCATTAAGGGCTGCTCTTGCCAGGCTATCTGCTATTTAATTGAGAACTAATTACGCCACCAGAGCATGGAATGCAAATAAACCGTGCGAACGACTATTTGAAATGAGAGCTGAACATAAAGATACAATAGTCGTTATTATAACCGTATGAAAAGATATAATAAAACGAAAATGTCGAGGTTGGTGTATTGAATTTTCATAGGACCAAACCGTCAAACCGTCAAAACCAGCCAATAAACTAAATATACAACTAATAAATCAAGAATACTTACCAAAAAGAACCCGTCAAAAGCAGAACAGAAAACGCCAATCACATATTTTTTCGGTTTGTGAGGCATCTTTCCCAATGATAAGCGATTATATTTAGATCCATGAATCGATCTTGTAATAGATCATTGAATGTACTGCAATACAGGTTCTTCGCGTGGCTCGAATATAAAAGATGATGTGAAGGTTTCCTCTGTCACGGCAAGGCATTGCCCAAATATATGTGCTTCCTTTATCGTTATTATTATTAGTATAATTCACTTCAGGCTACGTCATTCGTAGTGTTGCATATGTCACATTAACTTTGCCAGTTATAGCAAATTCGCAAATGAAATTTAACTTCTATATTCATTAGGCGTTCTCTAAGTCTTGGACAATGCCCCACAGGGGGTGTGTGCAATATTGTATAAGGATAATAATGACAACTAGTTGGGACCTCACATATTCGTACATCTAAGGAGCAACACGTGCTTTTACGAAGACCACTTTATGTATATAGCAGCAAGGCTAGAAAGCATGAAAAAGTAATGCAGACTGAGAAATAAGAATTATTTCAGCATTTTTTAAGCGAACCCCCACTGATGTGTACAGCGAAAGTCAGGAGAAATGTATTCAATACTTCTACAAGCTAAGGCTAACTACACATTTATTTACAGATAGTATGCGGTATAGCAGCTCGTGCAGTAAAAGAACAAAAACAAAAAACTGATGTATTTCACCAACACATAAAAAGCACTTTTCGAGGCCGAGTCCTCTTCGCTCTGAAAAAAAGAAAAAAAAGAAAAAAAAAACCGTCAAATGCTCTCCTAAGCTTCTCACTCTTCGACAAGTGTGCTTTACCTCGGTGCTTACGCTGGGTGCGTCTTTGCGACCTTTGCTGCGATTATGCTAAGGCCCTTTCGTGTATCTCTTGGCCAACTACACTGAACCAGACTCCCCGTTATTGGTCTTTTTCATGGAAGCGTATACTCGCATGCCCCTACTCTTACCATATCTTTTTTTTTTCAAATATATCAGATTATCTGCTCGTTTTCATCAGCCACAAGGTTATACGTGTAACTAGTGCGCTGACGTTCGAAACTTCAGGTCATCATCATCATCATCATCATCATCATCATCATCATCATCATCAGCCTGCTTACGCCCACTGCAGGGCAAAGGCCTCTCCCATATTTCTCCAACAACCCCGGTCATGTACTAATTGTGGCCATGCCGTCCCTGCAAACTTCTTAATCTCATCCGCCCACCTAACTTTCTGCCGCCCCCTGCTACGCTTCCCTTCCCTTGGAATCCAGTCCGTAACCCTTATTGACCATCGGTTATCCTGCTTCACGCGCAAATATTTGCACATTATTGGACGGACAGACTGCCCGGACTGTTCAGTGTGTGGCGCTGTAGAGACTAGAGAACATGTACTCGTGGTGTGCCCTGAGTATGCGCGAGAAAGACTGACATTGGCAGATACATTGAGACATTTACACTATGGACCACTGTCGGAGGACCTCTTGCTAGGCGCGTGGCCACAGAGTTGGCAGACGACAGAGACAATGCGTGCACTTTCACGTTTTCTAGGTGACACGGGCCTGGACTCACACCTGTGATACCAGTTGTGTAATGTGTCATTCACCTCGTTAATCCCATTATCATCCCTCATTGTGACCCCTTTTCTTCCCCTCTTCCCCCTCCTTTACGTAGAGTAGCAGGCCAGATGCTCCATTATCCGGCCGACCTCTCTACATTTTCCAATCATTAAAATACTTCTTCCCTCCTCATTACATGTCCTGCCCATGCCCATTTCTTTTTCTAGATTTCAACTAAGATGTAATTAACTCGTGTTTGTTCCCTCACCCAATGTGCTCTTTTCTTATCCCTTAACGTTACACCTATCATTCTTCTTTCCATAGCTCGTTGCGTCGTCCTCAATTTGAGTAGAACCCTTTTCGTAAGCCTCCAGGTTTCTGCCCCGTAGGTGAGTACTGGTAAGACACAGCCATTATACACTTTTCTCTTCAGGGATAATGGCAACCTGCTGTTCATGATCTGTGAATACCGGCCAAACGCACCCCAGCCCATTCTTATTCTTCTGATTATGAATGCGCTGGGGTGCGTATGGCCGGCATACGTGTAATTAGCGCGCTGACGTTCAAAACTTCAGGTGCTTCGTGGTAAGACCCCAACTTTATTCCTCTGAAACGAGTTACAGTGATCTACTCTCCGTTGAGGAGATTAGGGATGGGATTCCAGATGGCATTGCAACTACGACTTCTAGCCTAAGAACACAGTCAACCTCCGGTACTGAAATTTAAAATTTTGGGTACGTTTTTACTCTGTAGGGCAAATGAGTGAGGCGAGGTGCACTGGGCGTTTATACAACATCTATTTACATATTCTAGGGAAGCGTCGGTATAGCCGCAGTTTGAGCGTTGCGTCTCTGCACGGCTATGCTTCTCGCAAAGCGGGATGCAAGGTCGTGATGTGGCATCTTGCTCGACCACAACCACGCAGCAAGATACTCGTTCATTACGGACTTGAGCTTCCGTGAAGCACGGCCATCGCGTTGTGCGCTACTATGATGCCACCATGTTCGCAATAGGCAAGCTGTTCCTGTAGTAGCATTGCGCCATTCTAACGCCGGGGCCGCATAGTACCGCGGTCCTCAAGGGAGCTCCCACGATGCAGCGGTCAGAACGCTAGTACCGCAAGCGGTGATTGTTGCGGCGGTGTAGTCACGACCAATGCCACAAGCAGACGCTCCCGACTTCCTGTGGACTAGCCAGTTCGAGGACGGCAGCTGCCAGGATGCATCGGTCATAACACCCGGGCCGCACGTGGTGATCAGTGCGGTGTGAATTCGCGGCCGAGGCCCCCCAGGGGCGCTCCCGGCGTCCGGAGGACTGACCAGTTCCTGGACAGAAGCTGCGGGAATGCAGCTGTCAGAACGCGCGGGCCGCAGCCGGTGATCGTTGCGCCGGCGTAGTTGCGGCCGAGGCTTTCCTGGAGCGCGCCTGGCGTCCGGAGGACTCGCCAGTTCCAGGACGGGAGTTCCCAGTACGCAAACGTCAGAATGCCTTGGCCGTACGCGGGGATCGATGCAGATGCCTAGTCGCGACCAACGCCGCCCGGGGACGCTCCCGGCGTCCTGAGGGCTGGCCAGTACCTGGCCAGCTACATTAAGGACGCCACCTGGACTCTTCTGCGCACCCGCGACTATCGAGGGCCCCTGCCGCCTGCGTGTGACGTCCTCGCATTTACCGCGTAACATAACACGAGGCGAAGCGTTGCTGTTCTGCGCCGAGCTGGGACCATGGAGGAAGCAAACTGAGGAGAGGCCCTAGCCCTTCCGCGCGCTATTAGAAAAGTGTGGAGGAAGTGAAGTAGTAGGTTCTCCTCTTTATGGCTGATATTTTATTTCTTTGCCGTAGCGACCACGCCTTTCGGGCCACAATGGCGGCTCTGTTTTGTTTCTGTGCGCTCACACGTGTTGCTCCGTAGGGTTTGTACCGTGGCAAAGGCGCCCTGCGGGCAGGTTTGCGTTGGTCTCCGTGTTTTGTTGCGCTGCGTTATCTGGGCTGTGCTCTCCCGGATGTTGCTGTGGCCAGGTAGGACAGGAGCAACTAAAGTTCGTGAAAAGAACGCGCATGCAACGCTGTACGCAATGTACCGCGCCATGGCGATGGCAACGGACGAAGGAATATCCGCGGGAAATTTTGCCCTCTTTGGCGGAATCACGCTAACGTGCTAACGATTGTTTAGTATTGCTGCGGAGAGCGCGGGTCCGAGCAGCACGCTTGCGTGCAGCGCGGCGTGGTTTCGGGAGAAATGTAAACAAGAGAGGAGAGCTGGCCCGAAAGGCGGAGCAACGCCATGAGAAATACCAATTTCTGGCTTCACTTTAGCTTCACAAAGATTGACGTCAGGGCCTCTCCTGAGTTTCCTTCCTCCGTGGCTGGGACGCTGACAGGCAATCGACATGATGATACTGATCTCAGACTATCGCACATATCCGCAACGGAGGATTCGTCAACATGCGGGTGGTAGAACAAGCAGCAGCTGGGGGGAATAGTAGTAATATTAATAATTAGAATGATAGAGGTGAAAAGTCTTCATAGTATTGTTATTTATATTGTTACGCGAACGAAGGATTAATAACTGGAGACTATTTACAAAGTATATTTACAAAGGAAAACTTCCGTGCAACGAGAGGTGAATTGCCGAAACCTTTCTCTTTAGCATGACACCCTTTTACCATTAATTGGAATATCTTTTTGGGAGCACTTTTCCAAACCTTTGTTTTAATTTGACTCTTCCGGTGGTCCTTTCCTCTTGTGCTACCAAATTGGGTTTTAGCCACCGGAACGTTCGTGATGCTCTGCAATTTTCTGCGCGATGCGGAAAAAATTACGTGCTAGAAATGTCTTTTTTTAATTAATATGTATTTACTGTAATAATTAGCTAGAATAGACTACACAATCAGTCAAGCTCTAATTTAAAAATTTCAATTTACTGATTTGGTTTCAATTTATTTTCCTCCAAATTGTTGTTTAGAACCCTTGCACTGCCGAATTCATGGCCGATCCCCCGTTGCGGATTGCGGCCATCTCACTGAGAGCCAAGCAGTCGAGTGAACTGGATTTTATAGCACCGCATTTTTCACCGCAACATATAGCAGTGGTGAGGGTACGGCTGCCCTTAGTCATAAAAGAATAAGTCACTACAAAACACGTCTTACGTATCTCTATGGTCCTGTTAACATAAGCCTGCATGGTACTGAACGGTTTGACTAAAGCGGTGCAACACCAGAATCCTTGCTACACTTTAGGTGTTATATGAACCAGGGAAACCGTGCGGAAGGTATCCAAATGAGCGCTTGCGCGTCTAAAAACTAGGATAGCTTGTACTTGTCAACTCAGTGAGTGAGACGAGGCGACATTGCGCGTATGCATATTCTCTATTCAAATACTGCAAAAGATCGTCTGTGTAGCCGGCACCTGAATGCCGTGACGCTGCGCGGCCACGGGGCTCGCGCAGCGCGATGCGGGAGGGCAGCCTTGCATCTTGCACGGCCGCAACCAGGCTGCTGGTGCCTGGTTGGTTACGGATTTGAGAATCCGCTAACCACGGCCGCCTCGTCGACCGAGAACACGGCGGCCGCGGCGTTCGCGATGGCCTTCTTGTCGCCTCCCGGGGCCGCGTAGAACGTCGGACCCCATGGGAGTTCCCAGGATGCAGCCGTCAGAAGCCCCGGACCGAACGCGGTGTTCGCTGCGACCGCGTTGTCGTCGCCGTCCTGGTCCCGAGCCAGCTCCGTGCCGGCTGCGGAAAGGACGCCGGCCTGGCTCGCACCGTTGGCGAGGTCTGCCGCAGCCTTGTCCCGGGCGGCCTCGACGGGAAGCGACGCGCTGGTGTCGTGCGCTGAGATGTGCTGACGCCGACATGGAGCTGATCGGGAGCTTTCTTCGAACGCAGGGGCTCGCGCACTGGCTCGCGCCGCGTGAAGTTTGTTGATGATGATGATGATGAACCTCTGTCATGGCTCGTACTCACTAAGGGGGATAGGCAGGAGCTAGCTCGTGAAAATTTCTATTTGAAAAGGGGAAACGCAAAGGAAAAGAAAAACATGATAGATTAGCTATAGGTCAATATGCGAGCGAGTAGGCAGATCAACTGAAGGGAAAGTTTGGTTGGTTGGCTGATATTTCTGTACATGTAAGGCTGACACCCACATGGGGGATTTGGGCGCGAATCGCATGAGTTACGAAGATAACTAGTCAAGTTAAAAAAAAAAAACACTAATGAGCAATTTTGATATCAAAACAAAAGTAAAGTAACGTAAGATTTAAGGATTTAGCAACAAAATCGTCCTGAATCAGATAGAAATTTCTCCACGTATGCGCAGACATCCCCATGACGATATCCTATAAATAAGGCTTTCAAACACAGAAAACTACGAATGGAAAGGTTCAATCTAATACAGTGAGTAGTTTTCCTAAATGAGAAACAACGGCGTAACATGAAGCGGTGTATCGTTACATCGTCACCACATAACGGGCACAAACAGGGGAGCCCCAGACCAGCTCCATGAAGACAACAGTTTTACACAGGTGCAGTTTAGTGACGGTGACGTCCCATCGAGTAGTGCAGACATTTCTTCTCCAATGGAATAGCAGGTGTGAATACTCATTTAAATTGTTTAATAATGGGTTCCAAGGGTTTTGCATAACTGCACGCCTCCTGAACATCGCAGCAGTTACGAAAACTGAAGTATCGAGAGAGCGAACTAATTACGGCACCAGAGCATGGAATGCACTTAAAAGGTGTGAACCACTATTTGAAATGAGAGCTGAACATAAAGGTACAAAATTCGGTATTATACCCGTATTAAAATATATATTAGAAAAAAAAATGTCGAGGTTGGTGAATTGAATTTTCATAGGACCAAAAGTACCTCAGTCACTAAGCTAAAAATACAACTATGAAATCAAGAATACTTTGCAAAAACTACCAGCGAAAAGTGGAAGAGAAAACGGCAACTGCATTTTTTCCATTGGTTTGTGCGGCATCTTTCGCAATGATACGCGTTTCTATTGTAATGTAAAATAAGGAGCATTAGGGCTGTGGTGTTGCGTACTCCAGGGTAGCCTATGGTACTGTTGCCGAGTTGTAGCGACGCCTGCCTATCGAAGCTCGACCGCCGTTACTTATTGGGTAGCGTGGCGTTGTCGGCGGGCTGCACGAATCCGGTAGACCATGGCGACCAAGCAAGGACGAGACGGTTTCTAGTGCGAAACTTGCACGGTTTAGCTACTGGCCGCCACAGCAGCCCGTGCGCCCACCTCGCCAATTTTTCCATCAGTCTCCGCCCGCTGTTCTCAATCCATGGCGCACCCATGACAACCGGCCTGTCTGTTATTCGCGCGGCCTACCTGGGCATGTAGCACGGCTTTGCCGCCGGCGCGGATGGTATCCTTCGGATTCTCCGAGGGCACAAAGCAACGCTTTCGACTCTCCGTCCCGCTCCGCTACTGCCACTCAGCCCTTCCAAGCCTCGCTCCCTGCTTCCCGAAACTTCAATACCCGTCGGTCTCCGTCTCCCCGTCGGTCTCCGTCTCTCCGTCGGTCTCCGTCTCCCCGTAGCCGTTCTATGACGCCGGTTATCCGTCGCCCTGAACCTATCCGAGAGGAAAACTAAGAACCGCAGTTCCGGAGGCAAGAACTGCGATCTCAACGAAATCCTCAAGACCTCATTTATTTCCTGCGAACGTCCTCGAAGTTTATGCAGAAGACATTGGTGTTCATGCGCTTGTAGACACGGGAGCAGCAATATCAGTGATTTCGGACCAGCTTCGTCTTACGCTTAGAAAAGTCTCGACGCCATATTCGGCCATTTCATTATGTACAGCAAGCGCTGCGCCGATTGAACCCTTAGGGAAGTGTACCGTGCGTGTTGTTATAAGCACCGCTTTATACCATGTTGAGTTCGTTGTTCTACCTCGCTGCTCCCATGGCATGATTTTAGGATGGGACTTTCTGTCCTCTCATCAGGCCGTTATAGATTGTGCCCGTGCTGAACTCGCGCTGTCGCCATTTGGCACCAACGTTTTCGAAGATACTGATGACGCTTCCGCTCCTGTGTTTGTCACCGCCGATACCGGGATTCACCCATAGTCTGCCGCACTTGTACCCGTTTCCTGCGTTGGGTTTTCCGACTCCACAGTTCTTTTCACGCCGTCTAAGCATGTTGCTCGCCGTCATCCCTTCTTGCTTCCTTTTGCCCTTCTTGCCATTCGATGAGGTTCCAGCGCACTTTATGTATCGAACCTGTTTCCTTGCCCTGCTAGCCTGCTCCACGATGAGTGTCTTGGTTATGCCGATGAAATCGAACCAAGCTTCCTTTACGATGTGCCTGACAACCCAGCTTCTCCTCCGGTTGATGCTCTGGCCCTTCAAGTTTCTCCTTCCACGCCGCCGTGCGACCTAACATTTTCCCAGTGTGTTGATCCCAACCTCACTTCATCGCAGCACGCCCAGATCGTCGATCTATCTCTTAGAACGCTTTCGCACGTCATTCGACCTACACCAATCTCGCTTAGGCCGTACTTCCACTGTTGTCCATGACATCGACACCGGCAACCATGCGCCTTTACGCCACAGGGTGTATCGTGTATCCGGCACGGAGCGTAGCGTGATCGCTGAGCAAGTTGGAGACATGCTCCAACGCGGCGTCATACAACCCTCGCACAGTCCCTGGGATTCTCCTGTAGTGTTGGTAAAAAAGAAAGATGGCACAATTCGCTTTTGCGTGGACTACAGGCGACTCAATAAGATCACCCGCAAGGACGTTTATCCACAACCCCGTATTGACGACGCGCTAGACTGCCTCCAAGGCGCCGAATTCTACTCATCTTTATACTTACGCTCCGGGTACTGGCAAGTGCCAGTGGCTGAGTCAGACCGTCCAAAAACGGCCTTCATCACACCTGACGGTTTATTTGAATTCACTGTGATGTCATTTGGCCTGTGTAACTCGCCTGCCACATTTGAAAGAATGATGGACAACATCTTGCGCGGCCTCAAATGACAGATATGCCTGTGTTATCTGGACGACATGGTTATCTTTTCACCGGACTTTCCATCCCACTTACTTCGACTTGATCGCGGCCTCAAGTGCATCACCAATGCTGGCTTCCAGCTTAACTTGAAGAAGTGTCGCTTCGCTGCCCGGCAGCTGGTCATCCTCGGTCATGTCGTGTCGAAAGAAGGTGTAGTCCCTGATCCGGAGAAACTACAAGCTGTTGCCCAGTTTCCACGACCAACGACCTTGAAAGAACTGCGCAGCTTCATTGGGTTAACGTCATACTTCCACCGTTTCATCCGCAATTTTGCCACCATAATAGCACCTTTAACGCAGCATCTTCGTGGTGGCCACAACCTTTCGACCTGGTGACCGGATTGCGATGCCGCATTCACACAGCTGCGTCGTCTGTTGACGTCACCACCAATCCTGCGCCATTTCGACCCAAGTGCTCCAACTGAAATACACACGGATGCCAGTGGCGTTGGCCTTGGTGCCATTCTCGCTCAGAGAGAGGCTGGCTTCGATGAGTACGCCGTTGCCTTCGCCAGTCGTGCACTCACTAAACCTGAATCGAACTATTAACAGAAAACGAATGCCTGGCTATCATTTGGGACATAACGAAATTCCGTCCGTATCCCTGTGGCCGCCCAGTTCACGTGATAACTGATCACCATTCGCTGTGCTGGCTGTCGTCCTTAAAAGAACCGTCCGGTCGTCTTACTAGATGGGCTCTTCGACTGCAGGAGTGCGAGATTCGGGTGTTGTACCGTTCTGGCCGAAAACACTCGGATGCGAATGCCTTGTCTCGTTCGCCACTAACAGACGAGGTTAGCTCCCCGAAGGCTTAATTGTCCGAGTCTTCCCTTGCTGCCACGGGCATTCTTCTGGAGCAGAATACCTATGGATTGTGTCCATGCTGCGTTTCTTGTCCACCACATCGACACCCACTACATATCGCGCATTACGTCGCCAAGCACATCACTTCTCCATTCGCGACGGGCTCTTGTACCGTCGTAACTACGTCGCGGACGGCCGCAATTGGTTGCTTGTCGTCCATAGGCAAATGCGTTCGGATATTTGTGCAGCGTTCCACGACGATCTCAAGTGCGCGCATGCAGGTGTACTCAAGACATACGTGCACTTCGCCTTCGTTACTACTGGCGGGGATGCATCGACTCATCCCGCATTATTTCCGCTCCTGTCTCGTTTGCCAGCGCCAATGATCCCCCTCGTCGTTCAACGCCCATTTGCAGCCTTTGCCTTGTCCAGGACATGCTTTTGATCGAGTAGGCATCGACATTTATGGACCTCTGCCAACCACACGAGACAGCAATCGCTGGGTAATCGTGGCCATCGACCATCTTACACGCTATGCGGAAACTTCCCCTTTGTCCAGCGCTTCTGGACGTGACGTCGCCTGGTTTCTCCCGCGCCGCATCATCCATCGCCACGGAGCTCCCGGGGAATCACTGAGTGACAGAGGCCGCGTCTTCCTCTCCGACGTCATCGAGGCTCTCCTCAAAGAATACCGCATCATTCATCGCACCACTACTGCGTATCATACGCAGACTAGAGGCATGACCGAGCGCTTTAATCGCATTCTTGGTGACATGCTGGCCACGTACGTCGCATCCGACCAAACCAAATGGGACCATTTTCTACCTTTTCTGGCCTACGCTTACAACACCGCCACGCAGACTACCACGGGATTTTCGCCCTTCTTTCTCCTGTACGGACGCGAATCTTTTTCCACAATGGATAATATCTTTCCGTACCGCCCTGACACCACGGAAACCACTATCTTATCCGAAGCTGCTGACACGCAGAAGAGTGTCGCAAGCTTTCCGGTATATTTACGTCAGAAGGCCAGCAACGCCAGAAGCACCATCGAGAAACTTCCCATGCTCCTGTGTCCTATGCTTCTAGCTCGCTATAGTGTGGCTTTGGGTTCCAACCCCTACCCCTGGACTGTCACCGAAACTCGCGTCGAAGTACCAGGGCCCATACCGCGTGATCAACCAAACGTTGCCAGTCAATTGTATCGTGGAACCCCTCGAGCTTCCTTTGGATCATCGCTGTCGAGGACGCGAAATTGTGCATGTCCAGCGTCTCAAGCCCTACTATGATCCGCCTGTGTTGTCCTACCCGTAGGTCGCCGGGACGGCTTCCTTTTCCGCGGGGGAGATAACTGTACTGTAAAATAAGGAGCAGTGGGGCTGTGGCTATGCATGAGAGAGACAACGACGATGAGACAGAAAAACTTTGTTTCGGTGCTCGATCGGCTATACTACGTCTCGCTGCGCTATCGTTATAGTCGCGAACGCTTGCTGCCCAAAGAGCCTCGCAACAATATTTAGATTCATGAAGCGATTTTGTAATAGATCATTGAATATAAAAGATGATATGAAGGTTTCCTTTCTCACTGCAAGGGATTGCCCAATTATATGTGATTCGTTTATCGTTATTATTCTTACTATATTTCAATTCAGACTACGTCATTCGTTATGTTGCATATGTGACATTAACTTTGCCAGTTATAGCAAATTCGCAAATGAAATTTAACTTCTATATTCATTAGGCGTTCTCTAAGTCTTGGACAATGCCCCACAGTGGGTGTGAGCCATATTGTATGAGGATAACAATGACAACTTGTTGGGACCTCACATATTCGTACATCTAAGGAGTAACTCCTTAGAGTGGCTCTCCGCTATCAAGAGCCCTGATGCCGGGGTGCAACTATGGGCTGTCCAGAGGGCCCACGATGCGGCGGTCGGGCAAGGCCTGACTGTCCCAACGTGGGAGCGGCCCGCAGCGCGCTGAGTCGCGTACCTCAGGACCTTATTAAAGTTTCGCATCCATCCACCCATCTAAGGAGTAACACGTGCTTGTACGATAAAAAACCTTAGGTATATGGCAGCAAGGCCAGAAAGCATGAAAAAGTAATGCAGGCTGAGAAATAAGAGTTATTTCAGCATTCTTTTAAGCGAGCCCCAACTGATGTGTACAACGATAGTAAGCAGCAATGTGTACAGTACTTCTACAAGCTGAGCTAACTACACATTTATTTGCGTATAGTATGCGGTATGGCAGCTCGTGCAGTAAAAAAAACCAAAATAAAAACACTGATGTATTTCACCAACACAGAAAAAGCACTTTTCGAGGGCGTCCTCTTCGCTCTACGAGATAAAAAAAAAAAAAAAAAAACTCTTCGACTTCCTTTCTAATTTTCTCAACCTTCGACAAGTGTGCTTTACATCGGTGCTTACGCTGGGTGCGTCATTGCGACCTTTGCTGCGATCATGCTAAGGCCCTTTCGAGTATCCCGTGACCAACTACACCGAACTACACTCCCCTTTATTGGTCTTTCTCACGGCAGCGCACACTCGCATGTCCCCACTGTTGCCATTTCTTTTTTTTTTAATATACCAGATTGTCTGCTCGCTTTTAACAGCCATGGCGTTATATGTGTAATTAGGAAGTTGAATGTTCGAAACTTCAGGTGTTTCCCGGTAAGACCCTAACTTTATTCCTTTGGAGCGAGTTACAGTGATCTACTCTCCGTTGACGAGATTGGGGATGGGATTCCAGATGGCATTGCAGCTATAGTTTTTAGCCTAAGAACACAGTGAACCTCCGACACTGAAATTTAAAGTATGGGGTTTGTCTTTCTTTGTAGGGCAAATGAGTGAGGCGAGCTGCACTGGGCGTTTACACAGCATCTATTTATATATTATCGGGAACCGTCGGTTTAGCCGCAGTTTGAGCATTGTGGCTCTGCACGGCTATACTGCTAGCAAACCGAGATCCAAGGTCATGATGTGGCATCTTGCTCGACCAAAACCACGCAGCAAGATCCTCGTTAATTACGGACTTGAGATGTGGCATCTTGCTCGACCAAAACCACGCAGCAAGATCCTCGGTAATTACGGACTTGAGCTTCCGTGAAGCCGCGGTCACGGTGTAGTGCGCTACTATGATGCCACAATGTTCACAATAGGCAAGCTCTTCCTGTAGCATGCATTGTGCCCTTCCAACGCCGGGGCCATATGATACCGCGGTCCTGACGGGAGCTCCCAGGATGCAGCCGTCAGAACGCTAGGACCGCAAGCGGTGATTGTTGTGGCGGTGTAGTCACGACCAAGGCCACCCGTGGGCACTCCCGGCAACCTGTCCTAGCCATTTCCAGGATGGCAGCTGCCAGGATGCATCCATCAGAACACCCGGGCCGCACGTGGTGATCAGTGCGGTGTGAATTCGCGGCCGAGGCCTCCCGGGGGCGCTCCCGGCGTCTGGAGGGCTGACCATTTCCTTCATAGAAGCTCCCAGAATGCAGCTGTCAGAACACCCGGACCGCACCCGGTGATCGTTGCGCCCGCGTAGTTGCGGCCGAGGCTTTCCTGGAGCGCGCCTGGCGTCCGGAGGACTCGCCAGTTCGAGGACGGGAGCTCCCAGTACGCGAACGTCAGAATGCCTTGGCCGCACGCGGGGATCGATGCAGATGCCTAGTCGCGACCCAGGCCGCCCGGGGACGCTCCCGGCGTCCGGAGGACTGGCCAGTACCTGGCCAGCTACTGTAAGGACGCCACCTGGACTCTTCTGCGCACCCGTGACTAGCGAGGGCCCCTGCGGCCTGCGCGTGACGTCCTCGCCTTTACCGGGTAACATAACACGAGGCGAGGCGCAGCTGTTCTGCGCTGAGCTGGGACGCTCACAGGCAGTCGACATGATGATACTGATCTCAGACTATCGCACATACCCACAACGGATGATTCGTCAACATGCGGGTGGTAGAACAAGCAGCAGCTGGGGGGAATAGTAGTAATAATAATAATTAGAATGATAAAGCTGGAAACTAGTCATAGTATTGTTATTTAAATTGTTACGCGAACGAAGGATTAATAACTGGAGACTATTTACAAAGTATATTTACAAAGGAATACTTCCGCGCAACGAGAGGTGAATCGCCGAAACCTTTCTCTTTAGCATGACACCCTTTTACCATAACACGGAATATGTTTTTGGGAGCACTTTTCGGAACCTTTCTTTGTATTTGATTCTTCCGGTGGTCCTTTTCTCTTGTGCTACCAAACTGGGTTTTAGCCACAGGAATGTTCGTGATGCTCTGCAATTTTCGGCGCGATGCGGAAAAAATTATATGGTAGAATGTTTTAAAATACATATGTATTTACTGTAATAATTAGTTAAAATAGACTTCACAATCAGCTAAGTCCTAATTTCACAATTTCAATTTACCAATTTGGTTTCAATTTATTTTTCTCCAAATTGTTGTTTTGAACCCTTGCACTGCCGGATTCATGGCCGATCCCCCGTTGTGGATTGCGTCCGTTTCACTGAGAGCCAAGCAGTCGAGTGAACTGGATTTTATAGGACGGCATTTTTCACCGCAAAATATAGCAGTGGTGAGGGTATGGCTGCCCTTAGTAATCAAAGAATAAGTCACTACGAAACACGTCTTACGTATCTCTATGGTCCTGTTAACATAAGACTGCATGGCACTGAACGGTTTCACTAAAGCGGTGCAACACCAGAATCCTTGCAACACTTTATGCGTTATATGAACCAGGGAATACGTGCTGAACGTATCCGAATAAGCGCTTGCGCGTCTAAAAACTAGGACAGCTTGTACTTGTCAACTGAGTGAGTGAGACGAGGCGACATTGCGCGTACGTGTAATCTTTATTGACACATTTCAAAAGAGCGTCTGTGTAGCCGGCACATGAATGCCGCAACGCTGCGCTGCCACGGGACTCGCGCAGCGCGATGCGGGAAGGCAGCGTTGAATCTTGCACGGCCGCAACCAGGCTGCTGCTGTCTGGTTGGTTACGGATTTGGGAATCCGCTAGCCACGGCCGCCTCGTCGACCGAGAACGCGGCGGTCGCGGCGTTCGCGATGGCCTTCTTGTCGCCTCCCGGGGCCGCGTAGAACGTCGGACCGCACGGGAGCTCCCAGGATGCAGCCGTCAGAAGCCCCGGACCGCACGCGGTGTTGGCTGCGGCCGCGTTGTCGTCGCCGTCCTGGTCCCGAGCCAGCTCCGTGCCGGCTGCGGAAAGGACGCCGGCCTGGCTCGCACCGTTGACGAGGTCTGCCGCAGCCTTGTCCCGGGCGGCCCCGACGGGAAGCGACGCGCTGGTGTCGTGCGCTGAGATGTGCTGACGCCGACATGGAGCTGATCGGGAGCTTTCTTCGAACGCTGGGGCTCGCGCACTGACTCGCGCCGCGTGAAGTTGGTTGATGATGATGATGAACCTCTGCCATGGCTCGTACTCACTAAGGGGGGATAGGCAGGAGCTAGCTCGGGAAAATTTCTTTTTGAAAAGTGGAAGCGCAAAGGAAAAAAAAGGATATAATGGAAGAACTAGACTAGTATGCGAGCGACTAGGCAGATCAATTGAAGGGAAAGTTTGGTTGGTTGGCTGATTTTTCTATATATGTAAGGCTGACACCCACATGGGGGATTTAGTCGAGAATTGCATGAGTTAGAAAGATAACTAGACAAGTCTTCAACAACACTAATGTGAAATTTTGATATCGAAAGAAAAGTGAAATAACGTAAGATTTAAGGATTTATCAACAAAATCATCCCAAATTAGAAATTTCTCAACGTATGCGCAGACACCACCATAACGATGTCCTATAAATAAGGCTCTCAAGCACAAAAAATTTGGAATGGAAAGGTTCAATCTAATACAGCGAGCAATTTCCCTAAATGAGAAACAGCGGCGTAACAAGAAGCGATGTATCGTTTCATGGTCACCACATAACGGGCACAAGGAGGAGGGGGACAGGCCAGCTCCATGAAGATAACAGTTTAACACAGGTGCAGTTTATTGAAGGTGACATTCCATCGAGTAGTAGAGACATTTCTTCTCCAAGGGAATAGCAGGTGTGAATACTCATTTAAATTGGTTAATAATGGGTTCCAAGAGGCTTGCATAAGTGCACGCCTCCTGAACTTCGCAGCAGTTATGAAAAATGACGCAGGAATTATGGAGAGAACGGGACCACGCAGTAGGGACAGCTCTTGTCAGGCTGTCTGCTATTTAATTGAGAACTAATTACGCTACCAGAGCATGGAATGCACAAAAAAAGTGTGAACCACTATTTGAAATGAGAGCTGAACATGAACATACAAAATTCGTTATTACAACCGTGTTATATGATATATTAAAGAAAACTGTCGAGGTTGGTGAATTGAGTTTTCGTAGGACCAAAACAACCTCTTCCACTAAGCTAAATATACAACTATGAAATCAAGAATACTTACCAAAAAGAACCCGTCAAAAGTATAAGAGGAAACGCCAATATCATTTTCCTCCGGTTTTTGAGGCATCTTTCGCAATGAGAAGCGTTTATATTTAGATCCATGAAGCGAGTTTGTAATGGATCATTGACTATACTGTAATGCAGGTACTTCGCGTGGTTCGAATATAAAAACATGATGTGAAGGTTTCCTTTGTCACTGCAAGGGATTGCCCAATTATATGTGCTTCGTTTAGCGTTATTATTCTTAGTATATTTCAATTCACACTACGTCAATCGTTATGTTGCATATGTCACATCAGGCACGTACGCAGGATTTCTTTCCGGCGGGGGGGGGGGAGGGGGGGCAACCCAAGGCAAGTTTTCTATGCAAATGAGGGGGAGGGTACTTTTATTAGTACAAATGTGAATAATGCACACCATACGGCATAAAGACGCGTAAACCCGCAAAAGAGAATTGAAATAATGTGTATCTCACAGGTACGCCTGTGAGATACACCTCTTGTTTACTTGGCAAACAAAGAACCACATATCAAATGGACTCGCGCATGAAAGATGCGCAGGAAGAACGTTGCCAAGAACAATTTAACGAGCGAAAGTGCAAAATAAAGATTTCTAGTAGCGTTTGTTTTAATTAGCTCTGGAAGAATTATAGAGAAATGTATATTCGCGGAACAATTCCAGTTCTTTTGTATCCCTCGTTTACTGCTCTACTAAGTGCCAAAACCGACGCGTGTTGTTATTTGGGAAGTTCCGTAACGAAGCGTGGTCACCAGTTTCGTACAACCGCGTAGAGTGCAGGGCGCTGCGGTTCTAGACGTACTGTGCCCACCGCGAAAGGTTAGAACCCCCCATTAGCAAAGCAGGGAAGTGGCTACGTCAGGCGGCTCGTAGCTTCATTCAAAACAGACGGAATTATTCTCCACTTTCGGCGGCATTTTCTCTACTTCCTTTTTAAATAAAAAGATGTTGATCCATAAATATTTTCACAAACAATTTTCGGTTTCCTCCCTGTTTCGCTGTTTCCTTGGCTTTCGCCCTTAGTAGATAGCTTAATTTCTCATCTCCTTCCGACTCTTCTTTCCAGCTGCGAATCTTGCACGAAAAGTGCGGTACAATTACGGAAAAACCAGACGAGGTAACGGGTCAGTCACATTGCTTATGGGTTGAACGGTTATTGCAGGGTCTGATGATGGACGCTGTTTCGCAATATTTTATTTTCCACCTTATCTAACGCATATCGCGGGTATACGTTTCCGAGGATCTGCCAGCGTCGCAGCGAGCCGTCACTCGAGGAAGTAATGAAGCAAAAGGAAATGTTAACCGCAACTGGCGTTTTCTCCGGCCACAACTCGTTCCACGAGCATATATACAGACCAGCTGACTATGAACCGAATTCATTTCCTGGCCCCTGGATCAGACTAAACAAAGAAGGTTGAACTAACGAAGCAACAGCGATGTGCGTGATTGTTGATTAGATGGTAACATAAAAATTCTGTTGGACATTATAAATAAAACAGAATATTTTAATTAAAACAGTAAACTATGCCCTGCCTGCTGCAATAGATGGTGACAACTGAATTCATCTTGAGTTAATTGCGAGGGGCGCCGAATCGATGAGAAAATTGGCCTCCACACCCCATGAGATGCTGATAACCACCGCCATCCAAAAGGAGTGAAAAAATTTACGAGCATTCCACTCTGTGAAGATGGAATGGCAGCGAAACCTGACGACAGTCAGAGCTCTCAAACGAAAAGCAAAGTGTTTCGCCTCCGCTGCGGGTAGGCCTCAAGATAGTGCAATGCCGGGCCCATCTGCGGCGGAGGTGAAGCGGGCGTTAAGCGCTCCCCATACGTGGGTCCATCCCGAAGGTAGCGCAGTGCCGGGCCGACCCGCGGTGGAGGTGAAGCAGGAGTTAAGCACTCCCCACCTAGGACTCATCCCATTGCAGACGAGAAGAAAGATATCTCGGCTGACTTTCTTCCATCAGCTTTTTCATCACCCGAATGTCTTCTCTCAGGCACACATCTTACCAGCCAAAAGGAAATTCTTACGAATTGAACACGAATTTAATGTTGAACAACCATTTGCACGTACTAAACTATTGCAGTTTTCATGTCTGCACTTAGCCATACCGGTATGGAATCATCTCCCAAGTAATATAGCCGAAATAACTGACCATATTATATTCAAACAAGCAAAATAAAACATTCGGAAATTAATAACATTAACATTTCTTCCTGCATTTCGTCAGATGTCAGATTATTGTTTGTATAATGTAAGAATTATTGGCGTATGATGGTGTCGAATTAGAAGTGATGTAAAGGTTGAATAGCATGTGCGACTTCATATAAGGATATTTGACTTACATTGTATATTGTATATCATTGTATAATGTATATCACTCCCCCCCCCCCCCCCTATCATGTAATGCCCAAGCTGGGCCTTTAGGGTAAATAAATGAAAAAAAAATATGTTGGCGCATTCCGAAGGTAGTGCAATGTCGGGCCGACCTGCCGTGGAGGTGAAGCAGGCGTTAAGCACTCCCCATACGTGGGCCCATCCCGATGATCCCGAAAGGCGCGTCATAGGTTCCCGAGTCCACAGGGATATGTGCGGTTGATCTTGGACCCTTCTTGCACCATCACCAGGATCGGCCACATGTTGATTCTTTCTGTTAACGGACGCCGAAAAAAACTACGTAAGTTAGTCATACACTGCTTCAGTTGTAAAAAACAGCAAAATGTAGGTTGATTTGTCGGCGCTTTAGGAATGTGTGTGAGGAGTGTGCGGAGGGCCCCCCCCCCCTCCCCCCCGGGTACGTGCCTGTGTCACATCAACTTTGCCAGTCATAGCAAATTCGCAAAGGAAATTAAACTTCTATATTCATTAGGCGTTCTCTAGCCTTGAACAATGCCCCACAGAAGGTGTGAGCCGTATTGTATGAGGATAACAATAACAACTAGTTGGGACCTCACATATTCGTGCATCTAAGGACTAACAAGTGCTTGTACGAAGAACACCTTAGGTATATAGAAGCAAGGCCAGAAAGCATGAAAAAGTAACGCGGGCTGAGACATAAGAATGATTTCAGCAGTCATGTAAGCGAATCCCCACTGATGTGTACAACGATAGTAGCAGCAATGCATTCAATACTTCTACAAGCTAAGGCTTACTACGCATTTATTTACGTCTAGTATGCGGTATTGCAGCTCGTGCAGTACAAAAAGAAAAACAATAAACTGATGTCTTTCACCAACACATAAAAAGCACTTTCCGAGGGCGAGTCGTGTTCGCTCTACGAGAAAAAATAACTCGTCGACTTCTCTCCTAAGCTTCTCACCCTTCGACAAGTGTGCTTTACCGCGGTGCTTATACGCTCGGTGCGTCATTTCGACCTTTGCTGCGATTATGCTAAGGCCCTCTCGTGTATCTCGTGGCCGACTACACCGAACCACACTCCCCGTTATTGGTTTTTCTCGTGGAAGCGTACACTCGCATGTCCCCACTCTTACCATTTATTTTTTCAAATTTACCGGATTGTCCGGTCATTTTTAACAGCCATAAAGTTATACGTGTAATTAGCGCGCTGAACGTTCGAAACATCAGGTGCTTCCTGGTAAGACCCAAACTTTATTCCTCTGGAGCGAGTTACAGTGATCTACTCTCCGTTGACGAGATTTGAAATGGGATTCCAGATGGCATTGCAACTACGGCTTTTTGTCTAAGAATACAGTCAACCTCCGATACTGAAATTTATTATTTTGGGTAAGTTTTTACTCTGTAGGGCAAATGAGTGAGGCGAGGTGCACTGGGCGTTTATACAACATCTATTTACATATTCTAGGGAAGCGTCGGTATAGCCGCAGTTTGAGCGTTGCGTCTCTGCACGGCTATGCTTCTCGCAAAGCGGGATGCAAGGTCGTGATGTGGCATCTTGCTCGACCACAACCACGCAGCAAGATACTCGTTCATTACGGACTTGAGCTTCCGTGAAGCACGGCCACCGCGTTGTGCGCCATAATGATGCCACAATGTTCGCAATAGGCAAGTTGTTCAGGCATGCAATGCATGCAATAGGCATGCATTGTGCCCTTCGAACGCCGGGGCCTCGTAGTACCGGGGTCCTCAAGGGAGCTAACAGGATGCAGCCGTCAGAACACCCGGATCGAAATCAGTGAATGTTGCGGTGGTGTAGTCACGACTAAAGCCACCCGCGGGCGCTCCCGGCATCCTGTGAACTAGCCAGTTCCAGGATGGCAGCTGCCAGAATGCATCTGTCAGAACACCCGGGCTGCACGCGGTGATCAGTGCGGTGCGAATGCGCGGCCGAGGCCCCCCGGCGGCACTCCCGGCGTCCGGAAGACTGACCAGTTCTTGGACAGAAGCTCCGAGGATGCAGCTGTCAGAACGATCGGACCGCACCCGGTGATCATTACGCCGGCGCAGTTGCGGCCGAGGCTTTCCTGGAGCGCGCCTGGTATCCGGAGGACTCGCCAGTTCCAGGACGGCAGCTCCCAGTACGCGAACGTCAGAATGCCTTGGCCGTACGCGGGGATCGATGCAGATGCCTAGTCGCGACCAAGGCCGCCCGGGGACGCTCCCGGCGTCCGGAGGACTGGCCAGTACCTGGCCAGCTACATTAAGGACGCCACCTGGACTCTTCTGCGCACCCGCGACTATCGAGGGCCCCTGCGGCCTGCGCGTGACGTCCTCGCCTTTACCGGGTAACATAACACGAGGCGAGGCGCAGCTGTTCTGCGCTGAGCTGGGACGCTCACAGGCAGTCGACATGATGATACTGATCTCAGACTATCGCACATACCCACAACGGATGATTCGTCAACATGCGGGTGGTAGAACAAGCAGCAGCTGGGGGGAATAGTAGTAATAATAATAATTAGAATGATAAAGCTGGAAACTAGTCATAGTATTGTTATTTAAATTGTTACGCGAACGAAGGATTAATAACTGGAGACTATTTACAAAGTATATTTACAAAGGAATACTTCCGCGCAACGAGAGGTGAATCGCCGAAACCTTTCTCTTTAGCATGACACCCTTTTACCATAACACGGAATATGTTTTTGGGAGCACTTTTCGGAACCTTTCTTTGTATTTGATTCTTCCGGTGGTCCTTTTCTCTTGTGCTACCAAACTGGGTTTTAGCCACAGGAATGTTCGTGATGCTCTGCAATTTTCGGCGCGATGCGGAAAAAATTATATGGTAGAATGTTTTAAAATACATATGTATTTACTGTAATAATTAGTTAAAATAGACTTCACAATCAGCTAAGTCCTAATTTCACAATTTCAATTTACCAATTTGGTTTCAATTTATTTTTCTCCAAATTGTTGTTTTGAACCCTTGCACTGCCGGATTCATGGCCGATCCCCCGTTGTGGATTGCGTCCGTTTCACTGAGAGCCAAGCAGTCGAGTGAACTGGATTTTATAGGACGGCATTTTTCACCGCAAAATATAGCAGTGGTGAGGGTATGGCTGCCCTTAGTAATCAAAGAATAAGTCACTACGAAACACGTCTTACGTATCTCTATGGTCCTGTTAACATAAGACTGCATGGCACTGAACGGTTTCACTAAAGCGGTGCAACACCAGAATCCTTGCAACACTTTATGCGTTATATGAACCAGGGAATACGTGCTGAACGTATCCGAATAAGCGCTTGCGCGTCTAAAAACTAGGACAGCTTGTACTTGTCAACTGAGTGAGTGAGACGAGGCGACATTGCGCGTACGTGTAATCTTTATTGACACATTTCAAAAGAGCGTCTGTGTAGCCGGCACATGAATGCCGCAACGCTGCGCTGCCACGGGACTCGCGCAGCGCGATGCGGGAAGGCAGCGTTGAATCTTGCACGGCCGCAACCAGGCTGCTGCTGTCTGGTTGGTTACGGATTTGGGAATCCGCTAGCCACGGCCGCCTCGTCGACCGAGAACGCGGCGGTCGCGGCGTTCGCGATGGCCTTCTTGTCGCCTCCCGGGGCCGCGTAGAACGTCGGACCGCACGGGAGCTCCCAGGATGCAGCCGTCAGAAGCCCCGGACCGCACGCGGTGTTGGCTGCGGCCGCGTTGTCGTCGCCGTCCTGGTCCCGAGCCAGCTCCGTGCCGGCTGCGGAAAGGACGCCGGCCTGGCTCGCACCGTTGACGAGGTCTGCCGCAGCCTTGTCCCGGGCGGCCCCGACGGGAAGCGACGCGCTGGTGTCGTGCGCTGAGATGTGCTGACGCCGACATGGAGCTGATCGGGAGCTTTCTTCGAACGCTGGGGCTCGCGCACTGACTCGCGCCGCGTGAAGTTGGTTGATGATGATGATGAACCTCTGCCATGGCTCGTACTCACTAAGGGGGGATAGGCAGGAGCTAGCTCGGGAAAATTTCTTTTTGAAAAGTGGAAGCGCAAAGGAAAAAAAAGGATATAATGGAAGAACTAGACTAGTATGCGAGCGACTAGGCAGATCAATTGAAGGGAAAGTTTGGTTGGTTGGCTGATTTTTCTATATATGTAAGGCTGACACCCACATGGGGGATTTAGTCGAGAATTGCATGAGTTAGAAAGATAACTAGACAAGTCTTCAACAACACTAATGTGAAATTTTGATATCGAAAGAAAAGTGAAATAACGTAAGATTTAAGGATTTATCAACAAAATCATCCCAAATTAGAAATTTCTCAACGTATGCGCAGACACCACCATAACGATGTCCTATAAATAAGGCTCTCAAGCACAAAAAATTTGGAATGGAAAGGTTCAATCTAATACAGCGAGCAATTTCCCTAAATGAGAAACAGCGGCGTAACAAGAAGCGATGTATCGTTTCATGGTCACCACATAACGGGCACAAGGAGGAGGGGGACAGGCCAGCTCCATGAAGATAACAGTTTAACACAGGTGCAGTTTATTGAAGGTGACATTCCATCGAGTAGTAGAGACATTTCTTCTCCAAGGGAATAGCAGGTGTGAATACTCATTTAAATTGGTTAATAATGGGTTCCAAGAGGCTTGCATAAGTGCACGCCTCCTGAACTTCGCAGCAGTTATGAAAAATGACGCAGGAATTATGGAGAGAACGGGACCACGCAGTAGGGACAGCTCTTGTCAGGCTGTCTGCTATTTAATTGAGAACTAATTACGCTACCAGAGCATGGAATGCACAAAAAAAGTGTGAACCACTATTTGAAATGAGAGCTGAACATGAACATACAAAATTCGTTATTACAACCGTGTTATATGATATATTAAAGAAAACTGTCGAGGTTGGTGAATTGAGTTTTCGTAGGACCAAAACAACCTCTTCCACTAAGCTAAATATACAACTATGAAATCAAGAATACTTACCAAAAAGAACCCGTCAAAAGTATAAGAGGAAACGCCAATATCATTTTCCTCCGGTTTTTGAGGCATCTTTCGCAATGAGAAGCGTTTATATTTAGATCCATGAAGCGAGTTTGTAATGGATCATTGACTATACTGTAATGCAGGTACTTCGCGTGGTTCGAATATAAAAACATGATGTGAAGGTTTCCTTTGTCACTGCAAGGGATTGCCCAATTATATGTGCTTCGTTTAGCGTTATTATTCTTAGTATATTTCAATTCACACTACGTCAATCGTTATGTTGCATATGTCACATCAGGCACGTACGCAGGATTTCTTTCCGGCGGGGGGGGGGGGAGGGGGGGCAACCCAAGGCAAGTTTTCTATGCAAATGAGGGGGAGGGTACTTTTATTAGTACAAATGTGAATAATGCACACCATACGGCATAAAGACGCGTAAACCCGCAAAAGAGAATTGAAATAATGTGTATCTCACAGGTACGCCTGTGAGATACACCTCTTGTTTACTTGGCAAACAAAGAACCACATATCAAATGGACTCGCGCATGAAAGATGCGCAGGAAGAACGTTGCCAAGAACAATTTAACGAGCGAAAGTGCAAAATAAAGATTTCTAGTAGCGTTTGTTTTAATTAGCTCTGGAAGAATTATAGAGAAATGTATATTCGCGGAACAATTCCAGTTCTTTTGTATCCCTCGTTTACTGCTCTACTAAGTGCCAAAACCGACGCGTGTTGTTATTTGGGAAGTTCCGTAACGAAGCGTGGTCACCAGTTTCGTACAACCGCGTAGAGTGCAGGGCGCTGCGGTTCTAGACGTACTGTGCCCACCGCGAAAGGTTAGAACCCCCCATTAGCAAAGCAGGGAAGTGGCTACGTCAGGCGGCTCGTAGCTTCATTCAAAACAGACGGAATTATTCTCCACTTTCGGCGGCATTTTCTCTACTTCCTTTTTAAATAAAAAGATGTTGATCCATAAATATTTTCACAAACAATTTTCGGTTTCCTCCCTGTTTCGCTGTTTCCTTGGCTTTCGCCCTTAGTAGATAGCTTAATTTCTCATCTCCTTCCGACTCTTCTTTCCAGCTGCGAATCTTGCACGAAAAGTGCGGTACAATTACGGAAAAACCAGACGAGGTAACGGGTCAGTCACATTGCTTATGGGTTGAACGGTTATTGCAGGGTCTGATGATGGACGCTGTTTCGCAATATTTTATTTTCCACCTTATCTAACGCATATCGCGGGTATACGTTTCCGAGGATCTGCCAGCGTCGCAGCGAGCCGTCACTCGAGGAAGTAATGAAGCAAAAGGAAATGTTAACCGCAACTGGCGTTTTCTCCGGCCACAACTCGTTCCACGAGCATATATACAGACCAGCTGACTATGAACCGAATTCATTTCCTGGCCCCTGGATCAGACTAAACAAAGAAGGTTGAACTAACGAAGCAACAGCGATGTGCGTGATTGTTGATTAGATGGTAACATAAAAATTCTGTTGGACATTATAAATAAAACAGAATATTTTAATTAAAACAGTAAACTATGCCCTGCCTGCTGCAATAGATGGTGACAACTGAATTCATCTTGAGTTAATTGCGAGGGGCGCCGAATCGATGAGAAAATTGGCCTCCACACCCCATGAGATGCTGATAACCACCGCCATCCAAAAGGAGTGAAAAAATTTACGAGCATTCCACTCTGTGAAGATGGAATGGCAGCGAAACCTGACGACAGTCAGAGCTCTCAAACGAAAAGCAAAGTGTTTCGCCTCCGCTGCGGGTAGGCCTCAAGATAGTGCAATGCCGGGCCCATCTGCGGCGGAGGTGAAGCGGGCGTTAAGCGCTCCCCATACGTGGGTCCATCCCGAAGGTAGCGCAGTGCCGGGCCGACCCGCGGTGGAGGTGAAGCAGGAGTTAAGCACTCCCCACCTAGGACTCATCCCATTGCAGACGAGAAGAAAGATATCTCGGCTGACTTTCTTCCATCAGCTTTTTCATCACCCGAATGTCTTCTCTCAGGCACACATCTTACCAGCCAAAAGGAAATTCTTACGAATTGAACACGAATTTAATGTTGAACAACCATTTGCACGTACTAAACTATTGCAGTTTTCATGTCTGCACTTAGCCATACCGGTATGGAATCATCTCCCAAGTAATATAGCCGAAATAACTGACCATATTATATTCAAACAAGCAAAATAAAACATTCGGAAATTAATAACATTAACATTTCTTCCTGCATTTCGTCAGATGTCAGATTATTGTTTGTATAATGTAAGAATTATTGGCGTATGATGGTGTCGAATTAGAAGTGATGTAAAGGTTGAATAGCATGTGCGACTTCATATAAGGATATTTGACTTACATTGTATATTGTATATCATTGTATAATGTATATCACTCCCCCCCCCCCCTATCATGTAATGCCCAAGCTGGGCCTTTAGGGTAAATAAATGAAAAAAAAATATGTTGGCGCATTCCGAAGGTAGTGCAATGTCGGGCCGACCTGCCGTGGAGGTGAAGCAGGCGTTAAGCACTCCCCATACGTGGGCCCATCCCGATGATCCCGAAAGGCGCGTCATAGGTTCCCGAGTCCACAGGGATATGTGCGGTTGATCTTGGACCCTTCTTGCACCATCACCAGGATCGGCCACATGTTGATTCTTTCTGTTAACGGACGCCGAAAAAAACTACGTAAGTTAGTCATACACTGCTTCAGTTGTAAAAAACAGCAAAATGTAGGTTGATTTGTCGGCGCTTTAGGAATGTGTGTGAGGAGTGTGCGGAGGGCCCCCCCCCCCCCTCCCCCCCGGGTACGTGCCTGTGTCACATCAACTTTGCCAGTCATAGCAAATTCGCAAAGGAAATTAAACTTCTATATTCATTAGGCGTTCTCTAGCCTTGAACAATGCCCCACAGAAGGTGTGAGCCGTATTGTATGAGGATAACAATAACAACTAGTTGGGACCTCACATATTCGTGCATCTAAGGACTAACAAGTGCTTGTACGAAGAACACCTTAGGTATATAGAAGCAAGGCCAGAAAGCATGAAAAAGTAACGCGGGCTGAGACATAAGAATGATTTCAGCAGTCATGTAAGCGAATCCCCACTGATGTGTACAACGATAGTAGCAGCAATGCATTCAATACTTCTACAAGCTAAGGCTTACTACGCATTTATTTACGTCTAGTATGCGGTATTGCAGCTCGTGCAGTACAAAAAGAAAAACAATAAACTGATGTCTTTCACCAACACATAAAAAGCACTTTCCGAGGGCGAGTCGTGTTCGCTCTACGAGAAAAAATAACTCGTCGACTTCTCTCCTAAGCTTCTCACCCTTCGACAAGTGTGCTTTACCGCGGTGCTTATACGCTCGGTGCGTCATTTCGACCTTTGCTGCGATTATGCTAAGGCCCTCTCGTGTATCTCGTGGCCGACTACACCGAACCACACTCCCCGTTATTGGTTTTTCTCGTGGAAGCGTACACTCGCATGTCCCCACTCTTACCATTTATTTTTTCAAATTTACCGGATTGTCCGGTCATTTTTAACAGCCATAAAGTTATACGTGTAATTAGCGCGCTGAACGTTCGAAACATCAGGTGCTTCCTGGTAAGACCCAAACTTTATTCCTCTGGAGCGAGTTACAGTGATCTACTCTCCGTTGACGAGATTTGAAATGGGATTCCAGATGGCATTGCAACTACGGCTTTTTGTCTAAGAATACAGTCAACCTCCGATACTGAAATTTATTATTTTGGGTAAGTTTTTACTCTGTAGGGCAAATGAGTGAGGCGAGGTGCACTGGGCGTTTATACAACATCTATTTACATATTCTAGGGAAGCGTCGGTATAGCCGCAGTTTGAGCGTTGCGTCTCTGCACGGCTATGCTTCTCGCAAAGCGGGATGCAAGGTCGTGATGTGGCATCTTGCTCGACCACAACCACGCAGCAAGATACTCGTTCATTACGGACTTGAGCTTCCGTGAAGCACGGCCACCGCGTTGTGCGCCATAATGATGCCACAATGTTCGCAATAGGCAAGTTGTTCAGGCATGCAATGCATGCAATAGGCATGCATTGTGCCCTTCGAACGCCGGGGCCTCGTAGTACCGGGGTCCTCAAGGGAGCTAACAGGATGCAGCCGTCAGAACACCCGGATCGAAATCAGTGAATGTTGCGGTGGTGTAGTCACGACTAAAGCCACCCGCGGGCGCTCCCGGCATCCTGTGAACTAGCCAGTTCCAGGATGGCAGCTGCCAGAATGCATCTGTCAGAACACCCGGGCTGCACGCGGTGATCAGTGCGGTGCGAATGCGCGGCCGAGGCCCCCCGGCGGCACTCCCGGCGTCCGGAAGACTGACCAGTTCTTGGACAGAAGCTCCGAGGATGCAGCTGTCAGAACGATCGGACCGCACCCGGTGATCATTACGCCGGCGCAGTTGCGGCCGAGGCTTTCCTGGAGCGCGCCTGGTATCCGGAGGACTCGCCAGTTCCAGGACGGCAGCTCCCAGTACGCGAACGTCAGAATGCCTTGGCCGTACGCGGGGATCGATGCAGATGCCTAGTCGCGACCAAGGCCGCCCGGGGACGCTCCCGGCGTCCGGAGGACTGGCCAGTACCTGGCCAGCTACATTAAGGACGCCACCTGGACTCTTCTGCGCACCCGCGACTATCGAGGGCCCCTGCCGCCTGCGTGTGACGTCCTCGCCTTTACCGGGTAACATAATACTAGGGGAAGCGTTGCTGTTCTGCGCTGAGCTGGGACGCTGACAGGCAGTCGACATGATGATACTGATCTCAGACTATCGCACATACCCACAACGGACGATTCGTCAACATGCGGGTGGTAGAACAAGCAGCAGCTGGGGGGAATAGTAGTGATATTAATAATTAGAATGATAAAGATGGAAACTAGTCATAGTATTGTTATTTAAACTGTTACGCGAACGAAGGATTAATAACTGGAGACTATTTACAAAGTATGTTTACGAAGGAAAATTCCGCGCTACGAGAGGTGAATCGCCGAAACGTTTCTCTTTAGCATGACACCCTTTTACCATTAAATGGAATATGTCTTTGGGAGAACTTTTCTAAAGCTTTGTTTGAATTTGACTCTTACGGTGGTCCTTTCCTCTGGCGCTACCAAACTGGGTTTTAGCCACAGGAACGTTCGTGATGCTCTACAATTTTCTGCGCGTTGCGGAAAAAATTACATGCTAGAAATGTCTTTTTTAATTAATATGTATGTACTGTAATAATTAGCTAGAATAGACTTTACAATCAGTTAGGTTTTAATTTCACAATTCCAATTTACTAATTTTGTTTCAATTTATTTTCCTCCAAATTGTTGATTAGAACCCTTGCACCGCCCGATTCATGGCCGATCCACGCGTGCGGTTAGCGCCCGTTTCACTGAGAACCAAGCAGTTGAGCGAGCCGGATTTTAAAGCACCGCATTTTTCACCGCAGATATAGCAGTGTTGAGGTTAAGGCTACCCTTAGTAATCAAAGTATGAGTCACTACAAAACACGTCATATGTATCTGTATGGTCCCTTTAACATAAGAGTGCATAACACTGAACGGTTTCACTAAAGCGGTGCAACACCAGAATCCTTGCAACACTTTAGGCGTTATATGAAGCAAGGAAACCGCGCGGAAGGTATCCAAATAAGCGCTTGCGCGTCTAAAAACTAGGACAGCTTGTGCTTGTTAACTTAGTGAGTGAGACGAGGCGACATTGCGCGTATGCATATTCTCTATTCAAATACTGCAAAAGAGCGTCTGTGTAGCCGGCACATGAATGCCGTGACGCTGCGCCGCCACGGGGCTCGCGCAGCGCGATGCGGGAAGGCAGCGTTGAATCTTGCACGGCCGCAACCAGGCTGCTGCTGTCTGGTTGGTTACGGATTTGAGAATCCGCTAACCACGGCCGCCTCGTCGACCGAGGGCACGGCGGCCGCCGCGTTCGCGATGGCCTTCTTGTCGCCTCCCGGGGCCGCGTAGAACGTCGGGAGCTCCCAGGATGCAGCCGTCAGAAGCCCCGGACCGCAGGCGGTGTTCGCTGCGGCCGCGTTGTCCTCGCCGTCCTGGTCCCGAGCCAGCTCCGTGCCGGCTGCGGAAAGGACGCCGGCCTGGCTCGCACCGTTGACGAGGTCTGCCGCCGCCTTGTCCCGGGCGGCCCCGACGGGAAGCGACGCGCTGGTGTCGTGCGCTGAGATGTGCTGACGCCGACATGGAGCTGATCGGGAGCTTTCTTCGAACGCAGGTGCTCGTGCACTGACTCGTGCCGCGTGAAGTTGGTTGATGATGATGATGAACCTCTGCCATGGCTCGTACCCACTCAGGGGGATAGGCAGGAGCTAGCTCGAGAAAATTTCTATTTGAAAAGGGGAAACGCAAAGGAAAAAAAGGATATAATGGAATAACTAGACTAGTATGCGAGCGAGTAGGCAGATCAATTGAAGGGAAAGTTTGGTTAGTTGGCTGATTTTTCTGTACATGTAAGGCTGATACCCACATGGGAGATTCCGTCGAGATTTGCATGAGTTAGAACGATAATTAGACAAGCCTTAAAGAACACTATGACGGTGTCCTATAAATAAGGCTTTCAAACACAGAAAATCTGGAATGGAAAGGTTCAATCTAATACAGTGAGTAGTATTCCTAAATGAGAAACAACGGCGTTACAAGTAGCGGTGTATCGTTTCATCGTCACCACATAACGGGCACAATGAGTAGGGTGCCAGGCCAGCTCCATGAAGATAACAGTTTAACACAGGTGCAGTTTAGTGAAGGTGATATGCCATCGAGTAGTTCAGACATTTCTTCCCCAAGGGAATAGCAGGCGAGAATACTCATTGAAATTGTTTAATAATGGGTTCCAAGGGTTCTGCATAACTGCACGCCTCCTGAATCTTGCAACAGTTACGAAAACTGACGCAGGAAGTATCGAGAGAACGGGACCAAGCATTAAGGGCTGTTCTTGCCAGGCTATCTGCTATTTAACTGAGAACTAATTACGCCACCAGAGCATGGAATGCAAAAAAAAACGTGCGAACGGCTATTTGAAATGAGTTCTGAACATAAAGATACAATATTCGTCATTATAACCGTATGAAAAGATATAATAAAACGGAAATGTCGAGGTTGGTGAATTGAGTTTTCATAGGACCAAACGTCCCTCAGCCAATAAACTAAATATATATCTATAAAATCAAGAATACGTACCAAAAAGAACCCGTCAAAAGCAGAACAGAAAACGCCAATCAGATATTTTCTTTCGGTTTGTGAGGCATCTTTTCCAATGATAAGCGATTATATTTAGATCCATGAATCGATTTTGTAATAGATCATTGAATGTACTGCAATACAGGTTCTTCGCGTGGCTCGAATATAAAAGATGCTGTGAAGGTTTCCTCTCTCACTGCAAGTGATTGCCCAATTATATGTGCTTCCTTTATCGTTATTATTCTTAGTATATTTCACTTCAGGCTACGTCATTCGTAATGTTGCATATGTCACATTAACTTTGCCAGTTATAGCAAATTCGGAAATGAAATTTAACTTATATATTCATTAGGCGTTCTCTAAGTCTTGGACAATGCCCCACAGGGGGTGTCAACAATATTGTATGAGGATAATAATAACTTGGGACCTCACATATTCGTACATCTAAGGAGCAACACGTGCTTGTACGAAGACCACTTTATGTATATAGCAGCAAGGCCAGAAAGCATGAAAAAGTAATGCAGGCTGAGAAATAAGAATTATTTCAGCATTTTTTTAAGCGAACCCCCAGTGATGTGTACAGCGATAGTCAGGAGAAATGTATTCAATACTTCTACAAGCTAAGGCTAACTACACATTTATTTACGTATAGTATGCGGTAAAGCAGCTCGTGCAGTAAAAGAACAAAAGCAAAAAACATGTATTTCCCCAACACATAAAAAGCACTTTCCGAGGCCGAGTCCTCTTCGTTCTGCAAAAAAAAAATAGAAAGAAAAAAAAATAACCTGTGAACTGCTCTCCTAAGCTTCTCACTCTTCGACAAGTGTGCTTTATCTCGGTGCTTACGCTGGGTGCGTAATTGCGACCTTTGCTGCGATTATGCTAAGGCCCTTTCGTGTATCTCTTGGCCAACTACACCGAACCGGACTCCCCGTTATTGGTCTTTTTCATGGAAGCGTATACTCGCATGTCCCTACTCTTACCATTTCTTTTTTTTTTCAAATATATCAGAGTATCTACTCGTTTTCAACAGCCACAACGTTATACGTGTAATTAGCGCGCTGACGTTCGAAACTTCAGGTGCTTCCTGGTAAGACCCCAACTTTATTCCTCTGGAGCGAGTTACAGTGATCTACTCTCCGTTGAGGAGATTAGGGATGGGAATCCAGAAGGCATTGCAACTACGACTTCTAGCCTAAGAACACAGTCAACCTCCGGTACTGAAATTTAAAATTTTGGGTACGTTTTTACTCTGTAGGGCAAATGAGTGAGGCGAGGTGCACTGGGCGTTTATACAACATCTATTTACATATTCTAGGGAAGCGTCGGTATAGCCGCAGTTTGAGCGTTGCGTCTCTGCACGGCTATGCTTTTCGCAAAGCGGTATGCAAGGTCGTGATGTGGCATCTTGCTCGAACACAACCACGCAGCAAGATACTCGTTCATTACGGACTTGAGTTGCCATGAAGCACGGCCACCGTGTAGTGCGCTACTATGATGCCACCATGTTCGCAATAGGCAAGCTGTTCCTGTAGTAGCATTGCGCCATTCTAACGCCGGGGCCGCATAGTACCGCGGTCCTCAAGGGAGCTCCCACGATGCAGCGGTCAGAACGCTAGGACCGCAAGCGGTGATTGTTGCGGCGGTGTAGTCACGACCAAGGCCACAAGCACACGCTCCCGGCTTCCTGTGGACTGGCCAGTTGGAGGACGGCAGCTGCCAGGATGCATCCGTCAGAACGGCCGGGGCGCACGCGGTGATCCGTGCGGTGCCAATTCGCGGCCGAGGCCCCCCGGGAGCACTCCCGGCGTCCAGAGGACTGACCAGTTCCTGGACAGAAGCTCGGGGGATACAGCTGTCAGAATGGCCGGACCGCACCAAAGCCACCTAAAAAAAAATGTAGGGCCTCCGCATCACCTCCTCTCCCCTGTCAATACGTCACGAGAGTCGGATGGTAGCGGTGGATGAGGGAGCGCTGCGTTTCTAGAACGCGGCGCGCGTTCTGAAAACAAATTTTCTCCGTGGCTGCAACGCTAGAGCGGCAACGCGTGGAGCATTTGCTTGGTGGCTTTGGTGGGGCATGCTGCACCGTAAACGCGATTGCTTTTCTTCGATTGTGCGTGGTTCGTCGCACACGGAAGCGCAACGATGCCTGACTGTTGTTGCGCACCAAACTGCAAGTCCAATTATGACGGAGGACAAAGTGTCCGAGTGCACAAGTTCCCATCTGACCGAGCCACTCGGGAAGCATGGACGAGTGCAGTTTCTCGGAAGGACTTCTCGCCAACGAAGTACACAGTGGTAAGTATTTCTTCTCTCTATTGTTATTCTGGGTTTCCATGCGAATGGGTTTCGTCAGCATAGTGCGCAATGCATTGGTGCAGCAAAATAGATGGGTCTCTGCACCTGTCGACGCGCTTGTAAATTCAACATTTTCGTCGAGCTTCATACCTGTTACGTCTTGTTTTTTTTTTATTTCAGCTCTGTGAAAAGCATTTCTTGCCATCGGATTACTTGAACACGACATCTTACAAGGACGTCAAGACAGGAAAAGTGGTCGAAATTGCCATGAAAAACATCCGTCTGAAGAAAATGCAGTTCCGAGCTTGTTTCCCAATTTCCCTGCCTATTTATCGTGTCGGCAACTGTGCGTTCGAGAAGCGCCGGCTGCCAAAAGAGCGCACTTGGAACCCACAATTTTTCAGAAAGCAATAATGCTTTCTCAGCAAACCCAAGCAGAAGAGGACGCCAAAAAGGTGGTTGGTAGCTTTGCGGACTTGCTCAAGGCCTTGCCAAGCTTTCAGTGTTTGGGCTTCTGGACAGTTTTGAACAAGGGCTCCAAGGTTTTCTTTTTGGACTTGTCACTTCAATCTGCTCCTGCAGTCCGTACTTCGGTGATCGTGTCCACAGACCTGCGCGTCGAAGTATTTTTTGGTGAAACGGGTGTGAGGAAGTGTGGTGATGTTTTAGTTCCTGAAAAGCTGTGCGACTTGAGAGATTTGAAAAGTGTGTTACACATGATCGAACAGACACGTAAGGATATCAGCACTGAGCGTTCTGAAAAGGCCCGTCATCTACTGACATTGGTTTCGACATTGCTAGAGGAAGTAAGTGGAAAACATTTCGCATGCGAGTTGCAAGAATGGCACTTGGAAGTGCTTAAATTCTTGAAGAGTCAAGTTGATCTTGTTTTGAGTGATGCTGGCCGATATCCCCCCGATTTATTGGTTTTTGCTAGCCTTTTGTTCACAATTTCACCTCATGCATATAGATTCCTGAGAAGTTCGATGAAGCTTAAGATGCCGCATCCTGATACGATCAGAAGACTGTGTTCATCGTACGATGTACGCCCTGAAACGGAGCAGCAAGAATGTAGCTTTCTTTCCTATGCAAAGCCTATTGTAAGCGCATATAAAGAGCATGAAAAGACTGTAACGTTAATGATTGATGAGATGCACCTTCAATTATTTTTTTATTACAAGGCTGGGTTGGTTACTGGTGCTGCGGTAAATTCATCGACTGCAGCAAAAACTGCCCACGCATTTATGATACAGAGCCTGCTTTCTTCAAACAAGGATGTTGTACACATCCTTCCTGTGGCACAAATCGATGCTAAGGCGCTGCACGACTTCCTTCGGAAGATTGTTCTCGATCTAGAGGCATCTGGTTTTAGAATAATTGCAGTGATCTCGGACAATAACTCCATAAACAGAAAAGCCATATCCTACTTCGCTAAGCCGGCAAGTGTCAGCATTGTTTACCAGCATCCTGCTGACCGACGACCCCTGTTTTTTGTGGTGGACCCAGTTCACATACTAAAGTGTATAAGAAATAACTGGCTGAATCAAAGAAACATTGGCAAATGCATGTACTTTCCTGAACCGAAGAGTGATGAGGCTGAACCAAAGATACTTACAGCATCTTTCAAGGTATTATGCCAGCTGCTCGAAGCTGAAAAGCATGAGCTCTTGAAGCTAGCACCAACGCTCACTTTAAAGGCACTGAACCCCTCAAACATGGAATGGCAGAACGTTAAACTGGCCTTAAAGATTTTTAACTCATCTACTGTTGCTGCTCTCAGTGTTGCAACGTTCCAGCATGCAAAGGAAACCTCTCAATATGTCGACACCATTTTGACTTGGTGGAACATTGTTAACGTCAAGACGCCAAGAAAAGGACAGCGGTTGCGAGATCAACTGCAATGTCTAATAGTTTCATCGTCATGTCCTCAACTAGAATTCTTAGAGAGAATAGTTCAATGGTTTGATCACTGGAGAAGCCTCGAACATGACAATGGCCGCTTGACACGTGAAACGCACATAGCTTTCAGCCACACTACCCATGCGTTGCACGAACTTGCCATATACTGTCTCAAAGAGCTTCATTTCGTGTATGTTCTTTTGGGCAAATTTCAAACTGATAGCTTAGAGGATCACTTTGGAAAGTACCGGCAATTGTCTGGTGCCAATTACCACGTGTGTATAAGGCAGATATATGAATCTGAAAACAAATTGCGTTTGCAGAAGGTTCTGGACCTGCCAGATTTGGACATTCTACTACCACCGGGCGCGAACACGTTGGAGACAAGTGTACATTCAGGAAACGGCCACTTTCAAGTCACTGTGACTGACTCCGACATTGAGAAAAAAACGTCAAGGCTACCGGCGCTAACCTATGTTGCCGGCTATTGTGCCCATGCAGCTCTAAAAAAGCTGACATGCTCATCTTGCAGTGAAAGCCTTGTGATGCAAGACGTCGATCTAGATGACCCTGAGAATGCATTAATCACGAAGATGACAAGGGGTGGCCTGAAGTTTCCACGAGCAGCTGTAGTTAATGCTGTACTCTTTACTGAAAATATATTGCACAAGCTCAGGACACCAGAATATGCCGTACGATTTTTCAGCCTTCCTAGGCAGAAAGATACTCTTGTCGGCCTTGTGTTCGCTGCCATTCATGACTTTGAGGATGTCGATGTGTGTGATTTCGGTCATCCTGCGACGCCGCCCAATATGGACAGTCGTCTAACTTCGCTATTGCCCTCGTTGACCACAACAGACAGATAGTGAATGCGGCTTCCCTGAAGTGCTCAACACCAACCAGAGCGGAGCAGGTCGCAGTTGCTATAGCACTACTAGACAACAGCAGATAACAAATCTTCACTGATTCGAGATCGGCGGTCAGGGCTTTCGCTTCAGGATCCATCGCTGAGGAGGCTCACAAGATTCTCAAGAACAAGATCATCTCTCCGCACACCATCACGCGGTTTCCGGCTCACCTCGAACCCCAGCTTGACTCGTTTCTCAATCTTAATGACATTGCCCACTCCCAAGCGCGCGCACTAACCCACCGCGCGGGAGCAGGATCAAGCTCAGACTCCGGGGTCCTTGAGTTTCGGGACACTCTCACTACTTTCAGCGAAATTACTACGCACTATCATCTGGGTAGGACTTATCCTCCCCCTCACAGCAAACTGGCTAGACCTCTGGCATCCACTTTACGCATGCTTCAGACTAAGTGCTATCCAAACCTGGCCCTTTTCCACACGATCACTCCAGAGGCTTTTAGCTCTACTTGCCCCGACTGTGGGGCTGTTAGCAATCTCGCACACATGCTCTGGCGATGCCCCTCGTTACAGGGACCCAATCGCATCACAGAGGAAGAATGGAGCTCTGCCATCCAGAGCTCAGACCTCTCACGTCAAACCTGGGCTGTCCAGAGAGCCCACGATGCGGCGGTTAGGCTCGTCCTACCCGTCCCCACGTGGGAGCGGCCCGCAGCTCTGCTCTAGGGCAAAGCTTCTCAGGACGTTGTAATTAAAGTTCTTTGTCTGTCTATCTGTCTGCACAGGAGATAATGGGGCATGTTGTAAGTGCTGCAGCGAATACACTGCTGAAGAACTTGTGCCACACAGAAAATGACAAATTACGCAACGCCAAGAACGACCGAAAATTGCAGACCTTGAAGGCCTGAGATGTTTCTCATTATTTATTTTTCATTCATGAAGCTCTGTTTTGTTGAACATCTACGTATGTTTGTGTTGACAGAACCCTCGCAAAAAGAAACATGTGGCGTAGCAAGGACTTATTTGCCTACATTATCAAAATTTAAACCCTGCATTTTGGCCAATTCAAATGTTATTTAAGTGCATTGTGCTACCTGTTTATGATTCGAACTATCCATGCTACCGCAATCCATTAATTGCATGTTTTCCTTCAGGACTGAGAGTAGGCCTCTCGTTTTTTACTTACGTTTCACCATTATCTCAGTATTTTCTGAAGACCAATAAGGCTTGCAAACAAGGCGGGTGGAAATAAAATAACCACAAGAAATGGTACAACAAAGACGGAAGCTTATTCTATTTGAGAATTAGTTGTGCGTGACCCTATAATGATAAAATTTTCACAATAACATTAACCTCGATATTCGTGTGTCTAGCGAGGACTGTTTTACGCAGTGCAAGAGTGAGAATGATAATTGTATATGGAAGATTTAAAATGTTTGTTTCTGAATGCAGTTCTTATCATTTGTGAATAAAGTATATTCTGTGTCTTCAATATGCAGTTTTCCTCTTTCTTTCGTTCCGTCTAAAGTTGAGTGACTAAGCAGCATGCAGTTTGCTTGTCTTAGTCCCGACCAAACATCACAAGCACAATAAGGCCTTACGTGTTGCGATACACGCAAAAAAAAAAATGTTGCCAATCAAGTAATCTAAGGAAGGTATGAAAGAATGCTGCTTTCATGGTGGTGTTGACTGCGGTGAACCAGCGGCTCCCCTTATTTTTTGCGTCAGCTATACGTGTCTTGCTTTGGAAACGAAGCATCGGAATTTATAGGTTGCTGTCACTTTAAGGACAGCACTAATTTTCTCATGCCATAGTATCCGAGACGCGCTAAGAGACACACTGCAAGCGCAACGAACCTAGGCGCGGAAACGCCGACGGCGTCTCCGCGCCTAGGTTCGTCCGGCCCATCCATAGAGTTTCTCACTATAACACCTAGAGGGTAATCTGGCGCCACCGTCTATGGGAGTTTCTTAAGGGGGCACCGTGCCGTGATGGGAATGACGGTATATGTGTCTGCGAGGCTCGTGTTGGCTGGTGTTGTAAGAGGCTTCGTCTAAAACGTGGATAAGGCTACGCAAATAACGCGTTCTCAAAGTAAGATCTTCATAAAATGTTTCCATTCACGCATATTACATCTTTACTCACCCACGATGCATGACCAAGCAAAGAAAAGCCAGAACGGACGACCAACTGTATTAAAGTGAGCGCAAACCTTGTCGTCTGTCCTACAACTTTAGCGGCCCGCTGATACTTTTTACGTAACATGTAGTCGTACACACAATAACATGTCTTCGCGTAATAATAAAGCTAAAACAGCTTTTCACGTGCTGTTCTAGTAGAAAATGAATCATTGTGACAGACGGGACGGTACTTGCCAAGCGCGTCTTCAAGGTGTCCTGTCTCTACGAGAACGATGCCAATCCGAATCCACAATATACCGGCATTCCCATGCATACCACAGCGCAGCAGCGCCAGATTTCCCTCTAGGTAATGTAGTGAGAAACTCTATGGGTCCATCCGACTAGCGTGACGTCACACCGGCGTGCGGAGGCCTTACATTTTTTTCTAGGTGGCTTTGACCGCACCCGGTGATCGTTGCGCCGGCGTAGTTGCGGCCGAGGCTTTCCTGGAGCGCGCCTGGCGTCCGGAGGACTTGCCAGTTCCAGGACGGGAGCTCCCAGTACGCAAACGTCAGAATGCCTTGGCCGTACGCGGGGATCGATGCAGATGCCTAGTCGCGACCAAGGCCGCCCGGGGACGCTCCCGGCGTCCGGAGGACTGGCCAGTACCTGGCCAGCTACATTAAGGACGCCACCTGGACTCTTCTGCGCACCCGCGGATATCGAGGGCCCCTGCCACCTGCGTGTGACGTCCTCGCATTTACCGCGTAACATAACACGAGGCGAAGCGTTGCTGTTCTGCGCTGAGCTGGGACCATGGAGGAAGGAAACTGAGGAGAGGCCCTACCCCTTCCGCGCGCTATTAGAAAAGTGTGGAGGAATTGACGTAGTAGGTTCTCCTCTTTATGGCTGATTTTTTATTTCTTTGCCGTAGCGGCCACGCCTTTCGGGCCACAATGGTGGCTCTGTTTTGGTTCTGTGCGCTCACACCTGTTGCTCCGTAGGTTTTGTACCGTGGCAAAGGCGCCCGCCGGGCAAGTTTGCGTTGGTCTCCGTGTTTTGTTGCGCTGCGTTATCTGGGCTGTGCTCTCCCGGATGTTGCTGTGGCCAGGTAGGACAGGAGCAACTAAAGTTCGTGAAAAGAACGCGCATGCAACGCTGTACGCAATGTACCGCGCCATGGCGATGGCAACGGACGAAGGAATATCCGCGGGAAATTTAGCCCTCTTTGGCGGAATCACGCTAACGTGCTAACGATTGTTTAGTATTGCTGCGGAGAGCGCGGGTCAGAGCAGCACGCTTGCGCGCAGCGCGGCGTGGTTTCGGGAGAAATGCAAACAAGAGAGGAGAGCTGGCCCGAAAGGCGGAGCAACGCCATGAGCAACGCCAATTTCTGGCTTCACTTTAGCTTCACAAAGATTGACGTCAGGGCCTCTCCTGAGTTTCCTTCCTCCGTGGCTGGGACGCTGACAGGCAATCGACATGATGATACTGATCTCAGACTATCGCACATATCCGCAACGGAGGATTCGTCAACATGCGGGTGGTAGAACAAGCAGCAGCCGGGCGGAATAGTAGTAATATTTAGAATTAGAATGATAAAGCTGAGAAGTATTCATAGTATTGTTATTTATATTGTTACGCAAACGAAGGATTAATAACTGGAGACTATTTACAAAGTATATTTACTAAGGAAAACTTCCGTGCAACGAGAGGTGAATTGCCGAAACCTTTCTCTTTAGCATGACACCCTTTTACCATTAATTGGAATATTGTTTTGGGAGCACTTTTCCATACCTTTGTTTTAATTTGACTCTTCCTGTGGTCCTTTCCTCTGGTGTTACCAAATTGGGTTTTAGCCACCGGAACGTTCGTGATGCTCTCAAATTTTCTGCGCGATGCGGAAAAAATTACCTGCTAGAAATGTCTTTTTTAATTAATATGTATTTACTGTAACAATTAGCTAGAATCAGGCACGTACCCAGGGGGGGGCCCGGGGGGGCCCGGGCCCCCCCTGAAATCATGTGGCATACCCCCCCCCCCCCCCCTCCCCACCCACGCCACCACTCCTCACGCATTCCTAAAGCGCCGCGAGATCAATGTGGAGACTTGGCAGCTATTAATCGGTCTGCATTATGCTGCCTTTTTCACTCCTTTTAGATGGCGGTAGTTATCGGCATCTCTTGTAATGTGAAGGACAGTTTTCTCATAGATTCCGCACCCGTGTGATTGACTCGAGATGCGTTCAGTTGTCACCATCTATTCAACCGTCACGCGCATAGCTGTTGCTTTTGTTAGTTTAACCTTGTTTGTTTAGGCTGATCCTTGGACCAGGAGAGGGATGCGGCTGTTACTCACCTGATCTGTACGCTAATGGAACGAGTTGCGGCCGGAGAAAACGCCAATTGCGTTTAACTTTTCCCTTTGCTGCATTATTTACTTGTGTTACGGCTCGCCGCGACGCTGGCAGATGCCCGGAACCATTTACACGTGATATGGGTTACATAAGGTGGGAAATAAAATAAAGTGAATGAGCGTCCATCATGAAACCCTGCAATAACCCTTAAACCCATAAGCAAGATGACTGTCGCCCGTTACCTCCTCTGTTTTTCCCTAATTGTATAGCACTTCTCGTGCAAAATTGGCAACTGGGAACAAAAGTCGCAAGGTGTTGAGAAATTAAGCGATCTACTAAGGGAGAGAGCCAAGGCAACAACCAAACTGTAAGCAAAAGCGAATAATAAAGAAGTTAACCGTTGTTTATGAGAATATTTATGGATCAACAACTTTTTATTTAAAAAGGAAGTAAAGAAAACGCCGCCGGAAGTGTAGAACAATTACTTGTTTTGAATGACGCTTCTGCAGTTATCGGTCGAACCGCCTCACGTAGCCACTTCTCTGCTGTGCTTATGTGGGTGTTTTTCTAACCTTTCGCGGTGAGCGCAGTACGTCTAGAATCGCAGAGTCCTGCGCTCTCCGCGGTTGTATGGGACTGTCGGCCGCACAGCGTTACGCAATTCGCGGAACTGTCAACAAGGCGAAAACAACTGAGTATTCTAAACTATAACATGAGAAAGACTCAAGAAGCCGTAACAAGTGAACGCAGCCTGAAATCGGGGAAAAAAAAGCTGGCACAGGACAAACCATGATGTATGCACTAAAAGATAAGAAGGATAATATCATCAGCAATCTCGAAGATATAGTAAAAGCACCGGAAAAATTCTAAGCTGACCTGTATACAGTACCCAGAGGAGTCACGATACCTCACTTAGAAACAGCAATGAAAAGGATACAGAAACTCTCCTCTAACTAGCGTTGAGGTCAGAAGGGCCCTGCAAGACATGAAACGATGAAGAGCGGGAGGAGAAGGTGGAATAACAGTCGATTTAACCAAAGATCGAGGAGACATAATGCTTGGAAAACTGGCGGCTCCTTATACGAAGTGTCTATCGACTGCAAGGGTCCCAGAAAACTGGAAGAATGCAGACATTAAACTAATCCACAAAAAAGGAGACGTTAAAGAATTGAAAAATTATAGGACAATTAGCTTGCTCCCAGTATTATATAAACTATTTACCAAAATAATCTCCAATAGAATAAGGGCAACACTGGATTTTGTCAACCAAGGGAACAGGCTGGCTTCAGGAAGAGATACCTTACAATGGATCACATCCATGTCATCAATCAGGTTATCGAGAAATCTGCAGAGTACAATAAGCCTCTCTATATGGCTCGCATAGATTACGAAAAGGCATTTGATTCAGTAGAGATACCAGCAATCGTAGAGGCACTACGTAATGAAGGAATACAGAAAGCTTACGTAAAAAGCTTGGAAAATATTGCTACATGCGTGAGGTATTTGTTTGAAAGAGGCGCGTAGGCGGCATCATTCCAGAAAAGAGGAGGAAGAACGAACTGGGCTCGCGCTGTGAATCTAACCGGTCAGCGCTGCAACCGTTGTTGTAAATATATTCTGTAAATAGTTTCTGGTCTTATTGACTCGTCCTTGACGTAAGAATATCTACATAGGTTCTACAGCTACCTTAATTCTACACAAGAAAAGCAGGGAGATCCCTATAGAGAAAGGGGTCAGACCGGGAGACACAATTTCTCCAAAGCTATTCACTGCGTGCTTAGAAGAATTCAAGCTACTAAACTGGGAAGGCTTAGGAGTAAAGATCGACGGCAAATATCTCAGCAACCTTCGGTTTGCCGATGACATTGTTCTATTCAACAACAATGCAGACCAGTTACAACAAATTATTGGAGACCTTAACAGAGAGAGTGTAAGAGTGGGGTTGAATATTAATATGCAGAAGATGAAGATAATGATTAATAGCCGGGCAAAGGAACAAGAGATCAGGATCGCCAGTTGGCCACTTGAGACTGTGAAGGAGTACGTTTACCTAGGTCAATTAATCACAGGGATCCCTGATCATGAGAAGGAAATTCATAGAAGAATAAAAATAGGTTGGATCGCATACGGCAGACGTTGCCAGCTCCTCACTGGAAGCTTACCATTATTATTGGAAAGTAAGGTGTGCAATCAGTGCATTTTGCCAGTGCTGACATATGGGGCAGAGACTTGAGAGCAAGTTAAGGACCGCGCAAAGAGCGATCGAACGAAGATTGTTAGGCATAATGTTAAGAGAGAGAAAGAGAGCGGCTTGGATCAGAGAGCGAACGGGTAGGGACGATATTCTAATTGACATCAAGAGGAAATAAATGTAGCTGGGCAGGTCATGTAATGCGCCGGTAAGATAACCGTTGGACCATTAGGTTACAGAATGGGTACCAAGAGAAGGAAAACGCAATCGAGGACGACAAAACACTACGTGGAGCGATGAAATGAGGAAATTCGCGGGTGCTAGTTGGAATCGGTTGGTGCAGGACAGGGGTAATCGGAGGTCGGAAGGAGAGGCCTTCGTCCTGCAGGGGACATAAAACTGGATGAAGATGATGATGATGATGATGATGATGGGGGTGGTGCCCCCCCCCCGAAAAAAAATCCTGGGTACGTGCCTGGCTAGAATAGACTTCACAATCAGTTAGGTTTCAATTTCACAATTCCAATTTACTGATTTGGTTTCAATTTATTTTCCTCCAAATTGTTGTTTAGAACCCTTGCACTGCCGGATTCATGGCCGATCCCCCGTTGGCGATTGCGCCCGTTTCACTGAGAACCAAGCAGTTGAGCGAACCGGATTTTACAGCACCGCATTTTTCACCGCAAAATATAGCAGTGGTGAGGTTAAGGCTACCTTTAGTAATCAAAGTATGAGTTACCACAAAACACTTCTTATGTATCTCTATGGTCCTGTTAACATAAGACTGCATGGTACTGAACGGTTTCACTAAAGCGGTGCAACACCAGAATCCTTGCAACACTTTAGGCATTATATGAAGCAAGGAAACCGCGCGGAAGGTATCCAAATAAGCGCTTGCGCGTCTAAAAACTAGGACAGCTTGTGCTTGTTAACTTAGTGAGTGAGACGAGGCGACATTGCGCGTATGCATATTCTCTATTCAAATACTGCAAAAGAGCGTCTGTGTAGCCGGCACATGAATGCCGTGACGCTGCGCGGCCACGGGGCTCGCGCAGCGCGATGCGGGAGGGCAGCCTTGCATCTTGCACGGCCGCAACCAGGCTGCTGCTGTCTGGTTGGTTACGGATTTGGGAATCCGCTAACCACGGCCGCCTCGTCGACCGAGGGCACGGCGGCCGCCGCGTTCGCGATGGCCTTCTTGTCGCCTCCCGGGGCCGCGTAGAACGTCGGGAGCTCCCAGGATGCAGCCGTCAGAAGCCCCGGACCGCACGCGGTGTTCGCTGCGGCCGCGTTGTCGTCGCCGTCCTGGTCCCGAGCCAGCTCCGTGCCGGCTGCGGAAAGGACGCCGGCCTGGCTCGCACCGTTGACGAGGTCTGCCGCCGCCTTGTCCCGGGCGGCCCCGACGGGAAGCGACGCGCTGGTGTCGTGCGCTGAGATGTGCTGACGCCGACATGGAGCTGATCGGGAGCTTTCTTCGAACGCAGAGGCTCGCGCACTGACTCGCGCCGCGTGAAGTTTGTTGATGATGATGATGAACCTCTGCCATGGCTCGTACTCACTTAGGGGGATAGGCAGGAGCTAGCTCGGGAAAATTTCTATTTGAAAGGGGGAAACGCAAAGGAAAAAAAGGATATAATGGAATAACTAGACTAGTATGTGAGCGAGTAGGCAGATCAATTGAAGGGAAAGTTTGGTTGGTTGGCTGATATTTCTGTACATGTAAGGCTGATACCCACATGGGAGATTCGGTCGAGATTTGCATGAGTTAGAAAGATAATTAGACAAGCCTTAAAGAACACTAATGAGACATCTTGATATCGAAAGAAAAGTGAAGTAACGTAAGATTTAAGGATTTAGCAACACAATCGTCCTGAATCAGATAGAAATTTCTCAACGTATGCGCAGACATCCCCATGACGATGTACTATAAATAAGGCTTTCAAACACAGAAAATATGGAAAGGAAAGGTTCAATCTAATACAGTGAGTAGTTTTCCTAAATGAGAAACAAGGCGTTACAAGTAGCGGTGTATCGTTCCATCGTCAGCACACAGCGGACACAAAGAGGGGAGCGCCAGACCAGCTCCATGAAGATAACAGTTTTACACAGCTGCAGGTTAGTGACGGTGACGTGCCATCGAGTAGTGCAGACATTTAAATTGTTTGATAATGTTTTTCAAGGGTTTTGCATAACTGCACGCCTCCTGAACCTCGCAGCAGTTACGAAAACTGACGCAGGAAGTATCGAGAGAACGGGAGCATGCAGTAAAAGCTGCTCTTGCCAGGCTATCTGCTATTTAATTCACAACTAATTACCGCACCAGAGCATGGAATGCACTTAAAAGGTCTGAACCACTATTTGAAAGGCGAGCTGAACATAAAGATACAAAACTCGGTATTATACCCATATTAAAAGATATATTAGAACAAAAATGTCGAGGTTGGTGAATTGAATTTTCATAGGACCAAAAGTACCTCAGCCACTAAGCTAAAAATACAACTATGAAATCAAGAATACTTAGAAAAAACAACCAGCGAAAAGCGGAAGAGAAACCGGCAACTGCATATTTTCCTTTGGTTTGTGCGGCATCTTTCGCAATGATAAGCGTTTATATTGTAATGTAAAATAAGGAGCATTTGGGCTGTGGTGTTGCGTACTCCAGGGTAGCGTATCTTACTGTTGCCGAGTTGTAGCGGCGCCTTCCTATCGAAGCTCGACTGTCGTTACTTATTGGGTAGCGTGGCGTTGTTGGCGGGCTGCAGCCATCCGGTAGACCATGGCGGCCAAGCAAGGACGAGACGGTTTTTAGTGCGAAACTTGCACGGTTTATTCAAAGGTTCATGAAAGATGATGAAAAGAGAATGAAGTGATCAAAAGTACATTTCGGAGCCCTTTAAATAGGCTCTCTACAATCGTGGGAGGGATCTTGCTTCCGTCGACGTCACGTGACCGGCACATAAAGAGGGCCCCTGCTCCTCTGGTTATACCGAGCCTGCTGCAAGGAGGAGGCCGTCCCGCCTCCCGGAATTGTAGACGCTTGTCCGTCTCCTTTGCGCGTTGCTGGTTCATGGAAGTTCTCCTGTAGACTTTGGCCGTTCGAGGAAGGGGTCCCTCTAAAGTCACACACACACACACCAAAGAGGCCTGTAAACACTGCGGGGCTTCCGCTAGACCGGCAGACACTGGAAATGGTTATGGCGAATTAGGAAGTCACGCTTCATTTCGACGAGGCAAGGTGTGTGAAGGTCGGGTGAGAGAAATTCCTTTCTGCACGTGGTGCTGGATGCCAACCGTAGCAGGAGCAGTCAGTCACGCCTCATTTCGACGAGGCATGGCGAGAGAAGGTCGGGTGAAATTCCTTTCTGCTCGTAGTGCCAGATGCCAACCGTAACAGTGGCTATGCATAAGAGAGACAACGACGACGAGAGAGAAAAACCTTGTTTCCGGGCTCGATTGGCTATACTACCTCATTGCTGCTCTATCGTTCTAGTCGCGAACGCTTACTGCCCAAAGAGCCTCGCGACATTTGGCGGAAGGTGCTGGACCTTTTGTAAACCTGGAACTCCGTAGCCGGACGATCCCTGTCACATCTCCCATGCCTTAGGAGACTAGCCTTCCGAGGCACCCATGGCACCGCCTCCGATCGTCTGTCCTGGTGCGCCACGCCAACGGGATCCTCCCATATTCACTGGCACTGACGATCATGACGTAGAGGACTGGCTGTCATCGTACAACCGAGTGAGTTCCCACAATAAATGGTCAGACGCTGACAAGCTTGGTTACGCACAATTCTACGTTTCCGGAGTCGCCCATCTTTGGCTCCGCAACCATGAGGCTGACTTCTCCACCTGGACAGCATTCCGAACGACACTTCAAGAAATCTTGGGTCGCCCTGCTGTGCGCAAACTTCGGGCTGAACAACAGCTTCACTGTCGTGACCAACAAAAGGGCGAAACTTTTACGAGCTACATTGAAGATGTAGTTGATATTTGCCGCCGTATCAACTCCGATATGTCCGGAGATGACAAGGTCCATAACATCTTGAAAGGCATAGAAGATGACGCCTTCCAAATGCTCTTGGCAAATAATCCTCAGATGGTCAACAACCTCATAACGCTTTGCCAGAGCTATGAGGAGTTGCGCAAGCGGCTTTCTACGCGCCGAGCTCTCGCTCCGGACGTCGCGCTTTCAGCTCTGAGTGATGGTGTCAGTGCTACTCCTTGCAGTTCAACAATTTTCGACCAAATCAAGCAATTTGTGCGAGAAGAAGTGGCACGCCAACTCTCTCTTTTGACAGCCAGTCCAGTCTCTGAGTCGCCCTTGTCTCCCGATCTCCGTCAGCTGATACAAGGGCAAGTCGCTAACGCAGGACTACTTGCTCATCAACCGCCTCCTACGCCTGTTCCACTTACGTACGCTGCCGTTGTCGCGAATCCAAGGCCTCCGTCTGCAGGTATTCAATCCAGACTTACCAGCGTCTTTGCCTCACCCCCGCAAGCAGCCGAAACATATGCGCCTACCCCCCCAAGCAACTACTGGCCGCCACAGCAGCCCGTGCGCCCACCTCGCCAATTTTTCCATGAGTCTCCGCCCGCTGTTCTCAATCCATGGCGCACCCATGACAACCGGCCTGTCTGTTATTCGCGCGGCCTTTCTGGGCATGTGGCATGGCTTTGCCGCCGGCGCGGATGGTATCCTTCGGATTCTCCGAGGGCACAAAGCAACGCTTTCGACTCTCCGTCCCGCTCCGCTACTGCCACTCAGCCCTTCGAAGCCTCGCTCCCTGCTTCCCGAAACTTCAATACCCGTCGGTCTCCGTCTCCCCGTCGGTCTCCGTCTCTCCGTCGGTCTCCGTCTCCCCGTCGGCGTTCTATGTCGCCGATTATCCGTCGCCCTGAACCTATCCGAGAGGAAAACTAAGAACCGCAGTTCCGGAGGCAAGAACTGCGATCTCAACGAAATCCTCAAGACCTTATTTATTTCCTGCGAACGTCCTTGAAGTTTATGCAGAAGACATTGCCGTTCATGCGCTTGTAGACACGGGAGCAGCAATATCAATGATTTCGCACCGCCTTCGTCTTACCCTTAGAAAAGTCTCGACGCCATATTCGGCCATTTCATTATGTACAGCAAGCGCTGCGCCGATTGAACCCTTAGGGAAGTGTACCGTGCGTGTTTTTATAAAAGGCGCTTTATACTATGTTGAGTTCGTTGTTCTGCCTCGCTGCTCCCATGCCATGATTTTAGGATGGGACTTTCTGTCCTCTGATCAGGCCGTTATAGATTGTGCCCGTGCTGAACTCGCGCTGTCGCCATTCGGCACCAACGTTTTTGAAGATACTGATGACGCTTCCGCTCCTGTGTTTGTCACCGCAGATACCGGGATTGCTCCATACTATGTCGCACTTGTACCCGTTTCCTGCGTTGTGTTTTCCGACTCCACAGCTCTTTTCACGGCGTCTAAGCATGTTGCTCGCCGTCATTCCTTCTTGCTTCCTTTTGCCCTTTTTGCCATTCGACAAGGTTCCAGCGCACTTTATGTATCGAACCTGTTTTCTTGCCCTGCTAGCCTGCTCCACGATGAGTGTCTTGGTTATGCCGACGAAATCGAACCAAGCTTCCTTTACGATGTGCCTGACGACCCAGCTTCTCCTCCGGTTGATGCTCTGGCCCTTCAAGTCTCTCCTCCCACGCCGCCGTGCGACCTAACATTTTCCCAGTGTGTTGATCCCAACCTCACTCCAGTGCAGCACGCCCAGATCGTCGATCTATCTCTTAGACCGCTTTCGCACGTCATTCGACCTACACCAATCTCGCTTAGGCCGTACTTCCACTGTTGTCCACGACATCGACACCGGCAACCATGCGCCTTTACGCCACAGGGTGTATCGTGTATCCTTCACGGAGCGTAGCGTCACCGCTGAGCATGTTGGAGACATGCTCAAACGCGGCGTCATACAACCCTCGCACATTCCCTGGGATTCTCCTGTAGTCTTGGTAAAAAGAAAGATGGCACAATTCGCTTTTGCGTAGACTACAGCCGACTCAATCAGATCACCCGCAAGGACGTTTATCCACTACCCCGTATTGACGACGTGCTAGACTGCCTCCAAGGCGCTGAATTCTACTCATCTTTACACTTACGATCCGGGTACTGGCAAGTGCCAGTGGCTGAGTCAGCCTGGCCAAAAACGGCCTTCATCACACCTGACGGTTTATTTGAATGCACCGTCATGCCATTTGGCCTGTGTAACTCGCCTGACACATTTCAAAGCATGATGGATCACATCTTGCGCGGCCTCAAATGGCAGATATGCCTGTGTTATCTGGACAACATCGTTATCTTTTCGCCGGACTTTCCATCCCACTTACTTCGACTTGAACGCGCCCTGAAGTGCATCACCAATGCTGGCCTCCAGCTTAACTTGAAGAAGTGTCGCTTCGCTGCCCGGTAGCTGGTCATCCTCGGCCATGTCGTGTTGAAAGAAGGTGTACTCCCTGATCCGGAGAAACTACAAGCTGTTGCCCAGTGTCCGCGACCAACGACCTTGAAAGAACTGCCAGCTTCCTTGGGTTAACGTCATACTCCCGCCGTTTGATCTGCAATTTTGCCACCATAATAGCACCTTTAACGCAGCTTCTTCGTGGTGGGCACAACCTTTCGACCTGTTGACCGGATTGCGATGCCGCATTCACACAGCTGCGTCGTCTCTTGACGTCACCACCAATCTTGCGCCATTTCGACCCATGTGCTCCAACTAAAATACACACGGGTGCCAGTGGCGTTGGCCTTGGTGCCGTTCTCGCTCAGACAAAGGCTGGCTTCGATGAGTACGCCGTTGCCTTCGCCAGTCGTGCACTCACTAAACCTGAATCGAACTATTAACTGAAAACGAATGCCTGGCTATCATTTGGGACATAACGAAATTCAACTTCAACTTCAATTCAACGACCCCAACTTTATTTCTCTGGAGCGAGTTACAGTGATCTACTCTCCGTTGACGAGATTGGGGATGGGATTCCAAATGGCATTGCAACTATGGCTTTTAGCCTGAGAACACAGTGAACCTCCGATACTGAAATGTAAAGTTTGGGGTACGTCTTTCTCTGTAGGGCAAATGAGTGAGGCGAGGTGCACTGGGCGTTTACACAACATCTATTTATATATTCTCAGGAAGCGTCGGTTTAGCCGCAGTTTGAGCTGTGGGGCTCTGCACGGCTATACTGCTCGCAAAGCGGGATCCAAGGTCATGATGTGGCATCTTGCTGGACCAAAACCACGCAGCAAGATCCTCGTTAATTACGGACTTGAGCTTCCGTGAAGCACGACCGCCGTGAAGTGCGCTACTATGATGCCACCATGTTCACAATAGGCAAGCTCTTCCTGTAGCATACATTGTGCCCTTCCAACGCCGGGGCCACATGGTACCGCGATCCTCAAAGGAGCTCCCAGGATGCAGCCGTCAGAACGCTAGGACCGCAAGCCGTGATTATTGCGGCGGTGTAGTCCCGACCAAGGCCACCGCGGGCACACCCGGCTTCCCGAGGACTGGCCAGCTCCAGGACGCCAGCTTCCAGGACGCATCCGTCGGAACGCCCGGATATCATGAGGTGATCAATGCGGCGGCGAAGCCGCGGCCTATGCCACCCGTGGTCACTCTCGGCATCCTGCAGACTAGCCAATTTCAGGACGGCAGCTGTCAGGATGCAGCCGTCACAACACCCGGATCGCAAGCGGTGATTGTTGTGGCAGTGTAGTCACGACCAAGGCCACCGGCAGGCACTTCCGTCTTCCTGTGTACAGGCCAGATCGAGAACGGCAGCTTCCAGGAGGCAGCTTTCAAAACGCCCGGGCCTCACGCGGTGATCAGAGCGGTGGCTAAGTCGCGGTCGACTCAACCCGCAGTCGCTTTCGGCGTCTTGTGGACTGGCGAGTTCCAGGACGACCACTGCATGATGGAGCCGTGAGAACACCCGGACCGCACACGGTGATTGTTGCGGCCGTGTAGTCACGACCAAGGCCACCCGCGGGCGCTCTCGGCATCCTGTGAACTAGCCATTTCCAGGATGGCAGCTGCCAAGATGCAGCAGTCGGAACGCCCGGACCGCACCCGGTGATCGTTGCGCCGGCGTAGTTGCGGCCGAGGCTTTCCTGGAGCGCGCCTGGCGTCCGGAGGACTCGCCAGTTCCAGGACGGGAGCTCCCAGTACGCAAAGGTCAGAATGCCTTGGCCGTACGCGGGGATCGATGCAGATGCCTAGTCGCGACCAAGGCCACCCGGGGACGCTCCCGGCGTCCTGAGGACTGGCCAGTACCTGGCCAGCTACATTAAGGACGCCACCTGGACTCTTCTGCGCACCCGCGACTATCGAGGGCCCCTGCGGCCTGCGCGTGACGTCCTCGCATTTACCGGGTAACATAACACGACGCGAAGCGCTGCTGTTCTGCGCTGAGCTGGGACGCTGACAGGCAGTCGACATGATGATACTGATCTCAGACTATCGCGCATACCCACAACGGATGATTCGTCAACATGCGGGTGGTAGAACAAGGAGCAGCTGGGTGAATAGTAGTAATAGTAATAATTAGAATGATAAAGCTGAAAACTAGTCATAGTATTGTTATTTAAATTGTTACGCGAACGAAGGATTAATAACTGGAGACTATTTACAAAGTATATTTACAAAGGAATACTTCCGTGCAACGAGAGGTGAATCGCCGAAACCTTTCTCTTTAGCATGACACCCTTTTACCATTACACGGAATATGTTATTGAGAGCACTTTTCCAAACCTTTGTTTGAATTTGATTCCTCCGGTGGTCCTTTCCTCTTGTGCTACCAAACTGGGTTTTAGCCACAGGAACGTTCGTGATGCTCTGCAATTTTCTGCGCGATGCGGAAAAAATTTTATGGTAGAATTTTTGAAAAAAACATGTGTTTACTGTAATAATTAGTTACAATAGACTTCACAAGCAGCCAAGTTTTAATTTCACAATTTCTATTTTCTAATTTAGTTTCAATTTATTTTCCTCCAAATTGTTGGTTAGAACCCTTGCGCCTCCCGATTCATGGCCGATCCACGCGTGCGGTTTGCGCCCGTTTCACTGAGAACCAAGCAGTTGAGCGAACCGGATTTTACAGCACCGCATTTTTCACCGCAAAATATAGCAGTGTTGAGGTTAAGGCTACTCTTAGTAATCAAAGTATGAGTCACTACAAAACACGTCATATGTATCTGTATGGTCCCTTTAACATAAGAGTGCATAACACTGAACGGTTTCACTAAAGCGGTGCAACACCAGAATCCTTGCAACACTTTAGGCGTTATATGAAGCAAGGAAACCGCGCGGAAGGTATCCAAATAAGCGCTTGCGCGTCTAAAAACTAGGACAGCTTGTGCTTGTTAACTTAGTGAGTGAGACGAGGCGACATTGCGCGTATGCATATTCTCTATTCAAATACTGCAAAAGAGCGTCTGTGTAGCCGGCACATGAATGCCGTGACGCTGCGCCGCCACGGGGCTCGCGCAGCGCGATGCGGGAAGGCAGCGTTGAATCTTGCACGGCCGCAACCAGGCTGCTGCTGTCTGGTTGGTTACGGATTTGAGAATCCGCTAACCACGGCCGCCTCGTCGACCGAGGGCACGGCGGCCGCCGCGTTCGCGATGGCCTTCTTGTCGCCTCCCGGGGCCGCGTAGAACGTCGGGAGCTCCCAGGATGCAGCCGTCAGAAGCCCCGGACCGCAGGCGGTGTTCGCTGCGGCCGCGTTGTCGTCGCCGTCCTGGTCCCGAGCCAGCTCCGTGCCGGCTGCGGAAAGGACGCCGGCCTGGCTCGCACCGTTGACGAGGTCTGCCGCCGCCGTGTCCCGGGCGGCCCCGACGGGAAGCGACGCGCTGGTGTCGTGCGCTGAGATGTGCTGACGCCGACATGGAGCTGATCGGGAGCTTTCTTCGAACGCTGGGGCTCGCGCACTGACTCGCGCCGCGTGAAGTTTGTTGATGATGTTGATGAACCTCTGCCATGGCTCGTACTCACTAAGGGGGATAGGCAGGAGCTAGCTCGGGAAAATTTCTATTTGAAAGGGGGAAACGCAAAGGAAAAAAAGGATATAATGGAATAACTAGACTAGTATGCGAGCGAGTAGGCAGATCAATTGAAGGGAAAGTTTGGTTGGTTGGCTGATATTTCTGTACATGTAAGGCTGATACCCACATGGGAGATTCCGTCGAGATTTGCATGAGTTAGAAAGATAATTAGACAAGCCTTAAAGAACACTAATGAGAAATTTTGATATCGAAAGAAAAGTGAAATAAAGTAAGATTTAAGGATTTAGCAGCACCATCGTCCTTAATCAGATAGAAATTTCTTAACGTATGCGCAGACATCCCCATGACGATGTCCTATAAATAAGGCTTTCAAACACAGAAAATCTGGAATGGAAAGGTTCAATCTAATACAGTGAGTAGTTTTCCTAAATGAGAAACAACGGTGTTACAAGTAGCGGTGTATCGTTTCATCGTCAGCGCACAGCGGGCACAATGAGGAGGGTTCCAGGCCAGCTCCATGAAGATAACAGTTTAACACAGGTGCAGTTTAGTGAAGGTGATATTCTATCGAGTAGTGCAGACATTTCTTCTCCAAGGGAATAGCAGGTGTGAACACTCATTTAAATTGTTTAATAATGGGTTCCAAGAGTCTTGCATAACTGCACGCCTCCTGAACCTCGCAGCAGTTAAGAAAACTGACGCTAGAAGTATCGAGAGAACGCGACCAAGCATTAAGGGCAGCTCTTGCCAGGCGATCTGCTATTTATTTGAGAACTAATTACGCCACCAGAGCATGAAAACGTGCAAATAAAACGTGCGAACGACTATTTGAAATGAGAGCTGAACATAAAGATACAGTATTCGTTATTGTAACCGTATGAAAAGATATAACGAAATGAAATTGTCGAGGTTGGTGAATTGAATTTTCATAGGGCCAAACGGGGGGTCCCTCAGTCAATAAAGTAAATATACAACTATGAAATCAAGAATACTTACCAAAAAGAATCCGTCAAAAGCAGAACAGAAAACGCCAATCACATATTTTTTCGGTTTGTGAGGCATCTTTCCCAATGATAAGCGATTATATTTATATCCATGAATCGATTTTGTAATAGATCATTAAATGTACTGCAATACAGGTTCTTCGCGTGGCTCGAATATAAAAGATGCTGTGAAGGTGTCCTCTCTCACTGCAAGGGATTGCCCAATTATATGTGCTTCCTTTATCGTTATTATTATTAGTATATTTCACTTCAGGCTACGTCATTCGTAATGTTGCATATGTCACATTAACTTTGCCAGTTAGAGCAAATTCGCAAATGAAATTTAACTTATATATTCATTAGGCGTTCTCTAAGTCTTGGACAATATGCCACAGGGGGTGTGAGCAATATTGTATGAGGATAATAATAACTAGTTGGGACCTCACATATTCGTACATCTAAGGAGCAACACGTGCTTGTACGAAGACCACTTTATGTATATAGCAGCAAGGCCAGAAAGCATGAAAAAGTAATGCAGGCTGAGAAATAAGAATTATTTCAGCATTTTTTTAAGTGAACCCCCACTGATGTGTACAGCGATAGTCAGGAGAAATGTATTCAATACTTCTAGAAGCTAAGGCTAACTACACATTTATTTACGTATAGTATGCGGTATAGCAGCACGTGCAGTAAAAGAACAAAAACAAAAAACTGATGTATTTCACCAACACATAAAAAGCACTTTCCGAGGCCGAGTCCTCTTCGCTCTGCAAAAAAAAAGAAAGAAAAAAAAATAACCTGTCAACTGCTTTCCTAAGCTTCGCACTCTTCGACAAGTGTACTTTACCTCGGTGCTTACGCTGGGTGCGTAATTTCGACATTTGCTGCGATTATGCTAAGGCCCTTTCGTGTATCTCTTCGCCAACTACACCGAACCAGACTCCCCGTTATTGGTCTGTTTCATGGAAGCGTAAACTCGCATGTCCCTACTCTTACCATTTTTTTTTCAAATATATCAGATGATCTGCTCGTTTTTAACAGCCACAACGTTATACGTGTAATTAGCGCGCTGACGTTCGATACTTCAGGTGCTTCCTGGTAAGACCCCAACTTTATTCCTCTGAAACGAGTTACAGTGATCTACTCTCCGTTGAGGAGATTAGGGATGGGATTCCAGATGGCATTGCAACTGAGGCTTCTAGCCTGAGAACACAGTCAACCTCCGATACTGAAATGTAAAGTTTGGGGTACGTCTTTCTCTGTAGGGCAAATGAGTGAGGCGAGGTGCACTGGGCGTTTACACAACATCTATTTATATATTCTCGGGAAGCGTCGGTTTAGCCGCAGTTTGAGCTTTGGGGCTCTGCACGGCTATACTGCTCGCAAAGCGGGATCCAAGGTCATGATGTGGCATCTTGCTGGACCAAAACCACGCAGAAAGATCCTCGTTAATTACGGACTTGAGCTTCCGTGAAGCACGACCGCCGTGAAGTGCGCTACTATGATGCCACCATGTTCACAATAGGCAAGCTCTTCCTGTAGCATACATTGTGCCCTTCCAACGCCGGGGCCACATGGTACCGCGATCCTCAAAGGAGCTCCCAGGATGCAGCCGTCAGAACGCTAGGACCGCAAGCCGTGATTGTTGCGGCGGTGTAGTCCCGACCAAGGCCACCGCGGGCACACCCGGCTTCCTGAGGACTGGCCAGCTCCAGGACGCCAGCTTCCAGGACGCATCCGTCGGAACGCCCGGATATCCTGAGGTGATCAATGCGGCGGCGAAGTCGCGGCCTATGCCACCCGTGGTCACTCTCGGCATCCTGCAGACTAGCCAATTTCAGGACGGCAGCTGCCAGGATGCAGCCGTCAGAACACCCGGATCGCAAGCGGTGATTGTTGCGGCACTGTAGTCACGACCAAGGCCACCCGCAGGCACTCCCGTCTTCCTGTGTACAGGCCAGATCGAGAACGGCAGCTGCCAGGAAGCAGCTTTCAAAACGCCCGGGCCTCACGCGGTGATCATAGCGGTGGCTTAGTCGCGGTCGACTCAACCCGCAGTCGCTTTCGGCGTCCTGTGGACTGGCGAGTTCCAGGACGACCACTGCATGATGGAGCCGTGAGAACACCCGGACCGCACACGGTGATTGTTGCGGCGGTGTAGTCACGACCAAGGCCACCCGCGGGCGCTCCCGGCATCCTGTAAACTAGCCATTTCCAGGATGGCAGCTGCCAGGATGCAGCCGTCGGAACACCCGGACCGCTCGCGGTGATCAGTGCAGTGCGAAATCGCGGCCGAGGCTTCCCGGGGGCGCTCACGACGTCCGGAGGACTGACCATTTCCTTGATAGAAGCTCCCAGGATGCAGCTGTCAGAACGCGCGGGCCGCACCCGGTGATCGTTGCGCCGGCGCGTAGTTGCGGCGGAGGCTTTCCTGGGCCCGCCTGGCGTCCGGAGGACTCGCCAGTTCCAGGACGGGAGCTCCGAGTACGCAAACGTCAGAATGCCTTGGCCGTACGCGGGGATCGATGCAGATGCCTAGTCGCGACCAACGCCGCCCGGGGACGCCCCCGGCGTCCGGAGGACTGGCCAGTACCTGGCCAGCTACTGTAAGGACGCCACCTGGACTCTTCTGCGCACCCGCGGATATCGAGGGCCCCTGCCACCTGCGTGTGACGTCCTCGCATTTACCGGGTAACGTAACACGAGGCGAAGCGTTGCTGTTCTGCGCTGAGCTGGGACGCTGACTGGCAGTCGACATGATGATGCTGATCTCAGACTATCGCGCATACCCACAACGGATGATTCGTCAACATGCGGGTGGTAGAACAAGGAGCAGCTGGGGGAATAGTAGTAATAGTAATAATTAGAATGATAAAGCTGAAAACTAGTCATAGTATTGTTATTTAAATTGTTACGCGAACGAAGGATTAATAACTGGAGACTATTTACAAAGAATATTTACAAAGGAATACTTCCGTGCAACGAGAGGTGAATCACCGAAACCTTTCTCTTTAGCATGACACCCTTTTACCTTTAAACGGAATATGTTTTTGGGAACACTTTTCCAAACCTTTGTTTGAATTTGATTCCTCCGGTGGTCCTTTCCTCTTGTGCTACCAAACTGGGTTTTAGCCACAGGAACGTTCGTGATGCTCTGCAATTTTCTGCGCGATGCGGAAAAAATTGCATGCTAGAATTTTTTTAATGAATATGTATTTACTGTAATAATTAGTTACAATAAACTTCACAATCAGCCAAGTTTTAATTGCACAATTTTAATTTACTAATTTGGTTTCAATTTATTTTCCTCCAAATTGTTGTTTATAACCCTTGCACCGCCCGATTCATGGCCGATCCACGCGTGCGGTTTGCGCACTTTTCACTGAGAACCAAGCAGTCGAGCGAACCGGATTTTACAGCACCGTATTTTTCACCGCAAAATATAGCAGTGGTGAATTAAGGCTGCCCTTAGTCATAAAAGAATAAGTCACTACAAAATACGTCTTACGTATGTCTATGGTCCTGTTAACATAAGACTGCATGGTACTGAACGGTTTCACTAAAGCGGTATATAACACCAGAATCCTTGCGACACTTTAGGCGTTATATGAACCAGGGAAAACGTGCGGAACGTATCCAAATAAGCGCTCTCGCGTCTAAAAACTAGGACAGCTTGTACTTGTCAACTCAGTGAGTGAGACGAGGCGACATTGCGCGTACTTGTAATCTTTATCGAGACACTTCAAAAGAGCGTCTGTGTAGCCGGCACATGAATGCCGTGACGCTGCGCTGCCACGGGGCTCGCGCAGCGCGATGCGGGAGGGCAGCCTTGCATCTCGCACGGCCGCAACCAGGCTGCTGGTGCCTGGTTGGTTACGGATTTGAGAATCCGCTAACCACGGCCGCCTCGTCGACCGAGGGCACGGCGACCGCCGCGTTCGCGATGGCCTTCTTGTCGCCTCCCGGGGCCGCGTAGAACGTCGGGAGCTCCCAGGATGCAGCCGTCAGAAGCCCCGGACCGCAGGCGGTGTTCGCTGTAGCCGCGTTGTCGTCGCCGTCCTGGTCCCGAGCCAGCTCCGTGCCGGCTGCGGAAAGGACACCGGCCTGGCTCGCACCGTTGACGAGGTCTGCCGCCGCCTTGTCCCGGGCGGCCCCGACGGGAAGCGACGCGCTGGTGTCGTGCGCTGAGATGTGCTGACGCCGACATGGAGCTGATCGGGAGCTTTCTTCGAACGCTGGGGCTCGTGCACTGACTCGTGCCGCGTGAAGTTGGTTGATGATGATGATGAACCTCTGTCATGCCTCGTACTCACTAAGGGGGATAGGCAGGAGCTAGCTCGGCAAAATTTCTATTTGAAAAGGGGAAAAGCAAAGGAAAAAAAACAAAAGGGGATCGTGGAATAATTAGACTAGTATGCGAGTGAGTAGGCGGATCAACTGAAGGGAAAGTTTGGTTGGTTGGCTGATTTTTCTATATATGTAAGGCTGATACCCACATGGGGGATTGGTCGAGAATTGAATGAGTTAGAAAGATAATTCGACAAGTCTTAAAAAACACTAATGAGAAATTTTGATATCAAAAGATAAGTAAGATAAGGATTTAGCAACGAAATCATCCTGAATCAGATGGAAATTTCTCAACGTATGCGCAGACATCCCCATGAAGACGTCCTATAAATAATGCTCTCAAACACAGAAAGTCTGGAATGGAAAGATTCAATCTATTACAGCGAGTAGATTCCCTAAATGAGAAACAACGGCGTAACAAGAAGCGGTGTATCGTTTCATCGTCACCACAAAACTGGCACAAAGCGGAGAGCGCTAGATCAGCTCCATGAAGATGAGTTTAACAAAGGTGCACTTTAGTGAATGTGACATTCCATCGAGCAGTGCAGACATTTCTTCTCCAAGGGAATAGCAAATGTGAATACTAATTTAAATTGGTTAATAATGGGTTCCAAGAGTCTTGCATAACTGCATGCCTCCTGAACCTCGCAGCAGTTATGAAAACTGACGCAGGAAGTATCGAGAGAATGGGACCATGCAGTAAGGACTGCTCTTGCCATGCTATCTGCTATTTAATTCTTAACTAATTAGGGCACCAGAGCATGGAATGCACATAAAAAGTGTGAACGACTATTTGAAATGAGAGCTGAACATAAAGATACAAAATTCGTTACTATAACCGTATTAAAAGATATATTAAAAAAAACGGTCGAGGTTGGTGAATTGAATTTTCGTAGGACCAAAACAACCTCAGCCAATAAACTAATCATGCAAGTCTGAAATCAAGAATACTTACCAAAAAGAACCCATCAAAAGCATAAGAGGAAACGCCAATTTCACATTTTCCTCCGGTTTGTGAGGCATCTTTCGCAATGATAAGCGTTTATATTTAGATCCATTGTTAGGTTTGGGGTCGGGCATGAAATAGATGGTAGCTGGCCCATGCCGTCGTCCAACTTTTTAATGAAAGTAAACCCATCTAAGTGCAAAAGCATGCGCGTAACCCACCGTGAACTTCCTCTGCCGACCTATTACCTTATTAATACTGCCATGAAAGCAGTTACATCTTACAAATACCTTGGTGCCCATTTAACCTCTGCTCTCCCTGGTCTTTACACATCCACAGCGTTATCAATAAAAGTAATCGCATGTTAGGTTATATCTGACGAAACTTCTTTTCCGCCCTGGCATCATTAAAGTTAATTTTGTACAAGACACTAGTTAGGAGTATACAATGGAATACGCTTCATCAATTTGGGACCCATATGCTGTGACACTAACCTAGTCTCTCGAACGTGTTCAAAATAATGCCTCGCGTTTCATCTTACGCAATTATAAGCGCACGGCTAGCGTAACTTCCATGAAAAACATCCTCCAACTTCCAACGCTTTCTGCTCCTAGCAAATGCTCTTGCCTGGCTCTGTTTCATAAAATATACTTCCATTATTCATATCGGCGCGATAATCTTATTTCATTCCCAACCTACATATCTCCTCGCATTGATCATCATCACAAGGTTGGAGTTTTGCAGTGTCGCACTTGAGCTTGTCATGAGTCTTTTCTTCCTAGGACGTGTCAAGAATGGAACCATCTTCCCGGCCCATCGATTGCTATTGAAGACCACGCCCAATTTCGTACGGCCATAATCGACACCATCGCTTCGGGCTTCACATGTCTATGACTACGTCACTTGCTGCCTTCTTTGTTTTCTTTATTCTGTAACGTTTTTTGCCTCCCTCCCCTCTGCAATACCTCGCGATCTTGAGGGTATAATAAATGAAATGAAATGAAACTCATCCACGCTGAGGACGTTATTGAAGGGAAGCACTTGTTCTCATCGCGAACGAGGAATATGTGATTTATTTGCAGTATCGACATGAGAACGTTACAGTTCATCAGTCTAGCATGACTGAAAGAGAATGCACACTCAGCAGCCGCGCAACCGCTGCTTATAAACACTCTGTCCTCCCTAGATCCCTAGGTGAGGGAAAACGGCCGTTCAACCTTCGATCTATGGGAGTGGTCCAAAGTCATCGTCGTCGACCCGCCTTTGAGGGGCAGGGTTTACTTACTCACTTCCGTACATCTTTCACCGAACACACTGAGGTGAGAGGGTTCTCGCAGACAGAGGTCTTGACTCGAGCAGGCGCCTCTTTGATCCCAGAGCTGACCCTGCAGTCAGTGGCCGCCGCGTCTGTCCATTGACTGTGATCTCTTCTGCTGCCCGTGAGACCCCACCGCAAAACATCTCCTTCCAGGAGTTCCCCCCGCTCCAAACAGACCGAGACGGCGACGGCGTTCCCACTAACAATACTTGGTCCACCGACCGCGTCTAGACATGGTGGTACCGACGGGCGGTAGACGCGGCACATTGTCGTCCTTACAAAGCGAGTCGCTGCAGCGGGGTGGGAAGGCTTCTGAGGTCGCTTCTCCGTAGATCGGCAGCCCCCGCCGGCGGATCGTAACACCATGAAGCGATGTTATAATAGATTATTGAACATACTGTTATACAGGTTCTTCGCGTCGTTCGAATATAAAAGATGATGTGAAGGGTTCCTCTCTCGAGGCAAGGGATTGCCCAATTATACGTGCTTCCTTTATCGTTATTATTTGTAGTATATTTCACTTCAGACTACGTCATTCCTTCTGTTGCATATGTCACATTAACTTTGCCAGTTATAGCAAATTCGCAAATGAAATTTAACTTCTATATTCATTAGGCGTTTTCTTATTCTTGGACAATGCCCCACAGAGGGTGTGAGCCATATTGTATGAGGATAACAAGAACAACTAGTTGGGACCTCACATATTCGTACATCTAAGGACTAACAAGTGCTTGTACGAAGAGCACCTTAGGTATATAAGAGCAAGGCCAGAAACCATGAAAAAGTAATGCAGGCTGTGAAATAAGAATTATTTCAGAACTTTTTTAAGTGAACCCCCACTGATGTGTACAGCTACAGTCAGCAGAAGTGTATTAAATACTTCTACAAGCTAAGTCTAACTACACATTTATTTACGTATAGTACGCGGTATTACAGCTCGTGCAGTAAAAAACAAAAAACAAAAAGCTGATGTATTTTACTAACACATAAAAAGCACTTTCCGAGGGCGAGTCATCTTCGCTCTATGAGAAATAAACTCGTCGACTTCCCTTCTAAGCTTCTCGCCCTTCGACGAGTGTGCTTTACCTCGGTGCTTACGCTGCGTGTGTCATTGCCACCTTTGCTGTGATCTTGCTTAGGTCCTTTCGTCTATCTCTTGGCCAACTACACCGAACTACGCTCCCCTTTATTGGTCTTTCTCATGGATGCGTACACTCGCATGTCCCCACTTTTACCATTTCTTTTTTTTTTCAACTTTACCAGATTGTCTGCTCGTTTTTAATGGCCATAACGTTATACGTGTAATTAGCGCGCTGAACGTTCGAAACTTCAAGTGCTTCCGGGTAAGACCCCAACTTTATTCCTCTGGAGCGAGTTACAGTGCTCTGCGCTCCTTTGACGAGATTGGGGACGGGATTCCAGATATCAATGGAACTACGGCTTTTAGTCTAAGAACACAGTCAACCTCCGTTGCTAAAATTGAAAATGTGGGGTACTTGTGCCCTGCTCTGTCGTGTGCATGACAAAAGGAAACGCCACATTGTGGGTGCTGAACGGTTCCGCCACGCCGGTTGTCCTTCCTCGCGGTATGAAAATCGCTCTCTTCGATGAAGCCGCATGTAACTCAATAGCGGCTCTAACTACGGACGTCTCTACAGCTTGCTCTCCTTGCGATAATGGCCGTTTTGAAGAGATAATGCTTGGAATGATCAGCAAGGGTCTCGGTACATCGGAACGGCAAGCACTGGTACATGTCCTTGCCAGGCATGAGGCTGCATTCGACTTCACGCATGGAGATGCGCCCCTTCATTTACCGTCGTCCCGCGCTCGTCACAGAATAGATACAGGCTCAGCACACCCCATCCACCAGAAGCCTTACCGAATGTCATCCTCCGAGCGAAAAGTTATTGCAGAGCAAGTCAAGGAGATGAACAAAGGTGTCGTTCAAGAGTCTAGTCCATGGGCAGCCCCAGTAATCCTGGTCCGAAAAAAAGATGGCTCCTGGAGATTCTGCGTGGATTACAGGCATCTAAACGCAGTGACGAAGAAGGATGTCTATCCACTACCGCGAATCGATGACGTCGTTGATTGCTTACACGCTGCTTCTTACTTCTCAACACTTGATTTGCAACCGGGGTATTGGCAAATACCCATGTACCCTGCCGTCAAGTAGAAGACCGCTTTCGCTACTCCAGATGGCCTATTCGAATTTAATGTTATGCTTTTGGCATTTGCAATGCTCCTGCCACCTTCAAAAGATTCATGGACACAGTACACTACGTGGTCTAAAGTGGGAGATATGCATGTGTTACCTCGATGATGTTGAAATCTTTGGCCGCACGTTTGAAGAACGTAACGAACGCCTCAGCCTTGTTCTCGACTGCATCGAGAAAGCTGGACTGGTTCTAAACTAAAAAAAATGTCGCTTTGGCGAACGTCAAACACTGGTCCTGGGACACTTAATTAGTCGACAAGGATGGTGTCAGACCCGATCCTCGTAAGATTGAAGCGGTGAGCTCCTTCAAGCCACCGCAATGACCACGAGAACTTCCCTCATTCATTGGCCTATGTTCGTATTTTCGTCGTTTTGTTCCCCGGTTTGCCGACATCGTTTACCCATTGACAAGTATTTTGCGACAAAATGCATCCTTCAATTGGACACCAGAGTGTGACGCATCATTCTCTCAACTGAAGTTTATACTAACGTCAGCACCCCTCTTGCATTGATTCCTCATCGATCCATCTTGCCCGACTGAAGTTCACACTGATGCTAGTGGAATTGGGATAGGAGCGTTGTTTGTACAACGTCACAGTGGTGCAGAACATGTTGTCACATATGCCAGCCGTTGCCTAAGCAAATATGAACGCAATTATACGGTTACGGAACAGGAATGCCTGGCAGCTGTTTTCGCCATACAGAAGTTTGGGTGTTATCTTTACAGTAGACCATTCAAGATTATCACCGACCATCATTCTTTATGCTGGCTGGTCGGTTTGCGTGATCCCTCTGGTCGCCTCGCACCTTGGGCGCTGCGCCTCCAGGAATACCACTTTGTGCTGTCGTAGAAGACTGGCCGTAGTCACGCTGACGCAGACTGCCTCTCTCGGATTCCTCTTGCGGCTACCGACTGCGATGCTGAGAATTTTGACGACTGTCTCGCTGCTGTTATTTCTACGTTCCCTGACGCGGCAGACTTTCAGCAAGAGCTACGGAGTGATGTTACCCTCGATCCTCTTTTTGTCGCCGCGCGTACTTCTCAAGGCAGCGGTCGCTTTACTATCCGTGATAAATTTTTCTACAAAACTAATTACTCCGGGCATAGAGCACGTTTTCTGCTTGTTGTCCCCGAGAGTCTCCGCTCCGACGTTCTACGCGCCATGCGTGACGATGTGACATGCGGCCATTTCGGCGTCGTACGAACGCTACACCGCACGCAGGAGCGCTTTTACTGGCCCAAGATGTATGAAACAACCAAGCGCTATGTCGCTAGTTGTGAAACGTGCCGACGTCACAAGCGACCGACCACCGCAGCCCCGGGTCCCCTTCGGTCATTGACACCGCCCAGTACGCCGTTCGAGCAAGTAGGCATTGACCTTTTGGGTCCATTCCCATTATCTAACAACAAGAACCGTTGGATAATTGTCTGCATAGACCATCTTACACGGTATGCAGAAACTGCAGCCATACCGTCTTCCACCGCCGCTTGCGTGGCGGTCTTCCTGACGCGTTCCGTGGTCCTTCGTCATGGCCCACCACGTGTCATCATCAGCGACCGTGGTCGCAAATTCATGGCTGATGCCATTGAAGAGTTACTTCGTTTGTGCACTTCACAGTTCCGTCATTCCACGCCGTATCATCCACAGACCAATGGCCTCGTTGAAAGGACAAACAGAACGCTGACCAACATGCTTGCCATGTACGTCTCCTCCAATCATAAGAACTGGAAAGACGTGCTGCCCTTCATCACTTACGCATACAACACGGCGAAGCACGAAACCACGAACTATAGTCCATTTTATCTCCTGTATGCAAGGTTACCGCGAAGCCCTCTGGACACTTTCTTGCCCTTCGTTCTGCACAGTGACGATTCTGTATCAAAGACTTTGTGTCTTGCCGAAGAAGCCCGTCGAATAGCTCGTCTTCGTACTCTGGCCTCGCAAAGTCGTTCGAAATAGCGATACGACGACCGTCACATACAAGTATCGTTGGAAAAAGGTGACTTGGTCCTTCTTTGGACACCGCGACGCAAGCGTGGATTGTGCCAAAACTTCTTGTCACAGTATTCAGGCCCATTTGTAGTTGTGGACCGCCTGAGCGAACTCACTTACGTCATAGCTCGCCTACTGTGCAATGGTTGGTGACCAAGAAGAACTCAGCTGACTCATATTGCTCGCCTGAAGCCTTTCTACTCTGCTTGTCCATCCTGACTCGCCCCACGGGCTTCGTCTGCTTGCGGGGAAATGTAACAGATACGGAAGGCACTGACAAGAAGAGAAGACGAAGAGCACGAATAGTTTGAGACGAAGAGCACGAAGAGTCCATCACCTGTAAATAAAACCATTTATTCACAACTCTTCGTAACAATAGGAACCTAAACAAAGAGACAATTGTTGAGCAATTTTTTGAGCATGTGGTGGGCTCAAACCCAAATTAGGGTATTCTTCCTATATTTCTTTTTATGCGAAGCATATTACGAGGGCTCAACCCAGCTCCTCAGGCGCGGCGGTGTCGCCTTGAAACCACGTGACACCGTGACGTCACGACAGAGGAGAAGTGGCTTTGGCTCAACTCTTGCAAGATGGGCTGGGTGGGAATCGAACCAGGGTCTCCGGAGTGTGAGACGGAGACGCTACCACTGAGCCACGAGTACGATGCTTCAAAGCGGTACAAAAGCGCCTCTAGTGAATGCGGTGTTGCCTTAGAAACGAGCTGTTTCTAAGGCTCAGGCGTGCGTCGCTTGCTCAGGCGCACATTTCGTTGCCGCGCCGAACGCTGCGTTGCTCGACGCTCACCGCGTCCAATGCGGGGCGTCCAAGGCTAAGCAGAGTAAAGCATGAGTTGTTTCTTCGTCTAGCCGAACCAAATATAGCCAAGCAACAGCAGTTCACCAAGCTAAACAGTGGTTCAACAACTAAAATAAAGGCTAGTATGCTTCGCATCCTGGGCTTAACCTTACCTAAGCCACAGCCATTTTTTTTGCCACGGTATACAAGGAAAAATACCGCTATGTGTTGTGTTTTGAACTTCATTTACTATATCGTAGTGTTGACTTGCAATTATGTTTTAAACCTTCTGTTTCTGCTCTACCGCTGTTTTATGCTTTTTTGTTTGTCAGTGCATTGTATATTTGAATTTTACTTTTGTCTTACAGTAGAATTGTTAAATTTTTATGACCTTTGTTTTTATTATCTACCTTGTATACGCCTTAGAACGACAGAAAGCTGAGCTAGTTGGTAAGGATTCATAATGCAAAATAGAAGTGAGGCGTTCGTGTTGTCGTGTTCGTGTTGTCGGCGTTCGTGTTGTCCACTTCTCTACTCTTGTGTCCTGTCTGCACGCCTCACTTCTATTTTGCATCTTGTATACGCCCTCCCCTTATGTAATACCCCGACAGGGGCCTTTAAAGGACAATAAATGATTATGATGATGAAGTTTAATTGTAATTCTGCATTGTGTATGGCTCCTTGATTCATGATGTATATGAAATTGTGTTTTTTTTTTCCTTGACTGCTGCCATTCTGGAAGTGGGCCCCGGACCCCGTCAAGCTGCTTCAAGGCAGCTTTTTGTCCCGGGCCTTTTTCTCTTGGGGAAATAAATGAATCTTGAATATTGAACCAGTAAATCAATCAATCAATCGTATAACTGCTACTATGCACACTGACGAGGAGGGGGCGTTTCCGTTTTATGCTTTAGGGCGAGGGAAAAGCAGCTTTAATGCGTTTCCTTTCCCGATGTTTAAATGATTGGCTAAGAATAACATCAAAACTTAAATCAATATGTTACTTGATGAAAATGCAATATCATAATGAGCAAGCGAAAAACGTTTGAATTGTCTATGTTATTAAAAGTGGCAAATGTCTTGTAAAATGCATCGATGGAGGGATCGAAATTGGCCATCCCTGCAAAGCAATTGGTTTGAAAGCCAGCGCCAGAAGCGCTGCGAAAATAAGCTTTCGCAAAAGCTACAGAGATGGCGTTGTAAGCTTTAGCGCATGTAACATGGGATTTCACGCGCTCTTCGTCACTGTCCTTCACTAGTGGCTGCGCATGGAGGGGGACATTAAGGAATCTTTATCAAAGAATGTCGAGTACCGACAGTCTACCTGCAGTCAAGGGTTCTGATTAAACGGCGCGTGTTTTAAATACGTAATCGGTGTTTGCGGAAGCTGCTCGCGCACACCACTTTCCTCGTAAACGCCGACGAAAATTTCCCACCTTGTTAAGATTCCTGACGTGCGTGGCAAAACCAAAACCTATTTTCGGTGGCGCAGTGTGATGCGCGAAATCTGAGATATATGATAGCTATCCCCGTGCCACAACATGTTTTCGCTTGTGCGGTCGACCGAGCTGTTCGCTGGAATACTATTGTTCTCGTCATCCGAACGCAGATTTTGGAGGAGGAGGAAGGAGGAAAAAACTTTATTTTGCAAAGGAATTTGGGACCTCCCAGGCCCCCTGGGTCCCCGTACGACCCCACTGCACTCAAACGTTCATGTTTAACATGTCCATGACGCTGGCAGCCCGGTTGGCGGCCATCTTCTGCCTTGCGGGGTCCGTGGAGCGTAGTGAGGGCCCCCAGTCCTCCCAGGTTTGGAGTGGTACCGGGCCGCTGGGGGGAGGAGAAGACGGGCAGGCCAGGAGTATATGGGTTAGGTTTGCTTTCGGCGCATTGCACAGAGGGCAAGAAGTGGGGATGGGTTGGTAGCGGGATAGGAGGGATGAAGTAGGTAGCGTGCGCGTTTGCAGGCGGCGCCATAAGTGTTGCTCCCTGGTAGTGAGGGAAGAGTCGGGGGGGGGGGGGGTGTATATTTGCCTCTCGGCCCGAGCATTCGAGATGAAGTCAGCGAAGGTACACGCACGCTCCATCGAGAAACCCCCCATGAGTTCCACCTGTGCCCGGTTTCTCGACCCTCGGGCTAAAGAATCGGCGGCCTCATTGCCAGGGTTTCCCGAGTGCGCGGGCACCCAGATGAGCTCAGCGCTGCGGGAGAAGGGAGGGTTCTGGATCAGTATGTGGAAGGTGGCAGGGTGAACTCTGCCCCTAGCATAATTTAGCAGTGCAGTTTTAGAATCACTCAGGGTGTAGGTAGCACTGGAGCTGCCGAGCGCTAGCGCTATTGGCCTCGAGCTCCACCACTGGAAAAGCTGGCGCCACCGTCGGCGTGACGTGCTAGGAGGGATCACGTGGACATAGCGGCCGCGTCGGCTGCTTCGGGAGCGCCGAAGCGAGCTGAGAACGAGTTTAAATTCCCTCGTACGCTGCGGTCGTCATTTAGTGGCGAAATTTTCCCTCTTCGAGTGTCTCCTTCACAACGCTTGCAAGCACTACAATAGGTAGTGGCTGCCTTTGAAGGCGCGCAACATGGTAGGCTACTGCTCGGTGCCGTAGGGCCGGACGCACGTAACGGAGGCCGGTGTCACACTTATTCACACGTAGCCGCAGGACAAGAAGCTGCGTGAAGCTTGGCTCGCGAAACATAAAACCGGCAAACAGTCATCGGCTACAACTCACTATGCAGCAAGCACAGACGCGAGGAAGATTTCTGCTACGGCGCCCGGTCTGCGATGTTCTGAAAACGCGCACTGAGACGCTCGCCCCAGTCCGCTGCCCGACTAATGTCATGATGGTTTGGTCTATGAACTTGTCGGTGCTATAGATACTGGCAAGTTCAGTGGAGTGGAAAGGCAGGGCTAAGAAGCACATTTAAAAAAAGCATGGCATATGGTCATGTTTACGTTATAAATTAATGCACTGGATTACAAAAAAGGAGCAGCGGGAAATTGCACGCTGAGAACACCGTTAAACATACAGTGCGACGCAACTCGAGAAATAATATTGAAAGTTCAAAGAATTTAGAAGAAAAAAAATATTGAATCGTCGCGACGGCACATCACAGTCCCTGTAAGCGTCGAAGTCTCTACAATGAAATTATTTTTGAACAGCTCTGATAGCGCCCACGCAACAATGGTTGCTTGTATATACTGTCAAATGCTCATATTCTGCGGCCTAAAGCTCATGGCACGGTGCGAAAACGCGCGCGCGGAGAAAGCGAAACAGTGCGCGGACAAGCATGCAGACGCGCAGTCGGTCGCTGCGAATCTGCGCGATCGCTGCATTGAGGCTTCGTTCTATTACGCTCCATTTAGTTATTTATACAAACACTATATAAGAACATATTTCACATAGTTTGCTCTCAGCTATTACCTACCTTTCACGCAAGAAGCTGGTTCGGGATACTTCATCGCGGCGACCGCGCGCAGTGGCGTTCACTGTACGTATTCGGTAAAGAGAAAGCGTCTGTAAACGATTGTGTGCTTTCAGTTTGCCCAAGATGATTATTTAGACAGTAAAAAACTTCTCTCGTTTCTAAAGTACTTACAGAAATGTCCGGGAGAGCTCGCGCGTGGTGTTTTCAGTTAGCGCTGACAGCAAAACCTATGAAAAGTGCGCCACGTGATCCCTCATACTACGCCAGCGAGGCGCGTCCGATAGATGGCGACTCCGTAACTCCGCTTCCTCTGAGTCTGTTCCCGGCTGTAGTTCCTGTGTTAAGGGAGGGGTGTTCGGTGTGTAAGCAACCGCTGTGGCTCCGTGCTGATCACATGCAGCATCTACCCATATTGCATTCTGTTCATCGCCGTACCGTTTATGAAGGGCTGCTGCTCTGGCTTTTCGTCGCTCGCGGTTTTGGTCGGGGCGCATGTTACGGGGGAGCGGTCGAATGCGTAGCGTTTGACGAATTTCCATGGGAAGGGCTTTTAGGGAGTTATGATTAGCAGGAATGTTAATTTGAAGTTTAGAAAGTATGTCTTCCGGTAGGGGCGCTGGCTAATCGGAGATATTGTGCCTGTATGTGTGCTTGAGAATGCTAATCGAACATCTTGAATGCTAATCGCATTAAATGTTGGCGGTGCATTAATCCTTTAGAGATGATTGGCGACATTAATGCTATTGGCAATCTATCTTATGGTTGTTGTTGGGTAATTGTTAATGATATGTTCTATTACAAAGCAAAAGGACCGAACATTTACATCCCCGAATCAGCTCTCCTAAGGATTGGGTCACACCTGCAGGAACGACGTGCATGCTGAGAGAGACGCTAATCCCTTTGATGGAATTTGCGCGTTCGGCTGGATTCGACAGCCAGATGTGAAGTCAACGCTATTCTTTCCTTATTCCCTTTCTTTACCCCTGAGTGAAGATTGTTTTGGCCGTATATATTTTTAGTCGGGCGAAGAGGAAAGGGCTGGCGGCGAACTTGTCTCTGATTCAAGAGAGGGGAACTTTGGGCCAGTTGGTCCGACATGTTTGAAGAGGAAAACAACCGCGACTTCAGACGGGACGTGACGAAGGAGTGGACAGGACGAGCGGTAACTAGCAACTGAGGTGTATTACCATGAAACACATGGCAGCAAAATGTCGCATCTGCACGCAGCGTGCCTTGACATACGGATGAACAAAATGAAACACACGTGGCAGAAAGCACCTTAGATTACTATGGAAAGTGCCAAGGGGCAAAAAATTAACTATCACAGGCTAATCAAAAACCGAGTTTCTTTATCTAGGAGAGCCACCGAAGGCTCACTTACGCACGTGTCTAGGCCAAGCCTGCACATGTGTGCCGCTTCCATAATTTCTCAGGTCAAGGCACGTTGTGCGCCGATGCAACATTTCGCTGCTATGTGTTTCATGGTAATAAACCTCAGTTGCTAGTTACCGCTCGTCCTGTCCACTCCATCGTCACGTCCCGTCTAAAGTCGTGGTTCATTTCCTCTTTAAACTTCTCTCTGGCTTGTGCGAGCGAGCGCGGCGCTACTTGAACGTGTTCCCGTCATGTGCTGCGGAAAGATTTGGAGATGTTTTAGTTCGTTCTCCGTGAAATTTACGTGAGGTGAATTCATACGAGCTCGTCGAAGGACCATTGTGTAGCGTTTTGGTGCAGGGGTAACTAAGATCAAAAACGCGCTCATCCGCAACCTCGGAGACGAGCTAGTCGAAAAGCTAACCGAATACCTCAATGGACAGTGGCAAGCGGGAACAGTACCAGAAGAATGGAAACACGCGGAAGTCATCATGATCCCGAAACCAGGCAAGAAACTTCAAGTGGAAAACCTCAGACCAATCTCTCTTACATCATGCCTAGGCAAGATCTATGAGAGAGTGGTTACGAGGAGGCTGCAAAATCATATGGAAGAAAACGAGCTGTACCCCCGCAGCATGTTTGGTTTCAGAGCCAGGCTCTCGACCCAAGATGTACTGCTGCAAATCAGAGAAGAGGTACTGAGCAATATCCCGCTCAACGGAGAGCACATCATCATGGCACTGGACGTCAAAGGCGCCTTGGACAACGTAAGCCACGAAGCCATCCTGACAGGACTAGACAACCTAAATTGCGGCATGAAAATACACAGCTACGTCAAGGAATTTTTGTCCAACAGAACAGCAACAATCAGCCTGGGCGAGCTGAGATCCGAAAAGTTCAACACCCCAAACAAAGGCACACCGCAGGGATCGGTCATCTCACCCATCCTGTTCAATGTTGCCATGATTGGACTAGCCCAACAACTAGACCAAATCGACGGCGTACGCCACGCCATGTACGCCGACGATATCACTGTATGGGTCACCAAAGGCTCACTCAGGGAAAACGAAGAAAGATTACAAGAAGCTGCGACATGCGTAGAGGATTATGTCAAGGCAAGAGGTCTAGCCTGCTCAACGGAGAAGTCCGAGCTCCTAAGAGTATGGCGAGGCAAGAAGAATCGCACCGTCCCAGAGGAAGTAAACATGAAGTTGAACATCCACCTCGAGGGACAGCCAATCCCGGAGAAGACGCTCATCAGGATATTAGGAATGTGGATACAATCGAACCAACGATGTACCGACACCCTAACACTACTTAAAACTGCAGCCAATCAAGTGGCCCGCATGATAACGCGGGTCTCGCGGAAAAGACACGGCATGAAGGAAGCAGACACACTCAAACTGGTCAGAAGCCTCGTGGTCAGTAGAATGACGTACAGCCTCCCGTACTACCACTGTACGAAGCACGAAATGCAACAAGCGGACGCAATCCTGAGGAAAGCCCTCAAGACGGCGCTCCACCTACCGCAGTCAACATCGACCGACAAACTCCTCGCCCTGGGGCTACACAACAGTCTCGAGGAGCTCCAAGAAGCGCAGATAATCGCGCAAATGCAAAGACTAAAGCTATCGGCAACGGGCAGAAGACTCCTGAGCAGATACGGCGGTGAAGCTACCATAAAGGAGACACAAAGCACGGAGACGATACCGGACGAATACAGAAACACCATCAAAGTAGCACCGATACCCAGCAATATGGACCCGAACCTACACATGGCACGAAGATAAGCAAGAGCAGAGTATGTACAACGAACACTGGCAACTAGACACGACACTGTGTACGTAGACGCCGCTACCTACACTCAGGACAGAAACCACAAGAAAAGCAAAGTCGCAACGGTGATCAACTCGGACCTAAAAAAATCACCAGCGCATCAGGGAGAGGATGCTATCCAGCGAAATCCTGAAAGTCCAACAAGGACTAGTAAGGCGTGCACGCAGGGCAGCTACCCTCAGCGGAGCCCTGGACTAGGAGAACCGACCCTGGAGAGAAGATGGAGGACTCCATCTGATGCCGCAAAAATCACTGCAAAATAGAGCAAATAAACGTTTTTCATCATCATCATCATACAGCAAGGGGACTGCGCAGGCATGCAACGCGCATCATCAGCCGCGGTGTGTGTATGTGTTGTGAACTACTCTGGAGGTATCGTATTTTACTCGACGAAGACGAGCGGCGTCTGCGAATCGCCAGCGTGAACTGGAAAATCTTCTCACTATCTGATCGCTTGGCGTAAAAACTAAATCATGAGTGCTCGGGTACGGCCCACCTAATGATCCCGAAAGATGTAAGCACCAATCGTTATAAAATGTTTACATCAGCCGTCGGCATCGTTGTCACGCATTTCAAGTCTAGTCGACTTGAAAGCGCTATGCTATGTCTACGTTAGTCTCCTCTATATGAGGTCAATGGAGCTGCTTAGCACAGCGATCACGGCGGTTGGTGAACCAGCATGATACATATAAGCTTTGTGCTTCGGCATTGACTTTTGCCGAGTAAAGCAGCAATATCCAAAGGGAATCGCATAAAAAGAATCCTACGGCTATTTGTGAGAGCACAATTTCGTAAAACGGGTGAATGCGTCGTAGAGGAGGGAAAAAATGATTTTAAAAACACGGTGGAAAACGATTTTAAGACCTACGGCATTCGGTCGTCAGCGTTCTCACAACATCGTAGGTCTCAAAATCGTATCTTGCACCGTGTTTTAGAGCGCAGCTCTTAGGCACCCGTTCCTGCGGCGAGCGTCGGCGTCGGCGGCGGCGGCGCAACAGAGCGAACGAGCACAGCGAAAGGTAAAAGCGAACACGAAGCGCAGCGGGGGATGAAAGACGCGAGGAGGAAAGCGAAGCAGGAGGGTGCAGCGAAACCATGAGGCGAAAAGTGGAAGAGGAGGGTACGGCGAAAGCGGGAGTAGAAAAGCGTAGTGCGGCGACGATGGCTACGAGATGGCGCCAGAGTAGCGCGCGTCGTCTAGGATGTCTGTCGGCGGCGGCTGCTGCGAATCGCGCCCACACGTCACCCACGCTCTGGCTCTCGCAATCTCGAGATTAGTGAGGCAATCGCGGCACACTTCGCTTCGTTTGCAGCGTGCCGCACGAGACAGATTGTCCTCGCCAGCCAATATATCGGGAAATGAAAACACGTACAGAGCTGCGCTGTAATTTCACATTAGGGAGTATCGTAATCGTCAGTAAATTTTTTAAAACTTTCTTTTTCGTTTAATAGCTTGGCTAACGTTAGCTGCGGTACCCTATTTATTGAACATTGGTTGCTGTGCTTGCTTTCCAGTTGAAGTTGTGGTTGCTGCATGTTATTAGAGTTGTCGGACGATCTCGCCGCTGCCACCAGTTGAAGGCGTTGTAGATCGTAGAGAGGAACTTGGGAGGAATTAGGCGTACAGGGTTTATTTACAGATATTTACATTAGGACAAGAGATACATTCGACAGTCTGGCGCTACTCCCAAATGGAGCACGCAAAACGAAGCTCCAAACACACGCTGCTGGTCGAGCACGATGAAGAGCACAAGCACAAGTACATTGACGAGCACACGACGAGCATACATCACACAGCTTACGAGCACGATGACGAGTACGTTGACGAGCACGAGCACACTGAAGAGCACGAGCACACCTTAGCAGCTGACAAACAGCCGCTTATAAACACTCCGTTCTCCCTAGATGAGGATGGGGTGAGGGAAAAACGGCAGTTCATCGCCGATTCCCAGCGTCAGACGTCAATGCAGTCGACCCTCCGGTTGTCCATTATCTTGAGTATTGAAAGGCGCGTTGGTTTCCCGAGCTGACCCCCGCAGCGTGGCCGCCGGTTGTACATTGTCTTGCGTCCTGAAGTCGCCGCGTGTGTCAGCCGACTGTGACGAATCCTGGGGCCCACGTACCGCAAAAACACCCTTTTGTTAGGGAAACTCTTCTTGCTGCAGAGAGACCATGAAGACCCGGCAAATCAACCAACAATACACGGGACACCAAACGTGGTCTGCCCTGCTGCCGTCACCGATTCTCCGAGCGAGGCGCATGGTGGATTAACACTGCCGTAGTCTGCAGTTCTCCGAAGAAAGTTCATGGTCGGTTAGCGCTGTCGTCCTCACTGGTTCTCCGAAGGGCGCCACCACCGCGGGTCGATCGAAGCACGTGCAGCGAGCTGAAATAGTTTTGCAGAGCAAGACCCCTGCAGGCCTATCCTAACAATGTGAAAGTCAGCTTGAAGAAGCCCATCTGGCTACTGGCTGTTTGCTTTTCTTCTACGTAATAAAAATTAAACGTCCTGCAGGCAAGCGACGTACGGTGGTGCTTCCCACCATGCGGGTAGCACAAGTTCTCCTCTACTCGCCAACTGTATTCGAGCAGTTGTGCAGGTGGACTGCGTGCTCGAGGGAAGCCGCGGGCTGGCAGCGCGAAGAATGCAATGGTGAGTAATTCCGTCCAGAACTTTGATGTGGCATGTAATATTTAAAGGAAAGGAGAGAAATATGATACATCCATATTGTTATATGTTCTACGTTGCACCTGTATCTTGTGTGTACCACTTATTCAAGAGCCAAGCAGTAGTCGGCGTCGTGTTGGTGCGCCAACCTCTCCTTATATCATGTCAACGATAAAAAAAGAAAAAAGTGAAACAAGGGGCTGAGTTCACGAAGCTTTTCGTTCGTAATGGGTGCTTGGCATTGGCCTAGCTAATCTGTCTGTCATCACAATTGGCCGCCGTCTGTCTTTTAGTACAAGGACATTTTTTTGTGAATACGGGTCTCGGTCATGATTTGGGTGAACCATCTTGATCGCAGCTCAAATGAACATGAACGAACAGGAAAGAGGTGACGACACGCAGGAGCACCGCGACTCAAAATTAATTTATACCCTAGCAGCGCTCAAATGTAAGAACGAGCCTAATGACACAAACTTCATAACAAAAAAGCCTATATGCATGCATCAACAAACGTGGGTTACCGCTGAATCACATGTCCATTGTCTTGACCAATCAAGCAAAAAAAAAGGGAGAGGGGAAAGAAAGAAAAAGACATTCAGTGCCTATGAAGTTTCGCTCTGCTGAGGACGAGGTAGTGGGTTCGATTCCCGGCCATGGCGGCTGCACTCCGATAGGGGTGGGGTGTCGACGAAACTCTCGTGTACCATGTTTTGGGCGCGCCTTAACGGTAGTTAGCGAAAAGGGGCCCAGGGTGCACGTTAAGGAACCCATGTTATTTTACATTAACTTCCCTTGCCCTTGTACATTATCTTTCCCTATACCTTTCCCACAGCCGCGGGGCAGCTCAGATGTCCGTAGGTAAGGGAGACAGTTACGGTGGCCACGGCCGTTATTTTCCTACCTTCTTTTTGTCCTTCTTAGTGCAATAAAATACTAATATCCACTGCCCTAGGTAGTCAAAATTAACCTGGGGCCATTCACTATATAAAAAGGGTACCCCAGCTAACGTTAGCCAAGCTGTTCAACGAAAAAAAAAACAATCATCTAAAACACGGTTCAAGGTACGATTTTAAGACCTACTTTTAAGACCTACTTTGGTCATCAGAGTTGTGAAAACCGAACACCGCATGTCTTAAAATCTCATCTTGCTCCGTGCATTTTTAATCTTTTTTTTCGTTGAACAGCTTGGCTTACGTCAGCTGGGACACACGGTGCACGGCGTCCCTCATAACCCATTTTGCAGCTCGGAACCAACTCGGACGCGCCGCTTATTGAAACAAATTTGAAACGCAGAAATGATTTTATGGGACAACCACTGGACCGATTTGATTGAAGTTTGTTGCGATAGAGAGAGAGAGAGAGAGAGCGAAAAGGGAGAGTTAAATTCTGGTGACTGCAAACGCAGAATTTTTATTTAGGAATCGGAATTGCAATTGTTTACAAGAATTCCTGAAAATCAGCAAGTCTAAAAGAAATAGGAGCACAACGATTAAAATCCATAACTCTGCACTCTGCAAGCCAGGTATCGCAGTTCTATAATATGTCTCTATTAGAGTATCCAAGGCGGACTAATTTGATATATGAATTTACAGTTTATGATAATTATTTACGGTGCTACAACGGTCTTGCAAAAGTCCTACTCGCAAATCTGGGGTACATTTCAGAGGGGTGTATAGTACATCAATTGTGCCCGCTTTAAATGTATTATTAGGCGCAGTTTACATAATTTTTATTGCTGAATAACCGAGTTGCAAATTTGATAGATTCATAGTAAAATATTTTTGCGCGCACAGTTGACGGACACAGTGAAGCGGGACGCACGACCGCTTGCGTCCCCCTTCACTGTGTCCTTGTCAATTGTGCGCGCAAAAATATTTTACTATGAATTCGTACCAACTCGCCCAACTATCAGTTCTGCTGCAGTTTATTGACAGATTCGTTTTCTGAGATTTCTCAGTGTTGAACAATGACAAAAAATGAACGACCTAAATAAAAAATCTGCTTGCAAAAGTCGCTAGATTTTAACTTTTTCTTTCAAATGCAACAAGCCTCATCAAATTTGGTGCAGTGGTTGCCGAGAACAATAATTTCTCCGTTCCCATTCATTTACGTAGATAGGAGTCCTTGAGCTACGAGGTCGCGGGATCGAATCCCGGCCACGGCGGCCGCATTTCGATGGGGGCGAAATGCGAAAACACCCGAGTACTTAGATTTAGGAGCACGTTAAAGAACCCCAGGTGGTCCAAATTTCCGGAGTCCCCCACTACGGCGCGCCTCATAATCAGAAAGTAGTTTTGGCACGTAAAACCCAATAATTTAATTTAAGGAGTCCTTGAGCTAAAGCTTCCTCTTAAACTCCGTAATTTGTTATTTCTTTCAGTACTATAGGGGCGGCTGGGCCCATGCACTGCACTGAGTGTTTTCGCATATAATATGTCCCATTGAATTCAGTCAATCGGTCCCTATGCTCGACCTTGATATTGGCGTCAAGAGAATACTAAACACCAACTGCACCGAAGCAATTGGCTTTCTGTGTTGGTTGCTCATTTAACGACCTCAATTTTGCGCGTTTTTCTGCTATTTCTATCGAAATACTGTTGAACGCAAGCGTTATTTCAAAGTTTGTCGTTTCCGGATATCCGACAACGACAATAAGGCGCGGCTATATGGCCAAAAGATGGCTAATTGAGGCTTCCCCTTCGAAGTCTGTGACGAAGAGTAGTATACTAGATGAGCTCATCTTTAAACATTTGTCGACATGCCGATCACGGTCAGCGCACACCGTTCAATGAACACTGTTCTAGACGTGACCTGGGGCTGTGTCTGTAACGATCCATATATTTTCCATATTCGGCTCGTGATCATTCATCGCGCCGAGTATATAGTCAATACTGGCGATCTAGGAAGCATGGCCGTGACCGAGCCAATGTCTAAACATAAAATAAAGAGAGATACATATTATGTGTAGATCGTTATAATTATGGCCCCTTGAGGATAATTCCACACCCCTTTTGAAGCGGCGCTTCTAGAAGGATCCAAGGAACCCAACGTCATCATCAATATGGAGTGGATCATTATGAGGCACAATATACTATGAAGTTCCCAATCAGTCCCTAACGCTTCTGTTTGGCGCTGATAGAGCGAAGAAAGGAAAGACCCAACGCTATTTCGAGCATCAACGGCGGAGCTTCAGAGGGACGATTACATCTGAAAAAATGTGATCTGAAAGAGCGTCCTGCTAAAAACTGTAACGCTTCGCTCACTGCGTGAACTGCTACGTGTACAGCGAAGAGCAGTGAAAAAAAGCCTGATTTTATTGTAAGCATAATTTGCGATTACTTAGGCTGTTCAAGGATGTTAGCAGTTGCCAAGTGCCATATTTATATTAATCTATTCTATTTATCGTGATAAGTCTGCTAGTCTCCAGAATCCGCTTCTTTTCCTTTGTTTGTTGTTTTTTGCGGATGTGTAACGTCTAAGGCAAGAAACAATAAACTAGTACGGTTGCTAGCCAGCGCAATGTGTGTGTCGCTCTTTTCTGTGCGCTTCGCCTGAGTAGGTCTTCCAGAATCTGAACGACGCTACTCCAAGGAGCCCAAGTTTCTACCCTACTGTCGTTTTTCTGGAGCTTGATTTAAATATAAAGAAATCAAAACTACGCTGACCGCAGTGGTAGCAAAGTTACACATTCTTTTCCATATTCTTTTTCTTTCATTGAGGAAAACCATTAATTGCTTCTCAAGGTGCGCGCAGATATCAAAACTTGCGGTGCTGTTCACGACATCACTCGCGCATAGCTTTATCGATGTAAATCTTCCATCCGCACCAATGGTCGCATTCTGGTTCAGGATTTTTCATCCCAGCTATATGTTTACCGACACCTGGCCAGGTTCACCAGGGCTGGCCCACCAAGACTCCGCGTGGACCCGCGCGGTCTCAGATTCAGTTCTGCCCGGACCTGCTTACCCGAGATCATATGGGCTCGCACTTCGGTGGACTCGCTCGAGCTCACCCGTGAGTACGAGTTGAGCTCGACTTGGTGCGGTCTCGCGAGCGAGCCCGCTGCCGCGGCGGCTCGCAGCGCCTTCCTCACGCCCACTCTCGATCGGTGCGCGAAGGTGAGGTCCCGCAGTGATGACCGCGCGCGTGACGCGGCTCCCGCATGCCCAGGCCTGACCGACGTCGACCGAGCGCAGCTCCCAATAAATCTACGCGAAAAACATCTGCCGGTGCGAAAGGCATCCCTTGATTTACCGCGCTCCGCCCCAACTGTTGGCGCGCGGCGGATGCCGTGCCTCGTCACGAGGACGTCGCGCTTGCTGGCTGACCGCTGTAACACTGTGCAGGAGCCAGCAGTTCTCCGCGGGGGGGCAGCGACACGTGTGTCACGTGGGCCGTCTGCACAAGGGTCACCCACGTTACGTGGGCAGGGCAGAGAGTCCCTACTTTGCGTTTCTGCCACTTTGCAATCATAAGAGGCAAAGTGGATCGCTTCGGAATAATTTAGAACCTGTGTCTTATTTACTGAAACATACTTCGGGTTACGTTCACATTGGCGTACAAGTTCTGGGGTCGAACTCATGAAAGTTTTCTTTCGTAAGTCCTAGTTCCCCCCTGCTGGCCGGCCACCTTCGCTGATATGTCCCAGATAGCGATCAGCTGGCACCTGTCGTTAAAATTTTGCCAACTGCTTCGTCTTAAGAATGTTCGTGAATGTGAGCCAGGTGGGCCAGTTTTTATGAACCGTCTCTCACGCAATCACCGCCCGCGATTGGCCCTCGCCGCAGCGGCCGTCTTCTTATCATGCCGACCAGTGTCGTGAGTGGAAAGTGCCTGTACGCCGGTCGAGATGGAAACGATCTCACATGAAAAAAGTTTTGTGAATATATACTGTCCCTGCGTTCAGTTTACCCATTCCACCACCATTCCAACTGTTTCTCATGTGTGAAATGCATGTCTAGAAACAAATTGTGAACCGTAAGTGCGTCGAGCAAGGCATATTATATGCTACTAGTATGGGCGCATCGCTATGTGCCTGGAACAGACTCTTGAGCAGGCAGTCTGTTGGGCTCATCTTTTGAAAGTGACACAACATTGCGCCGTCGCACGCTGGAGGACTGGTTCTGTTTCCCCAATTAAGGGTTAAAACTCGCATAATGCTGCAGAATTTCAATATGCTATTCCTCCGTTGATCTGCATGCAAACTGGTTTGGTAGCAATTGGGACGCATAAAGAAAAACAACCGCATCGCAATTTTATCTTTGCTGCAGGCGGCGCGAAAAGGCCAAAGTATCTTGATTATCAGCGCAGGAAATAGAAGCCCAATTTTTCTTTTGTTAATATTACGCAAAAAGTAGCGGCACCAACGAGATGAGATGATTTCGCGGTATACTTACGCGTGTTAGTACCATATTTATGCAGAGAAACTTGAAAACAGGTGCGTACGTTTGTATGTAATGTGATCCTTGTTCATGAGAAATTAACTATATATTGTTAAGGGGATGTTGGGAGTATAGAAAATTGTATTTACAATATATATGTATGCAAAATGAGTCAGAGTAGTTAAGATGGCTGACCACCAACAACACGTAGCAGCCAACGTCCCGCAACCTTCTTTTTCCTCTCTTCTTTCATCCTTTCGTAACAATATGCTCCTGATGACTTATAAACTTGAACGCATGTCAGAGAGTACCGACCAGCTCGCTCTCAAGTCTTACCCGTGGTGACGTCAGTCTGCGACGCCACGCGTAGCCTTGCGTGCAAACGTAAAGGCGGCCTCGTCACCCGTCTTTAGAATTAGGGTCCCTTTGAGCTTAGCAGACCAGATAAGAGGGACTTGGGCCAGTATAATTTAACGATTCTATTCCAATTCTTTTCGTTGTAGTGTTTCGTGAGCGGTGCGAGCTGCGCTCAGGCAGTATAGGTTGCTCGTGACCGGTGGATGAGAAGAATAGAATTACAAATCGCTGCATCCGGCCTTGTTCGACATTGCGGAAGTGAAACTCTAAACTCTTTGATTTTACGGTGCCAAAAACACGATCTTATTGTGACACACGCGGTAGTGAATGAGTCGGGTTAATTTTGACCACCTGATGATCTTTAACATGCACCTAATGCATGGCATGTGGGTGTTTTCGCATTTCACCGCAACATAAACGCGGCCGCCGTGGCCGGGATTCGATAGCGCGACTTCGTGCTTAGCAGCGCAACGCCATAGCCCATAAGCCACCACGGCGGGTAACATTTCAGAAATGTAAGCTGTCACACTAGGTTAGCTTAACTCTACAATGTATCTTTAGGATGGACGTATTCGTAGCGAAATCTGCATCCGTAACAATATCGTTTATCCATACCCAGGAATTATCGACATTGCCCCTTCACCATTCTGTAGAACTTCACGGCGATGCACCAGCGTAACTGAATGGGCGAAATTTTTAGAAAATTATATTTCAATATATCGAACGAGTATCAACAAGTTTCAACTTACTGCGCCAATAGGATAGTCCCTTCTAACAACATATGCGTTTATGGCACTTAGTCGGAACATTGGTGGGGCGTTATAGCAGTGTGTTGGTCAGAGATGGGCGGTGAAGTCACACCACAGGAGCAAATCTTTTTGCACCCTCCCGGCAGAGGGCACATTGACTTGAAGAAGTTAAAGCCCCTGAAACTTCGTTTCAGGCGGTTTAGAAGTTTCAGGGACTTTAGAAGAAGCGCCAAATTTGAACCGTAAAGTGATTTATTATAGCTGGAATTGGAAAGGTAACTGCAGAGCGAGTGTCATCAGTCTGTTTACACGCGCAGGTTTCTGAGAGGTAGAAGGGAGGGAGAGGGAGTGTATATGCGTGGGCAAGTAATGAGCGTGCGTGTGTGTTTGTGTCACCGTATTTGAATCTGCGTGCGCACCAGTACCTGTATGCGTTTGCGTGCGTGCGTGCATTTTTGTGCGTTTGCGCATAGGTGGGAGCGTGTAAATTAGACGTGTGTGTGTGTGTGTGTGTGTGTGTGTGTGTGTGTGTGTGTGTGTGTGTGTGTGTGTGTGTGTGTGTGCGTGCGTGCGTGCGTGCGTGCGTGCGTGCGCGCGCGCGAGCGAGCGAGCGAGCGAGCGACTTCCCTGCTCACACTTTCACTCGGGAACGAATAGGATATGGAGTTTATTTAAACCAATATTTAAATTCACGAGACCAGAAAGAATGACGCCGCATTCATAGCATTATCTCTTTCTGAAAACGAAACCGACGAAAAACAAGCGCCTGAGACATCAAGATCCCCGCCCCAGATTTCGTCACGATAGCTGCCAAGCTGTTTACGTTCGTTATCTTCCTTCCCTTAGTTTCTGCGACCAAGCAAGCTTTCGGCGGCACACGTCGGCTGCTATATTGACATTAGAACATTAAACTGCTTGCTTAAAAAAAAAAACAGCGTTAATAAAAATCGAAAGCGGACTGGCCGCAAGGAACGTGCTCACGGAGCCCTGCCATTGATGACAATATCACAAAAGGCTAGGTGCGGTCTAGTCGATCTTAGACACATGTTCGCACGCATGCATACTGAAACACGAACACACACGTTCGTAAACGTACACAATCACACGCGCCCATGCATGCACCGCAAACACGCAAGCGCACCACCAGCTGGTGCACGCACGCACACATACACTGACACGCACGTACACGAGCACGCACGTTTGCAGACACGGCGCGAATGCTCATACACGCACTCGCGCGCATGCAAATGCAAGTACGGAGGCACACGCACGCGCACACATTCACCCGGGCACACGCGCATACAGTCATACACATTCACGCTCCAAGACGTGCACACGCATAATCACTCTCTCTCGCCCCCGGCTGCCTCACAAAAACTTGCGCGTGCAAACAGACTGACTAACGCACCCTCTGCCATAAGCTCCAATAAATCGATTTACGATTTGAACTCGCGCCTTTTCAAGCGAATCTGCCCGTGCCGGGTGATTGCAGAATGATTTGATCCTGTCGCGTGACTTCCCCGCGCGACCCTGACCATAGCACAGCTTTAACGCAGCACCAATGTCACGACTAAGTGCCGTCAGTGCAGATGTTGTTACGAGGGAGTACCCTCTCGGCGCTGTCAGCTGAAACTTGTTGATACCCGGCCGCTATTTTTTGAAACATAATTTTGCAAAAATTTTGGCCATTCAGTGACGCTTGTGCATTGCCGCGAAGCTCCACAGAATATCGAAGGTGGGAATGTTCAGAATTTCTTGACATGAAAAGATTGTCGTTCATTTAGCTTTATTTTGACTAATGAGGCGTGGCGCTACGGGAGAACGTGGAGGCGTAGCGAAGGCGGGCGATGTGTAATAAGGACGCTGCGTCGTCGGGTTGCTCCGCTGATAGTGGCTTATCAGACGTGGCTAGCCTGAACATCAATCAAATCGAGCAGGGTAATGGGAGCAGGCCTCACTGTTTCAAAAAGCCGGAGTCAACGTATCCGATAGCACTTGAGCGCAGGCTCTAAGTTTCTAAACAAAGGGGCGTTGTGATGCAAAGTTATAGCAGGCGAACACTGCGCTATATTAACGAGCGTTAAGGGCGCCGTGTCGCAGAAAATCTGGTGTCTGCGTCTAGCGTCGGCGCCGGGCGTCCTGTGAGCCAAATTGCTCTATATTCTATAAGGCAGTAAAGTTCTTCTCCTACCACCAAAGTTGCTCGCACCTGGTCTTGCATTCTTCACAAAGTTATTCTTCGGAATTTTGAGAATGACAGCCCAAGAACAAATGTAACGAAAAAAAAAAACACCGACAGCGCATGCCTTTTATGTTGAACCTTCTCAGACTGAAATATAAGAAGTACGAAACAGTAACATAAGATTGGCCCACGCAAGGGGCCGCGTTTATACCAGAAAGCTCGCCTCCGTGCATAGCGTTCGCCGCCAGCGTTTCCCGCTAAATTTTACGGTTACATAAGCTGCAGTTGTCGGGAGGTGTGAGAAGTAGTCAGGGATCTTTGAATGCTATTACGTTCCACTCTTAAAGCCGAAGCTTAAGCGTCCTCCAAATTTTATCTTTGCAGTTCGCCATGCCATGAATGATGGAACGTTTATTGGTAATTTGCACCTAAACATTAACCCCATCTTTAAGCATAGTTTGGAGAGATTTATTTTGCTTGCCCTCAAACTTCCGGTAGTACTACCGCATTTCTGTGACGTCACGTTCGGCAGCTTTTCTATAGAAGCGAAGAAGAATACGAAAGTTAATTTGCCTTAGATGTTGTCAAAATTCTACTTGCAATTTAACTATATTTAAAAAACTCAATAAGTTAAACGTAATTATTAAGTATCCGTTAATCGCGTAATTTAAAAAGTTCTACCTAAGTTTGTAGCTAAAACAGTGCCTCGAAAACTACTACTCCGTCACTCAACAAAAATATCGGATGCCGGGTAGCGATCTTCCATTCTTGTTTTTTCGCGATATCACAAGGATGTGAATAAGAAAAAAAGAGGGAAAGGCAGGGAGGTTAGCCAATGTAAGCACCGGCTCGCTTTCCAACATCAGTGAATGGACTGTAATGGGGAAAAAAAAGGAAGCTCCTGAAATTTTTTGCAGTGTAGTATCATAAGTATGACACAACGCTGGTCCATTACGTCGATGAAGAAAGCCTGGATACTTTCCACAACAGCAGAGCAAGTACATACTGCCACTGTGGACTTGACCGATCCAGATTGGTTACCCACCTTGTAAATACTATGCAAATATGCATTCTGTTTCATTCCTTCTTCGTCTCTCTCTCTCTCTCTCAACATCCTGTTTGTTGTCTTGTCGCAACAATACAATCAGAGTGACCTCACTGCTCTGAAAGCAATCATGCCAACAGGAGTTAGTGTAGTTCAATACGGCTGTAGAGTGAGTTGTTAAATTTCGGGATCAGGATGGACTTTTGGCACCGAATCTTTCAGCCATTCTTAATGCAGAGCTACGATGTGCCCATTTTGCCATAGGTTAAGCCTCTGCAGAGAAACAGACTTCGCGTGAACAGCTAGTACACACTAGAGATACCAATCCTCCAGGCACAAACACTCACACTACCCAACGATGTTATCCAATCTGAGAACAGACCTTGCAAGTAAACCGGCGTTTCAAGCACGCTTGGTAAGCACCCCACACATTTCATAGTTATGGGAGTGCGCCAGAGCACTTTCTTCTTCGTATATTTTAACAAGTTTAATACTCCTAGGGCTTGATCTAGTACACATAAATACCAAAGATAGTGGCCAGATTGACAGCCGTCGCCGTAGCACAATCGGTAGCGCAACGCGCACATCTTGCAAATGTTGTGTGTTCAGATCGATCGCGGGGGCAAGTTATTTTTTTGTCCACTTTAATTTTCCCCGCATCTTATTATTTTCTACATTTCAATAAACCACAGGTTTTTTGCCCCATGCTTTTTTTGGCTTCATTGTCTGTTGGATTTATATAGTCATGATAAAAGTTCCGAGGCTGTCATTCTTTTAATTGCCGCATGCTTATGCGCTTGCCAAGCGCACTGAAAGACCCGCGCCCGTATTCCCCAAAACGTGTTACGATAGAATTGTTCGTAAGAGAAAAGTTCAACCAATCCTGATGCTAGACATATTATTATATATATTATATATTATTACATATATTATTAGCAAAGGCGGCCGGCCAATGGCAAAGATCACTTTGAGAACTCGAGGCCTCGGTACCTGCTAGGTACGTGGTATTCGCGATGCAGATAAGCAGTGGCTTACACATGATATTTGCTGCTCATTTTTAACACGCTCCCAAGTCCCTCTACGAAATTCGCCGACTACCTCGCAAGCCACACTTTCGAAAAAGTTAACGTAATTTGTTGTGCCCCCTGCAAAGACGCAATTGCGCCATCCGCCAAAGGCGTTTATTTGATAATTCTTATTCCGAATAAAATAGAAAGACATTCTGTAAAGATATATCCCCTAATGTGTAGAGCGGTGCAGGTGTGCTACTTGAACGTTTAATGTTACCTCAGTTCTCGTCGTTACCGATGATCCGATGCGAATAACATCAAGTTTTGCCCGACATTGGAGAACACAGCAGTTTCCGAGACCTCATAAACCTACATAAGTAACAAACCTTTCAGGGTAACTTCCCGTGCTACGGAAGCATGCAGTGGTTTGCTCCGATTCTACAAGGAGTAATTCTTTTCCAACTAACCAACAACACCTGAACTATATACCCACTCGTCAGAACTTGTTCAATTTTTTGGCAAACATATTTCGAGTTACAGAACTGGAAAATACGTAGGGAATGTGTTGTGCACATAGACTAATAATAAGCCTCCTGCCCGTTATTCTAAAGCAAAATTAATTTCGGACGGCGTTAGAGTTCTGTGCAGAAATGAACATTTGCTCCTGCCTAAATTAGTGACGCGCCGTTATTGTAGCGAAGCTGAAGCCTTTAGAAACACAACACTACAGCGTCTAATGATCATCTTCAAGCTTTTTAAGTTAACATATCAGGAGGTAAACGTTGCAGCTTTAATTTCCATCTTCGTCCCACTGGCGACAGCTTATCCTCCTTCTCATGCACAAGGTGGAGATGGATGCCAGCCGAGTGAAATTAAATGCAGGCCTCAAAACGCACGCGCCTCGACTCGCCTAAACATCCGTTGAGACTTGTGTGCACGCCTACCATAGCTTAGTCTTCTACCTTCGCTTATGAAACACTGTTAATCCCTTTCTTTTATCCGAGCACCGTCGCTGTCCGTCTCCATGTTAGAATGCGAAATTGCCAAACGAGCGTTTCAGGAGAAGAGAGGTGTGCCCGATGGATAACATGCGTCGAAGGACGGGCAAGGGCACTCGCGCCACAGAAAAAGATGGGTTTCACAACGCTGGAAACAACGGAGAGAGACACTTCGCGCGATGTGGCTGTACCGTGTCTCTCGAATCCACGCGCTTTGTTGAGCGCCGCCTTGTTCGGTGCTTGCAAGGCGAATCCGTGTTCGCGCGAGGGGGGAATCATCAGCCACCGCCTAAAAAGACCAGCGCACGACACGAGAGAGCGACCGCCACGAAACACACAGCCGCACCGTCAAATGCGAGTGAGTGCGATCGACGGCTGTCACACGGCGCGACGCATGTCGCGCACGCGACGCCGTTACGACCAGTCAGCAAGGAGCGGCCGGGCTTCCGAGAAGGCCAACGCCTGCATGTCGCGCCAACGCGCGAAAACACAACAGGTCCGCGTATTGGGACAAAGTCGCAGAGAAAGAGCCTACTGTAATGGGTGCCGGAGATGCTCAGCTATAGTGCCCCAAAGGCCGCAATGCCTGCAAAGGTGTATACATGCAAGACGAGATGGTCTGCGCAAGGCCGTTCCGTTCGCTGACCGCTCTCGGAGCTGCGTTTGCGCAAGTGGGCGTTTGCGTCCACATTGCCGTTGTTCGCCTGCAACGGGGCGTGTTGTAGTGGCAGCAATTACCGCGCTTATTTCTCGCTGGGCGGCGACAACAGGTGCGCCGCATGCCTATACCGCAACTGTTGCGGGCCATCGCTCTCCATAACTGTACACACGCACATGCTCCGGGCAATGTCTCGTTGTGATACGGGTGGCGCACAGCAGCCGCGGGCCTTTAGGAGCGCGCTTCAGAATGAGAGGCCTTTGGAGACACCACGACCTTGGATCTGGCAGCCTAGAGCGAAGGGACCAACCAATTGCGCCGGCTGTTGCGTGTGTACACGCCTAGTCTATGCATTAGCGACTCCTGGGCAGTCGGCTCACCACGCCAGCCAATTAAGGGGCTTTCAGGGTAAAGCGCGGCATAGAATTAATCGACAAGCCAAAAAAAAAAAAATGCTGCTTCTGATGCCAGAATGGTTTAGGAAATTACCCATCAGGGCTAGTATATCGGTAAAACGACATGCCTCTCCATCCTTGTTGCATAAAGAAAACCTTGTCGCACGCTCGCAAGTTTGAGCACGAGGCCTGTCGAATTTCTCTAAACGAAGCCGAGACCCTGCGTTGCCGCGTATAAGCAGACACAGATTTTTCGACATAAATATTAGTATCAGGTCCACTCGGACATTTCATATTTATTTTTATCCTCGTTTTCTCCCACTCTCTTCTGGAATCTTTTAATCTCATTCCCCATCCCTATACCAAGTAGCATGCCAGCGGTTATATACGCGCCGGCAAAATTCTCAGTTTTTCTAATAAAGAGCTCTCTCTCTCTCTCTCTCTCGACATAAATTGAACATTGTCGCAAATTTTTTACCACAGCGAAAACAAGATGCTTCCATAACCTGCTCCTTATGAGTCCTACTTGCGCTAAATAGGTAAGACGCTCTTATAGTTGGAGCTCACTAATGAAGCGTTGGTCTTTTGGCATCGCTGGCCAGCACTGCACAGCGGGCAGCAGCTGCCTCCACAACTTCAGTCACTGATGCAGCTCGCTCGCTGTACTTCCACTAGCCACTAGACCAGAGAATACACCGAGCTGTTACTCTGTCATCGCCAAGTGACTACAAATGAAACGACGTGAAAACGCGATACCAGGAAGACGTACAGTGCCAATGTTATTCGCACGAGGACGATGCTCTGCACTTTTCCGCGGGCCAGCTTCCCTGTCGTGACGTACGCTCTCTGTATCAATGCAGGTACGTCTACCGGCGGTAAGTGTCTTCAATCAAGCTCTGAGGAACGCTTCAAAATGTGTAGTGGCAGAAATTGAATAACGCGTTGCAACTCTTTTTTTCTTTCTTTTTTACTGTGAAGGAATATCGCGTTTAGCAAAATAACGTTCGACTTTCGAACCACGTGATTCATACCGTCATACGCCTTACACGTGTGAACATGAATGTCGGCCGACTCTCTGCTAGCTTTACCGAAATTTCGTCAAATATAATCAGGTCTGCTTGAGCGTCAAATGAAGCCCGTTTTTATTTTTCCATCTTTGACACGCAGAGAAAATGCGTTTCCAAGATGGACATCTCGCACGTGAACAGGCGTGCTATGAAATACGTGTTTATGACAAAATGAAAATTAACTGAACGTGCGAGCATTTCTAATATGCTTGAGAAAAAAAAAAGACTTTATTTGTTTGATAATTTGCAGCCTATAGTAAAGACTTGGTGAGTACCGACGTAAGTACATTTATCGTGATACATTCTCATATTGCCTAAAAAAGGCATACATGAAGAATGTATTGGATTGCTAGAGTTCGCATCACAGTGCATGCAGTAGTTTCAGCAGTGCCATCTATGACGATGTACGAGTTGTATTGCTCTTAAGCTCTGGTGCCTGATTTCTAGTGTTTTATTCATTTTTCTGTCGTAAATTCTGTTTGCCTTTGGCGTACCGGCTTGGCTAACGATAGGTCCAACTCCACGATTTGTTGACATCTGTTCATACGAATCGTTCTAAAGCGTAAGAACATTTTTGTGAATGCGGGCCTTCTTCTCTGCTAACAAGTGTCCCAACATGCCGCCTATTAGAGCAGCGCAGAAATTCTTCAAATGATAAACTAGCAGTTCTATCGGGCAATATTTTGTCAGAAATGTAATCCGGCCTGCGAGATCGGCTACTATGCTATCATTACAGTAGTTTTCGTAAGTGTCTTTTGTTGCTTTAAATAATAATGAAAAAGAATATATACTCAGGCTGATCACCACTTGATTATTAGCGAGAAGAATAAGGACAACCGAGGCGCTCGATGTTTTGTTACAACCACATGAAGCCAACTGTCATGACCTTAAGTGGCGCTGGCTAACACTCCCAGGGCTAGATCTAGTACACATAAACAACTACTGAACAAATTATACGGCAGCCAGAGTATACTTCAATGTTATAGCATCGCACGCGTAATGCAGAAGTAGTGAATGCGGCTCCCACCGGTGGCAACTTACCTTTTCGTCCACTTCCATTTCCCTGCCCTTTTCTTATTATTTCTATATTTCAATAAAAGCAATTATTCCATTTATTTAATAATTTCAAACAATTAGAATCTGCTTGCTGGCGCCACATGAAATTACGATTTTTCAGTAACTCGTACTTCTGGCGCCAGTGGGCAATGTTTTGCGTAATTAAAGTAGTTCATAAAGAAGGTAAGAAACTTTGAAACATTTCTAATCAAATATGCACATGCAATTTTGCTCCTGAAGCAGTGCATCCTCATCCGCAAGGCGAGAGAAGGAGCCACGAAGAAACGTGGTCTGCATGTAGCAGTTATTTCATTTCTCGCGTTTTAGAGTGGCAATAAGGTCACAATGCGTGTTCGTGGTGCCAACAATCGGCTTGAAGCCTTCCATTTTGGTAACAATATAGGGCTCCCTACACTCGGTACCGGTTAGTCCTTTATTGACAAGAATGAAGGTTACAGGTTTAACTACCGGCACTTTGCTTCGATGTATGACGCCATTTTTTTAATGCCCTGTTCCACAGTCTTCGCGGCTTCTTAAAGAAGCTATTTTGCTTGAGATGGATGTGCAGTATACTCATGGGCTTTGCAGCACCTACTCTAACTTTTAGAGCAACTTGCGATATGTCACCCTGCCAGATACCACTGCAAAGTCAAATGTTGCAACTCGACTATTACTATAGATGTCGTCCATCGGTTCGTGATCAGTTCGGACAAGTGAGTCGTTGTATAGAAAAAACAGAAGTAAGAAGTCAAAATACGCGCTGGATATTTGCAGACAACGCAATAGCGATTAGCAGAAAGTAACAGTGTGCAAGTAAGGGCATTTACATTTAGGCGAAACTTTAGCGACTATTCATTTGCATGCCACCTCGGTTATGTTTAGACACCGTTGGGCAGATTGTCGTAAAAATCATTAGTAACTCTAACAGGTCCCCACAACTTATTTTTTCCTAAACGAAACAAGCGCGAGAACTCCCTCAGCAGTAACCACAATGCCACTAACCTGCTGTTGAGTGCAGCTTAATTGCCAAGTGTTAGAGTTGTCCGTAGTGTGTACGGAAGAGAAGGAAACACTGGACGTACCAGTAAAAAATTTTTGTCATTGCCAAATGTTAGGATCATAGTACAGCTTTGGTTCGTTTTAGTTTTAGTTTTTTCTTTTAGTTTCAGAAATCTGTAGAAAGTGACATTAAATAAGTAGTCCCTGCCAGTGTCAGATTCCCCATGGTTTATTCTTTCTTGGGAGGAAAATGCGGATCCAAATATGACATTATTATGAAGCGCCGTCACTTCTAATTTATTGCTCACGAAATTATCCTCAGATGTCCTACTCTTCTAGGCGAGAAGAAAAAAAAAAGCTTTCATTAGATGGAAGTACCTAGAGCATTTAATACTGTCACGACAGCTAGTATGTTGTTGTTTAATTTCCAATATTATTTTTTAATTCATAAATAGAAAGGAAGCGGTGTCGCCATGTAGAGGTTCCATGAAGGCGGTGAAATGGGTGGATACGCAGTTCAAAAGTCCTAAGTCACAAGCGAAACGGCTATCAGTGAAACTCGGCAAGGGAAGTCAATGAACCTCAGCACTGCCATTTGTTGGGCGTGTTGGTAAACTGACTTGACTTATGTGGTGTCCTGTCCCTTCTGTCCTTCTTCGCTGGCGCTAAATATGCTTTCCAAGCCAATGAATGATTACAAAGACGGCGCCGAACAAAACAACACACGAAGAAGGGGAACACGAGACAGCACGTAGGTTCGCCTACGTGCTGTCTCGTGTTCCCCTTCTTCGTGTGTTGTTTTGTTCGGCGCCGTCTTTGTAATCATGCTTAACCAACTAGCCCACCAACACATGCTCAAGCCAATAAAGCTGCATGCCATCTCATTTTGTTTTTCACATTTTCTTTTTGCAAACACAAACGACAGAACAAGTGCGTTTTTCTATGTAGTCTCATGAAACATACTGTACCTTTCCCGTTCTCTCAGCGAGGGACGTCCAAGCGCGCTTTCCTTTTTTTTTAATGTTGCATTGTAGGTTTCGCTTTGCCTTCATTTCTGCATGCTTAAAATTTTCTCATCATTACGACATTCTGCATACATACTCTTCAGTGCGTGCATCGTGCAATCACCTCTCTGTATTGCTATTAACAATATCTCTGATTAATATTTGTAAAATATTTCCAACCCCGAGTCTGCAAGACAAACCTTCAAGAGATTTCAACTTAGAAAAAAGAACTTTGTAGAAAATACCGTAATTGTACTGTACACATATCAAGGTAATAAATTATAAAACAGCGCCAGGGATGCAGACAGAGAAAAGAAACAACAAGACGGTGCGCTATACGTATTACACATTATGCAATACGTATTATGGGCAAGATAAGTTATTACATTATAATTATTGTAAAATACCAGATTATGCAAAATATGCGCAAAAGGGCTGTACTTTACCGTTTTACGCCTTAAAAACATGTTATAAATGTATAACGAGCTGCATAAGAAACAGTGACAGATATTTAATTATTAAACAAAGCTCTATCGTTGGTTCTAAATTGACAATCTTAGACTTACGTACACTAAAAATATTTTCCGAGGTAGTCCGCGCATAGGCTTATGGCGGCCAGGTAATAAATGGTAGAATAAATGTAACGGTCACGAGTCCGCGACGGCTGAAGGGCTGTGGATAGCACAGGCGTAATTTGGCTGTGTGCTGTAGAAAACGTAGCTAGTGCTGTCACTAGGCTGTCTTGCATTATGACGCTACAAAACAAGCTCGGCAAGAAGTGCTAGCACAATACGAACCTCTTTGAAACAGTATAAGGAGAGGGGGGAAGGGTTTGGCGAGGAGTTATTTTGGACAGACCACGAAATCCTTTTTCAAACTACATCTTTGTGTTGTTATCTGACTACATCCGAGAACCAGATTTAAACTATTCGTGTGAAAGACTTCTTGATAGCGCCTATTGTTACGTGAAACACTGTAGGCAGGAGATGACGAAAAAGGACGAGCGCTCGAGATTCACGTTCGAAACTGTTCGTCTGTGTGGCACGCGACCTCGGAGTGTTTTTTTTTTATTTATCTTGATGTTATCGTGCCATAACACACGCATACTATAGTGCATAACACTAGGTTTATAATATTCTGGGGACGTATTCTGAAACGTTCGCCGCGGCGAAGTTTCGCACTGGCCACGCTTCCGCCGTTGCGGCGCGCTCTGAATGGCTGCTTTGACAAAACCGGAAATTCAGGTGGCGCAAGTGCATTTCCGCTTTTGTCAAAGCAGCCATTCAGCGCACGCCGCAACGGCGGAGGCGTGGCCAGTGCGAAACTTCGCCGCGGCGAACGTTTCAGAACACGTCCCCAGAATATCTATAAACGTCCCCTGCTAAGCTCCTCATCGCTAACATGCTCGTTGTTCTTTTCTTTATTACCTCACGTAACCTAAAATAAATAAATAAATAAATAAATAAATAAATAAATAAATAAATAACTATCCCTGATATCTGCCTATGTAGGCGAAACTTCCTTAGCTTTGGTGAACGGTGCATTGAAACACAAGACATGTTACGTAAAATGTGCATGATCACTTTATTTACAGATTGCGACTTGTTCATGGTTTCGCGTCGCTCCCTTTTTTTTTCTTGTTCTGCAGCTCTCTCGATCTTCCGAGGGGGTACCGCTCACAACTGAGAGAACGGGTCCACTTCAGCATCTTTTTGAATGCGTATCATCATCATCATCATCATCATCATCATCATCAACGTCATCATCATCATCATCCCTTATGTCCACTGCAGGACGAGGCCTCCCCCTGCGATCGCCAATTACCCCTGTCCTGCGTCAACCGATTCCAACTAACGCCAGCAAATTTCCTAATTTCATCGCTCCACCTAGTCTTCTGCCGTACTCGACTGCATTTCCCTTCTCTGAATACCCCTTCTGTAACCCTAATGGTCCAACGGTTATCAAATCTCTATGGTCTTGGGCTGCTGAGCACTAGGTCGCGGAATCGAATCCCGGCCACGGCGGCCGCATTTCGATGGGGGCGAAATGCGAAAACACTCGTGTGCTTAGATTTAGGTGCGCGCTAAAGAACCCCAGGCGGTCGAAATTGCCGGAGTCCTCCACTACGGCGTGCCTCATAATCAGAAAGTGGTACGGCACGTAAAACCCCATAATTTTTTTTAATCAAATCTGCGCATTACATGACCTGCCCAACTCCATTTATATGCGTATTATGACGTCAATTGCCTCTTTATGAAACACGTCGTAGTGTGAGGCTTGCTACTATGCGCATGCGTCATGAACCACATTAGTGAACTAAAAACACATGTAAAGCACAACCTAAAGTCAAACGCCACAATCGACCGGGGCTGATTAAATATTCAAGAGAGTTAAGGGTGTGGAAAAGGCGCAGGATGTGTGGCCCGAATGATGCACTATATACGTATAAGCCGGTACAAGGCTATATATTTTTGGGCACAATTTCCCCAAGTTGTGGGAGCGCGGCGTTATGCTACAAGTGTGCACTTGCGCAGTGGATAGAGGTTAAAGAAAAGATACCTCAAAACCGCAAAATAGGGCTAAGAACGCTTCGCTTTAACGAAAGCCATTCTCACCTGAAGACAACTTGATCTTTGCCGGAAGGTGCCATGGTTAGCTTTTGTGATCATGCCTTCACTGGTTGTAATTTTTCGTTGCTCGTTAGACGCTAGGCTTAAATCACCACGTTGACCAACTGAAGAGTACTTCGGAAGCAAGTCTCTGCAGAATGAGAAAAAGCTAATGCTCACAAGGAAGCTCAACACCGTCGACTGACAACGTCTTCCCAAGGTCGCGCTGTCCTGCGAAGCCTGAAGTATATGATACTGGACATCTGCCTGACATCCAGCCCGCTCCACTAACACGGGACACTATCTCGAACATCAAGGTCGTACCCATCCCCAAAAATATGAATGCGGACATTCACCAAGGCACACGACAAGCTCGTGCTGATCGTTTAGCCATATGTGACTCCTACAACTAATACGTCGACTCTGGTCATATCCCTGAGAACGCTACTGCAGCAGTCGTGGGACCAAGAAGCCCAACAACTCACAGTCACGAAGCAGTACCGTCACCAACAGACGCGGAATGCAGGCTATTGCCGAAGCCACTTGCCTACACACATAAGAAAGTGATGTTGTCATAATTCGTTCGGTGAGTCAGGGAGCATTATGCGCCTTTACGAAAAAATGAACTCCCGGGTCATATCCGTACTGCACTGACCAATTACGTCCACAAACACAGTACATAACAGGTTCTGCTGGAGTGGGTATACCAGGCCACAAGGCAATAGAGGGAAATATACGAAATATAGCTAATGCCTTAGCTCGCCATACCAAAACACCGAGCAAGCCCATGAAATCGCCTGGGACCTATAGCCATCGAAGTTTCAGAGCAAAACATTGAAAGCAACGCCGTAATTGGCTCAAGGATAAAAAAAGCAAAACATACTCCTCTTACCAGTCCCATCGCACACGCTAGAGAGGACGCTGTACTAATTCGCCAGACATATAAACACTTACACTGCCCGACGATGCTATCCAACACCACCACATTGAGAACAGATGTGACAAACCAGTGAGTGTCAAGTCTGGGAATGCCCCAGAGCACTCTCTTCTCCGTACTCTTTAATTCGCGCAAGCTTCCAACTCTTTCCTCCGTACACCTGCGGGAGATGGATGACTCCAGTTCTTTGGATCCGGTAAAAATATAGCGCAAAAAAATAGCACGCACACACGCACACACGCACACACACTTACTGAAGCACTGAAATTCACTAATGACTGAAGCAAGGATGCCCTCTGTCTGCACTGTTGTTCACGATTTATGTTAAAGACATAGGAAGACAACTGGAAAACGATAAAGTGGGATTTGATTTTTCATACATGCGTAGTAGGCAAATGGTGCAACAGAAGGCCTCCGCACTGATATGTGCGGACGACGTTATGCTACTAGAGGACAATACAAGAGATTTACAGATAGCGGCCAATATTTGTGGCAAAGCAACGACAAATGGAGGCCTTACATTTAGCATAGAGGCATCGGGAATTATGATTTTTAATGATGACACGAGTGACAACTATGCGGTGTCGATACAACAGCAAGTCATACCCATAGTCAAGAAATATAAATACCTCGGCGTATACATAAACTTAAGGAAGACTTACTCAAGCACCCACCAAGATAATCTGAAGATCTGAAAATCTGAAATTTGAAAAAAAAAAACTGAAAGCAATCTGGAAAGGAGTAATGGCAGCCCTAACGTTCGCAAATGCTATTCTGTGCCTAAATTGGATATATCGTCGGGTTTGGAAGTTAACCAAAGATCGATGGGCCGGTTGGCTTCGGCAGCCCACGGCAAAACCACAAACGAGGCAGTGCAAGGGTCATGGGTTGGGCCGCGTTTGAAGTCAGAGAAGCGCAGCTAAATTAGTTTTGAAGAAAGACCCAGAAACATTGATCAAAGGAAAATGCACAAGTATCTGTACCTAAAAAGCGTGGACACGGAATGGAGAGGAATAGGTAAAGAAGGTTGGCAACCAAGTACAGGCTAATTGAAAGTGTAGATAAACAAACAGGAACAATCAGAAAGAGAGTGAGAGAAACAGAGACAGCGAATTGGATGCAATGAATGGAAAAGAAAAACACCACGCAGATTTATAAGAATAAAAAAAAACGACAACCAGAAATTAGAAGGGATACTATGTACGATAACACGAATGGACGTGCCTTGTTATTTACCTACGGCTGTGTCGTGCACACAGCTGCTCGGCAGGAAATGCGAAACAGTGTGCGCGTACAGCACTCGTAACAGCAGTGGACGCTGCCCTTGCTCTGCCAGAGCAGCGGAGCGCGACGTCCATTTGACTTCGTCACTTTTGCAGTCGCATGCACAGCCCGTCCACGGCGACCTTTAACCGTCCAAGCTCAGGCCGCGCAAGCGCGTCAGTACCGGGACAGCAGCACGACTACGGCGCCAACGGTGACGGTAGAAATGCGCCTCAAGCGTCCGTATAATTGCTAGCTGAATAAAATATTAAAATTTCACATCAAGCGCAGCGAAGTTCATGTGCGTACGACCGTTGCGGCCTCATGGTAACCGTGTATTAGGCATCAAACTTAGTTGCAACGAAGCAAAAGTTTGACTTTTGCCCCAGTGTGCACTTTTGAACACTTAACTGGACACTTTCGCACGCCGACACACATAAAGAGCAATCGAAGCTATCTGTCCAAGAATGGCTGAATGTGTTTCCCCACATTGTTTTGCCGCATACAACGGGTCTGGCAAAATTTGCAGTGACAGAGTGTCCTATCACTATGCGGCGTGATCATTTTTAAGATATACAAAATTAAAAACAAACCTCCCCCGTAGCAGATAACATAATTCTAGTCCTCGAGTTGTATTATTCAGAGAGGCGGACATTGCTTGCACGAAAAATTGAAACACACATTCAATAAATTAACAAAGACTCACTAGTTACCTTCTGAAATAATTATTTTATGGCGCATATTGCAATTCACGAATAGTAGCCGGTGAGTTTGCAAGGCGTATACAATTAGAATGATTTCTCAGAAGTACACCAATTTGGAGATATGCGCCATCAGACTCGCCGTAAAAATACCCTGTGGTTGCACTTGCTCTCTTAAAGAAACGCTCTTTTATGCACGGAAGCACACAAAAGTAACTGGAACGCCCATGTATTTCGTCCCACACTTTGGGAAATATCTCGAAACTGATCTCATCCTGGACATTTATTTCAACTGTATGCGTCTTGCAAACTCAGCGGCTGCAATTCGTTATTGCAATGCCTGCCGTAAAATAATTAGTTAATTAATGAATCTACGTTAATTAGTAATGTCCGCCTCTTCGAATAATCCAGCTCAAGGACAAGAATTATGCTATCTGCCCCATAGAACTTAAAAATGACCACCACGTATACGCTCACGGTCAAGCACACGTATAGTAGAGTGGAAGATCACAAATGCTGTGTAGTTTCATTGCGGGGAACACATCACGGCTACAAGTCAGTCAACCGCGGTTTGGAGTCGGGTCTCTCTGAAGCGAACAGCTTCACCTTATGCGGGTTTGGCACATTTAATGCCTTTATATGAAGTAATTTTTATCGGAGCGGTCGACCTTTCTTTGTCTCCGGGTGATGGTCTCGTGATCGTATGGTAAGGCGGCAATGTGGTCGACACGTTGCGTTACCACATTGACAATATCGCCGGTGCTGTGGAGGCATCAGAAAAGAGAAGAAAAAACTCACTGGCGATTTAGTTCTTAATTGGAGAGAAATGCGTTAGCATAACGTCGCGCCACTTTGAGGCACCGGGTCTATCATTTAAACCGCGTTCACCACATGTTACAAAGTGTTGTTCGGGAGCTCACTCAACACAGATCCTGCCTCTTCAAGGAGCGAAGTGGAACTTTCTCCCTCTCTCTCTCTCTCTCCATATATATATATATATATATATATATATATATATATATATATATATATATATATATATATATATATATATATATATATATATATATATATATATATATATATATATATATACACACACACACTCATCAAGCTCCCCTCCCATCTGCTCTCTATCACCTGACCGACTTCCCACATTTCCCACAAATACATTTTTTCCACTTTGACACAACACATTAAAGAAGACAATCTACGTACGGAAAATCTAATTGTGACCCATGGCAGTGTACGTAGTCCTTATGGGAAATAGAAGTGCATCCTATGGCAGCGGAAATTCTTGACAACGGCACTCACCGGCACTAATACTCCAGGCCTCCTGCAGAAAATAAGCAGTTGTAGACGGATTGAGCTGACGGAACCGCTTTTACGTAGAATTTACTTGCGCTCGCGTCACGTAAGTGCGTGCCTATATGGTTCTGCTCGTGTCGTCCGACGGACTCAAGTGTGGGTCGGAGGAAAGAAAAGAAAGCGAAATAGCATAGAACGTGATCAGAGGAATTGGAAGGTAACCATCGCAAAAACAGAATCCGGTGGCATAGGGGAATCTGTCAACGGTGCAAGGGCCACCACGAAGGCCGTCCCCGGAGCTGGCTCACTCACGACCTCTACCACGCCTCGTCATTACAGTAGCGCCGCATCCATTCATTCGGCCAAATGACGCTTGTTTTGCTCCCTTGCCTAAACGCGCTCTTGCCAGCAGGACCTGCATCCGTCCGCACAGACCAGTCGCGCCACCGTCGGGGGACGCAGCCTCCGTCGAGTGTTGATGCTCGTTCTCTTCAAAAGCGCGGACATTTATGGGGATAAACTGCGTTTGTCATTCGCGCTAAGAGAGGCTGCCCTCCATTCACAGTGAAGGTGACAGAGCCACTGTTCTGAGATGAGGATAGATGCAGGCAACTTGTCCCTCCGCACTCGGGTGCTTTGTGCGTTTGTCGTGACAATTATGCTCTTTATTATTAAGCGATAACGACTTGCCTTAAAGCATAATGTTTGGTGTATATTATATGTGTGCTGTAAGTCCTGTGCTGCCTATGAGTTCAGCCAGCGTTTTGTGGTATCTCTTGCCATGTGCCCAGCGATAATAGCTAGTCGGGGCACTGTAGCGGAGGCCCGCTTGCAGTAGGAGACGGGAGCGTTCCGCTTGCAAGCCTGGACAAGTCCGTACTATGTGGTAGGCACCTGCTCTCGTCACTAGAAGGAGACAGTATGGACACGTTGCATAGAGCGGAAAGTTCGGCCAGTCCCATGTAGAGGTGAATGCTGGTGTAAGGGCTATTTCGGCCCGAATCCTCCTAAACACAACTTTCCCCGCCTTAGTAAGGTGACTGTGAAAGGAGCGACCTACGGTGGGTTAAGAGCATGCGTGTCCTGCCGGAGGGAATTTTTTACGGGCGCGGAGTGAGGTGAGGGGTCGAGGTGGCAGGGGGATTGACAGAAGATTAGCAGGCCTGCGTGCCTTCGGGTCTGCAGCAATCATGTGATACCGGAGAAGACACTTGCCGAATGGAATGACGCAACACCTATTCAGGTACAGAACATCGAAAAAGTTTACAGTACAAGTTGTCGAGAGCCACTGGCTGGAGATATCTACCAGTACAACAGTCAGCACGTGCCTTTTGATATAAATCGCACGTGAATTAGGCCAGCCGGCATTTGGGCGAAGGCAGCCAGGAAAAACGGCACATCAAAGTACTTCGGTGTTCAATAATAAGTACTGCGCAGAAAAGTGAATAATGTTTAGTAGCGTGGAGCAAAGGAAAAAAATTTCGTGATTGGTAGCCATTATATTGAAGGTGTGCAGGAGTTCCTAACGATTAGGGGGGCGCAAATGGACACACATACATAGAAAAAGACAGGCCAGACAAGTACAGGAGTGTGTTCGAGCCTTCAGGCTAAGTTGTCACAGAAGACCCGGATCATTAGAAGGGACTTTCAGGGGAATAAACATGGCTTGGAGCGCATATGGAAACTATTCTGGCTCTTTCAAATCATGAACGATAGCTTACCGATATCCTTCGAAACGAAACTATGCAATCGGTGCATTGTACCACTACTAACCTATCGGGCTGAAACTCAGAGGACAACAAAGAAACTTGAGTCTAAGGATCGTGCCACGAGCGATGGAAGGGAGAATGATAGGAGAATGAAGAATGAACGAAGAGACTGGAAGACAACAGTGGTGCATCGGAGAGCCAACGCGTGTAGCTGAGTGTCTAGTTGAGATTAAGATGAAGTGAAGTTGTGTAGGTCATGTAATGCGTAGAACAGATAACCGGTGATCCATTAGAGTGACGGAATGGAGTGCCAATGGAAGAGAGACTCAGTCGAGGATGACAGAAGATTAGGTGGTATGATGAGATTGTGAAATTCACAGGAATAGAGCTGGCTGTTGCAAGACGGGAGTAATTGGAGATCGCTTTTATTTAGCATATTTATGAAAAAAGAAAATTGGGGATAGAACTTTCTAATAAAATGTGCAAAATGGCGGGCTGGTGGACCATAGTTGATGGGCAGTTGCTATTATGTGCTGTGCAGCGCCAACAGAGCACACAAAACCACAGACAGCACCCTCGTCTTTTCCGTCTTCTTGCATGCTCTGTTTGTACTACAGTGCAGATAATTCCATAACGTCGTTGTCCTTTCTATCATTCTCGTTTTGTAGAAAGCAAACAATTTTAAAAAAAAGTGCAGCGCGCTTTCTATACAGGATGCAAATTAGGCAAGTATGCTCTACCGTGCAGGTCTGACAACGAGCAATAGCTATCCAAGGAATTGATCGGTAAGAAAGTGAAGCACATTTTCTTGCTTTTGCTCGTCAGCAGGCTCTGCTGAATAAAAATATGAAGGAGAGCTTTCCCAATATTATACGTACAGTACACTTCTAGGTATGTCATGGACTTTCCCCGATAGCCACGAACGGAAAAGTGTAAATGACTACATTTTCACGATTTTAGCCAGTTGCCTACCATTCGCGAAAAATTTGTCCAGTGAACATTTCGCGCTCCTGTCATAGTAGACACGCTGTTCTTCCGCATGACAAAATTTACCATTCGCGAATTATTCCCAAACTTAAAACCGGCCCATAAAAAAGAAATATCGATCTCACGAACAAAATCTCGCTTATAGTAACATGAAGCGCGATATTTGAATTTAGGACCGGTAAACATCGGTGCAACAAATGAAATATCCTCGCACGTCGTACGCAGGAAAGTAACGAATATGTGGGACTCAGTATAGTAAGAACCAGCAAAAAAAAGAAAAAAAAAGAAAAGGAGAACGTATATGAGAATAAAAAAAAATGCTCATGTAACATACACATTTCCCAAGGCGACCGTTGTCTCGGTCATTAGGCCTGAGGGTCATGTGCTGGTTGCATTCACTGCTCGTCGACAGCGTCTTGAAGCTAGACGCACTACACGAGTATAATATATAATGACGGTAATTAAGCAAGCCTTCTTTACTCTTTTTCACAATATACGCTTTCGGTATACCTAGTGGGCGTGTCCTTTATTACACGAAAGTAGGATTCCCGGAGTTTGATGAAGCGTTCTTGTTTTTGTTTTGTTGTGATGTAGGTTTAGTGAGTCAAAATGTAACAACTTACGCGCTGGCGTTTGGCTGGTAAAATCCCAGCATACAATGTAACGCATGCACATGTGCACGCGTGTACTTATTTGAGTGGTTATATATAGCTGCTCAGTGTTGCCTCTTAATTACGAGAGGCAACGTAACGCAGTACATGAGTTGTTCCCGACCCTGGTATTCTGCGGTGCAAATCTTCCCGTTCGACATTGGAGAATGCGCCATCAGGAGAGGTAATACCGGAAAAGCCAAGTGCGCAGAAAAGAACCCTTAAGTGACAGCAGCACACAAACATGCGAATGGAAGTTTCCGCATTGGCGGAAACCTTTCATTGATCAAAACGGAAAAGAGCCAACATGGTGACTGACGCTATTTCTAAAGATTATGCGGATACATCAAGACAAACGTTTTATAACTGCACTCTCTTTATACGGCGGATAGCTAAATTAAGCGCTGGCGCCGAGGAGTTCCCAACGCTAAAGCCGTGACAGTCCGTGACGTCGGGGGGCGGTTTGACCTCGTTCGGGCAAGGAGCCGAGAAAGTGTATCAAGCGCCGCGGCGCTGATTTGATCTGGGTGACACGACCCTTGTGAAGACCCTCTTTTCGCCGCGAGCAGCGTGGAATCCCCCGCGCGGCGTCCTTTTAACGCGCGAGACGCGGCCGTTCGCCGCGGGTGTCTCGAGGAGCGCGCAGCGAAAACAAACTGCGTCAGCTCAGCCCACTCTTCTCCCCAGGTAGCCGACTCATTCCGAGAGTCACACGTTTTTTGGCGACACTGGCCAGGGAATAGAGCGAAATGGGTGATTTTGGGTCCGTTTCCTAGTAGTTCCCCCTGGGGGCGTGTTGGGTGGCACGCGCCGGTCACGACGCATCCCTGCGGACGGACGCCTCGTGAGGAGGGCCAACCGCGCATTACGGGTGGCGTGGTTCCGAGGTCTGGCACTTTCGCAGCTGCACGCCAGCGTCGCCGGTCGCTGTTGGCGCAGCGTCGGCACTCGGTGCACCAGATAACCTGCCGCAGCACGAGCGCGGCAGCGCATCTGCGGAGAGGCCTAACGAGCCCCTCCTCCCCGACCGAAGCGCTGTCGTCATTTGGAAGCGCATCTGTTCCCCTTCCTGCCTATGCCTGGCCGCGAGCCGTGCAGCAGCCACTCGGCCGCAGACGGTCCGCCGACGACGCGAGCCCATGCCGCGACCTGCCGCCGCCCTCGCCCCATCGGGACTCCTGGTCCTGATGCTGTACGCCCTCGCAGGCACCGCGGCCGGAGCGGTCTCCCTGTCCAAGGCCGAGGTCGACGAGGTGAGCACTGCCCGCGCTCTTGGCGTTGCGTCACACGCTCGCTCCGTTTTCTCACTCCTCGCTTTCGATCACACCTCGAGAAGACCACGTGCCCCGCGCGATCTCGTCGCTGGAAAGAAGGAAACCAGTTGCCGCGATCGAGGCCGCAAACCGGCAGCGCTGCCTGATACCAACTTAAAAGATTTAATGGTGACGCTTAACGCTGCCTTGTGAACCAGAGCAAGTGAACGGGTATGTTACAGAAAATATTCGAGTGACTGTTGTACGAAAGCGCGTTTGCTAGCGCTGCTCAGTAACTGTCTCCATTCGCTTACAATGAGGATAATCTTCGAATTTCTTCACTTAGCCATATATGCGTGCCATTGAGCTCTTTTCCCAAACTGTCTGAAGTGCAGTTTAATTTATGGGTGTCAAACAGTTAAGTTTCATCTGAAAATTCAAGCATTTCTTTCTTTACTTTTGTTCATAATGAATTCAAAAAGGTCAACATAAGCTCTTTTAAGCGCTCGAAATAAGTTCTGAATGGAGCTTACGTCTGTCTCGGCTAGCGAGAGGAAACGTTCAAACCATTTAACAACGCTCCTGCTCGCCCAGTGGAATTCACCACTATACACAGCTCGCAACATATGGACTTCTACACTCGTCAAATTCTTTGCGCAAAACCAAAAACTGGCACCAGAAAAGCCTCCGTTACCAGAAATTTGCATAATCCATACTAACAGCATTAAGGAAAGGCGCTGGCGAAGGAGTGCGTTGAAGTAGCGAAATAAAAAAAAAGCTATAAAAATTTTTAAAAATGAGCAATGCAACGTGCTGTGTGTTGTTACACTGACAAAGATCACCGCAGTCACAGATGCTGAGTTGTTTCCTCCAAGATGTGTGGGCTGATGTCTCCGCGAAACTTGTAAACAGCACAGGTAAATTCAACAGACCTACGGAATTCGTGCTTAGCTCTTCGTAAGACCAAGCGCCTTCAAGCGATGCTTGAAGCTGTTTTCTGTAGGAAGACAGCTTCAAGTACACATGCGGCGACTCAAGCTATTCATTTTCTTTGTGTCCTCTTTATCCGGTTAATTATGTATAGTTGTTTCATATGCCTGTCCGCTTCTTTTAAGCAGAGAGTGAGATGCATTCATACTGATAAAAGCTTTCCTAGCCCGAATAACGTGATATTGATTCTTGAGCACAAATGAACATTTCAGATGCGATGTCCCACCATAAGCAGATTAGATGCGCGGCGTACGCACGTATTTCTATAGCGTAAGGAATGTGTAGCTCATAAGTGTCACACTGACCAACCGCTGTTTGCGACATGTGTCGTCCTGCAAGTGACAGCGTTTAAAGCTTGCTGTTGAAATACACGTACGCGTGTCATAACAGACGAATTTCATTCGCAAACTGTTTTACCATGTGCTTCTACTGTCGAAGACGCAATTTTTTGAAAAGGAAACACTGAACTTTATTTATTCTTTCTGGACAAAGTAGAGGACGTCGGTAGAAGCAGCAACAGATCTTGCTTGGGTCCCGTGCCCCACATGACAGCGAATGCGGCACCAAAGAGAAGTGCATCGTACAAGCATTACGGAAGTAGCGTCCAGCACATCCAACACGAGGGCAGTGGTAACAAGCGGCGTAACTAACTCGACACCTTCTGCCCATGAAGTCACTATATAATCCAGGAATGTTCATAAAAATAAAATTGGCTTTATAGAACGGACAACATTACTCGCTTTTCCATAAATAGCCGACTGTCAACGAAGAAAGCAGTTCTGACCTCCAATATAGCTTCAGTGAGGATATTATTCTACAGTACCTTGCCCTGTGGCCAGATGAAAATGCGTCAGTGATCTGGAAACACAAGGGGAAAGTGACAAACACAGCTCCATGGTGGAAAAGACACGTAGAGGCAGCGGCAAAACAACGAGGCAGAAGGATACTCTATCCAGCGCTTTTGCCCGGACAAACCTGTGTCGTTGCCTCTGCTGTTGTTCGAACGCTTTCTCCTCCGGCAAATTAGCGGGCGCGAAGCTTCTGCGAGGTCTCAAATGCAGTATAAGGAGCTCGCGCCTTCAATCGCACCTGAAGAGACAAGGTGCGTCCATAACACCACCGACGTGCACGAGCACTGTTTCTTTTGACAAAGCCCGACGCGGACGAGATTAGGACCGAGGCTTTCGCTTCCACATTGATGCAGCTGTTGTGGGGCAGAACAGCTGCGAGCGGCGAAATCGCTCTGTCCGAGGAATTTACGGCGACGCACGCATACCAGACCATCCCGACAACGGCCGGCGGCATGGGTTTCGCGCTCGGGGTCATAGAGCACGTGACGTCACTCGTAATGTTTGTGGATTTGCTTGCGAAAGGGGTGCAGGGCCGCTGAACGCGTCGCGATCTCTTTCCTACAGCTCAGGAGTTTACTATTCGCACTGATGAAAACATGTGATTTCTATTAGAATCCCCTTTTGAAACAGGGCGGCGACAACTAGTCACCTAGACTGCTTGAGCTAATAAGCTTTTGCTAGATGTATTGGAGTCTAGAATTTTGCTTATCTATTCTTGATTATGTCTCTCTCTCCATAAAACCTCTACGCCAGTAACCGCTCGGGCTATATCAAGCTCTTCCTCACCCCTCACCCCCCTCTTTTTTTTTTTGTTACGAATACTCAGAAGGCCTCTCGCTTGCCTCAACTGCTGTTTGGTTAACGCTTCCATCCGCTTTGAATCCCTTTGCTAGGTGAACATGTTGGTATTGTATAAAGATGTGCTGAGTTGTCTCCAGATTTTTGCTACAGCAGGCGCATGCTTCATCCTGCTATGAATATTTGCCGCGATACGTTTTTGCCCTCAGACAGCAAGCTCGGGTGTCAAATAGCAAGGCACTGCCCGTTGTGATATCGTACAGGTTTTCCCTCCTGATTTGTTGCCGTATTTGTAAATCTCTATGGAAATTTTTGTTACCATGCGTTCAATCAAATTTACCGTCTCTGTTTCCGTCACGTTCCTTTTGACGGCTTCGGGTTGCCTTCTTGCACTTTCGATTACACTGCACTTGGTTTCCAACCTTCTTCACCTCTTCCTCCATTTTGGGTCCATGCTAATCATATATACATAATTGTGCACTTTAGCCGCCCATTTCTTTTCATCCATGTTCCCGGATCACTTTTCAAAACTAACTTTGCTCTGCGTTTCTGTGACTTCAAAAGCGGTCCAACCCATGTCACCCTCCCCTTGTGGTTTTACCGTGGACCTCCAATTATAATTGGCCCACCGACCTTTTGTTAACTGGCAAACCCGATAGAATATCTGGTTTTAAACACATAATGCAATTCGCGAAACTTAGCGCTGGAACCATTACTCCTTTCCAAATGTCTCTCGCCACCCTATATTTATTGTAGCCCTAATATGCTCGATATTTATTTATAGCTGCATTCCGCTTCTCCTTCATTCTGAGATTATCTTGCCGAGTTCATCATCGTCTCTTTCGCGGAAGCCTATTGCGAGCCGTTCGTGCCGACCTACGAACGGCTCCGAAAATTCTGGACCAGGAACACGAACATAGCCTTCGACAATGACAAGCGACTATCTGTTTACGACCCCAGCTAACGCTTAACCAGCCTGCTGAGGGGTGTAACGAGGTTCTCGCAATGCAGGGAAACTATCCCGCGCTATCGCTGCCCGCATGACTTCCTCTATATGCCACGTATAGAACTTCATTTCACATTTGATAAACAGATCAAAACTTGTTTTTTTGAATGACGCAAGTTAAATCCACCTAGGCTCTATTCCACGATGAATGCAGATTCTGATGCGCCACATACTCATTGTCGCTGTGATAAAAGCGAGCGAGGCCTGAGAGGGATAGGTCGTGGGCCTAATTAAAAGCATGTACGCCGAGAACGACATGTCGCTCATATACACAGCACACTCCTTTTCGCCAGATGTCGCAAGGACGGCTTCATTGAGACCCAGGCGACGTCGTACAAAAAAACACACCACAACACAAGCGATGCTGTGTGCACAGAATTCATGTCAACGGCCCGCTCGTTATGGAAGTGACAGTTGGCGAAGGAAGACACGCACGGCATGGGAGCACTGCTCAGACGTGGCTGCAGCGAGTGTGTAGCACGGTGCAACGCGCTGCGAATATGCTCGCGAACATCTATACTAGGGGTGTCGCCCAGTGGGTGCGGCCGGGAAGTGTGGTCACTCGCCAGTCACTGCCGAGCCCCATAGATGGTTAAAACACGTTGGCGAGCTAGTTGGTTAGAATCCATGGGAGAGTGTATAAGCGCGACTGGACGAGGGCGAAGAAAGAAACAGATACACAGACACAGCGCTTCACTTTCAACTATAGATTTTATTTTCGCACGCATCGATAAATGTATACCGTGCGAGCGGAAACAAACGTAACAGCAAAAAAAGAACATTGAGTGGTACATTTCGTTGAACCGGACACGTGCCCGGTTCAACGAAATGTCACTCGCTACTTAAACGGCCATGCCCCCCGCTCGTGCACGGTTGTCGCTGCAAGCATCATTCGTACACTTGTGTCTCATGGTACAGAACAAAAAAGCAGCACAATCAATCAATCAATCAATCAATCAATCAATCAATCAATCAATCAATCAATCAATCAATCAATCAATCAATCTCTTCACGTCAGTAATAGTAAAACTGAGAAGAAATGTACATATAAGAGGTGGTCCCATAGTAAGAAACTGAATTGGGACCTCCTCAATGAATGAATGAACGAATGAGTCAATTCATTTATCCTTTTTGAATTTTTCAATAAGAAATTAACTTTCTGGTCATTATAAGTGCTCAGCGCTTGTTAGTCCAATGGACAGTGCTAGAACTTTTCAATGCCATACAATAATAAGATTAAATTTATTTTAAAATATTTCTACATTTTCTGGAAACTCGATACAGAATAAAGTGGAAATGCACTTTGCACGAGGGAAAGACATGCCGCTCTTCCGCACCTCATCACCAAGCTTTTGGAAAGCCCTCACGGTCGTGCACATCGCAGCCAGCAGCGGGAACACGCCAGGTCATCGGGAAGTGCACAGTCGGCTATGTATCGTGAGCCCGGGTCCAAGCTCGCACCTCAGTACTCTAGCCGCCTTCACTCATTCGAAAGGCGACGTATGTTGGCAGCTCTCTCTCTCTTTCTTCTCCTTTCTTCCTTTTTTTTTCTTCTTCGTTGGTACACCGTGTACCTCGCCGATTGATGATTTTTAAAATTTATTATTATTATTTTTCTGTTGCGAAGCTGGTGGGCTCGCGCCAAATTCCAGCAGCTAGTGGTCGTCGTTGCAGTCTTCTTTGCTCGATGCACCGCGCTCGTGCACTTCCCACTCCTCCTGTTCCTCCTCTTCCCACAGCGGTGTCACAAGTATTCATCATTACACGCAAAGCTGAGCAACTAAATTCTGAAATGAAAAAAAAATTGACAGTCACTTAGTCTGTTTATATGACTTGAATACGAAAGCATTAGGACTTCTCTAATTGATTGGTTACGTCCATGATACGAGACGACACAGATTTTTTACATTTCCTTCATAACTCCACCTTAATCCACCTTAATCATCCTTGCTTTAATATGTACCAACCTTAATCCATATTAATCCATATCAATCCACCTTGATCTAATTTGTACCAACCTTAATCCACTCCAACGTCGCTGCGACGTGACGTCTGCAATGACTCACGCACTAGGCCCACCTTTAGCCTGCCAGAAACGTGGAGCTGCCGTTGTGTCGGGGAAGCGTGGTCATCTCGCACCCCGGAGGCCCGGGTTCGGCTTCCACCCAGGCCCAAATTTACTCGTACTAAATTTTATTTTCAAAGTCATTAATTTACTTTGTTTACAGGAACCTCCATGAGTAATCTGACGTAAACCGGAGCATTTTTCCACTATTTGCGCCGTCGGCCATATTTTTCCAACCGTCGCTTGATCATGCCGGATTTTTTGCCTCAATGGACATATGATGCTTTCGTATTAATAATTTCATTTTGTTTGTGCTCTACATTTGTTTGTGATCAACATAAATTTGTGCTCTACAATTGCTGCAATTTCAAATAACCCGACATTTCTGGGGCCGAATTCACAAAGCTTTTCCTTCAGAAGTACCGTTTTCCATTGCACCTATGCTATAGCTGACATGGCTGACATCTGCTCTTATAGTGTTAGCTTCAGCATATATTTTGTGAACATGGGCCGTGATACTTTTACCTTAGCACACAAAAATAAAGATGCGTATAGACTCTCTATGTTTACACCCGCAGGGACGCTATTAAGTAAAGCTATTCCGAACTTTTCTATTCCGATTATGCAATGAGCCATCCACGATTGGTTAAAAAATTTTCTGGCCACCCCTCTTCGCCTGTCTGTCGAGCGACGCCCCAAAAACCGCGAATACGCCCCATCTGATATGTATGTGCACACTGATTATGCATAATTAGACTGAACGAAAGAAAAAGAATTTCTGATTCGACGCCTTCTTCGTCCTTAGCCCTCTGCTATTGGTCAAACGTTTTCGGGTTGCGCGCACTTCGCCTGTCTGTCACGCGACGTCTCCAAACCGCGAAAACTCACCGCGTCAAATTGGCGTGTAGGCGTTAAAAACGCATTAATATGCCGAAAAAAGCAGATTTTTTTTCTGAACACTCGGAGACTGCCCCGTTCCGAAATTAATAGAAGATGGCTGCCCTTCGATCACTCTGGCACTGGCTACTCGGAGCTGCCGGGGAGCATGGATTTACTTGCATATAGTAAACATGTTTGCGTGACAGTACAACGTTATCGAGCCCTTTCGTCACGTATACGACTTCGCTCTGCCAACTCTTCGTTGTTGAGGATCCGTTCTCGTGGCATTTTATCCTCCCGTTTCACGCCGCAGCGATTTTCGACCAGCCACCGCAAGCCAAGTAAGGGCAAGCGGGCCAATCGCAGAAGCCGGCACCGCCCTCCTCAACCGGTTATCTACTTTCACTCTGCTGGCTCGGCCCCATCGACCCTCTCCACTTGAGCGCTCCTCGCCTCTTGTCAGCGAATCAAACAAGAAAAACTGCTCCATGTAGGCAATGCTACTTGCTTTGAAAGGGAAAAAAAAATGACCTACTATAAACCAGGGTTAACGCCTGACGCTTACGTCGGTGATTATGTAAACTTGAGGTCAGGAGATTGGAATAAAAACATATTAGAATAGTTTTACGTTATGGGGCCCGAGGTCTCGAAAGTCTTCCGGGTAAGCCCTCTGGGACCACACAATTGTCTGTGGATATATGGAACTCTCCAGGTGGCACCAGTTCTCTTGTAGAGATAGAATGTTTGACAAATGAATTTTGTTGCTAAGTGCAGAAAGAAAGCCACGTACATGACTACCTGAGCTTGACGCATGCGGCACGTATCTTATATCTGAATCGGTCGAGACCATCTTCAGTCGACCGGTACTTTAACCCTTTGATTGGCAGCTCAACAATATTGTTGACCTTACAAAAATATCTGCAAAAACTACACAAAACCTAATATTAGTCTATGCATTTCAATTTACCTTAATTCATGGGCCTGTTGAAGAGTGGTAGTGACAAAAATGTCGACCGTGAGCAGCTGCAGATGTTTTGGCGACGAAACTCGATGACTTCGTCGGTATCGTCTTAGCGGACGTGGTGGTCGTATTATCGCTAATGCGAAAATCTTTCACTTTGTTTAAGAAAGCTATTATACTTTTTTCTTCATTGAGGTGCCTCTCAAGAACATGTACATTTACCTTGTCAAACCAAGTACCAAACAGAAGTTTTGGACCGTACATTTGCCTCTAATAAGCTAGTCAACAATATTTTCGATCCGCTGTATCTCACTTAGTTTTCAGAGAAACCTTTTCATATTTCATTTGGTATGTATTTGAACAATATCAAGAAGAAATAAAGGAGTAAAAACATTATAGGTCAGGTCTTCCTTGCCAGTTAAAGGGTTGACAGGACCGCGCGAGCGTCGAATGGCCGGCCGGTAAACGCCTTCTAACGGCGCGAAGCGACGCAGTCAGCAAGAGCGAGAGAGACCAGCAACAGATCAACAAGTTCTTGCTGACCTGGTCGCTTCGCGCCGTTAGAAGGCGCCCACCGGCCGGTCATCGCGCGGTGCTGTTAAAGAATCGATCGACTGTCCGTATAGTAAACTATGAGGCAACATATTATTTTTCATTAGCTAACTTAGCTGTGTTAAATGCACGTTTTCTGGGGTCATGAACTCGCTGTTGCCACAGCGCAGATAAAATGGGTCTATAGTACATCAGCCTGTGCTGTCCATCCAGCCTGAGGCCTTTCGGCATCTGACAGTGCAATTAAAAAAAGGGAGATTTAAATAGGATTGATTAAAACGGACCCGAAATGAGAAAAGCAACCAAAGGACGACAATTAAATTACTCCTGTGGGGTAGAGGGGACTACTTTATAACGCAGTTAGAAAAATAGACCATGATTATTTATAAGGTTTTAAGACTATATAAAAAAGCTTCTCAGACAGGGAGTGAACTCACGAATTTTCTCGCTAGTAACTGATTTTCGTCATTGGTAAATCAACATCAGGATTGGTTGGAATTTTCTCGTACGAACAATTCTTTCGTGACAGTTTTTTATGAATACGAGCCCACATTCTGACGAGGTATGCTAGTTTATTAGGTTTAGAAATATAGGTGAAAAGACCTCCCCGATAACCTGTGAGAACTTGTGAAAATTACAAACGATAAAAAACAAGTGAATCGTCAAATGCATGCAGTGTTCTGCCTTCAACGAATCATGCTAATTGCCTTTTAGCCTCTAAATACGTTGATATCGTCGAATATGTATTAGCGAGAGATAGCGGCAGCTTTTATTTATTCTTCCTTTAAGGCAGATAGATTGTAAGCATAGGTCTGCGCCGAGTCACTGCAAGACAACTTCAACGGAACTTACGTCACAACGGGACACATTCCTGCCGTCGCCTTCTAACTTAATTGGTACAATCGCGCTGTTACAATGTCTAGGCGTCCTGAGTAATATAGTCTGCATCGTGTTTCCTGTACACTTCATTTTGGGTTGTTTCAGAGTTTTTTCGTCCGCTCTCATTTCCCCTTTACCCTATAATTCCTACACTCGAATTAAAAGCGCAGGTAATATTTCCTATGCTTTCACTGAACTTATTGTGTGTTGACTTGGTGTGATCGCACCTAACAAAATATTTAACCACTCGGTTTCTCATCTTCTCGTCCATTGTACCGCGAGGACCTCGACTCTGGAGTCTTTGATGCCTTCACGTAGCATACGAGGGCATATTGCCCAGTTTGCTCGGTTCACGTATTACGGAACGCCTGCGGTTAAAGGGACGTCCACCGTCATGGCCTTGAGCGGCACTGGCTAACACTCCCAGGTCTTGCACACATACACAAATACGCAAAAGGGTGGATGAGAGAAGAGCCGTTACCCTAACTGAATAAAAAAAACCTTGGAGGACGCTTAAGCATCGCCTTTAAGAGCGGAACGCGATAGCATTCAAAGATCCCCGACTACATCTCACGCTTCCCGGCGACTGCAGCTTATGTAACCCTAATGTTTATCGGGAAACGCTGGCGGCGAATGCGATGCACGAAGGCGAGCTTTCTGGTAGAAACTCGGCCTCTTGCGTGCGCCGTCATTGTTTCGCACTTTTAATATTTCAGTCTGAGAAGGTTTAACATAAAAGGCATGCGCTGTCGGCGTTTTGTTTAATGACATTTGTTTGTAGGCTGCATTCTCAACATTTCGAGGAATAACTTTGTAAATAATGCAAGACAAGGTATGGGCAACTTTGGTGGCAGGAGAAGAGCTTTAATGCCGCATAGAATATATAGGGTAATTTTCGCTCACAGGATGCACGACGCCGGATGGCGACACAGGATTTTCTTAACGCTATCGCGTCAAAACCCGCCTCCCTTACGCCTTGTGAAAGTGCACGTACAGCGAAGATGTTGCCGACGTTAGACGAGCACGACCCACGTTAGACGACGTTAAACAAGCACCACCACTACAAGCGACATATGTCACGCGCGCATGGACGATACGGAAGTGCAGCATACATGCTCATTCCTCTAGGCCCTCTGCCAAGCGCAAGTGTCTTATTGAACTAATCCAATTTTTCAAAGTATATTGCGTCAGAGAACTTGTAAAGTACGACTTGCAAGCTGCAGGCATGATAGCTTCGGGTTGTAATTCGAATATGCGAGAATAACGGAATCGTTGAGTAGAACTCGTTGCTGAGCGAGTTGGTTGGGATCTAATGAATACATTGTTGCGCCAAAAAGGAAAACAAAGACTTAGGAGGGAGAGTATGAAACAACAAATCGAGCGCTGAACTTCAACTGATTTTATTCTTACAGCAGCGCAGGGAGAATGAACAAATGCGTACACCAGTGTTGCCTAGAGCGATTACAGTGACGTTTTTAACAGTCGCATCTCGTTGTCAAACAGAAAAACAGACATATCACTAATACAACTCGTGCCTCTTTCTTTTATGTGATCAGCTCTCGATCTGTCGTTTCATACCCTCCCTCCTAAGTCTTTATTTCCCTTTTTTGGCGCAACAATGTATTCATTAACGGAATCGTCACGTGAGGATGTCACCTGATGACGTAATCTGATGATGTTATCACGTCAAATGTTAGGCCACGTGATGACGTCTTCGTCAAGTGATGATGTCACCTGATGATGCCATGTGATGACTCTCGGAGGAACAGCACATTGTGCGCTTCGCGCTTATTTGCACAGTCTTCGGAATCAGCTCACATTTTCGTGTGAGCATGGCGCATGCGGCCACAAAAAAACCCGACCTGCTAGAGGGTAACAGCTTGGCTGTAAAAAAGAAAGAAAGAAAGAAAGAAAGAAAGAAAGAAAGAAAGAAAGAAAGAAAGAAAGAAAGAAAGAAAGAAAGAAAGAAAGAAAGAAAGAAAGAAAGAGGATACTTATGGGGTTTTACGTGAAAAAACCACGATATGATTATGAGGTCCGCCGTAGTGAGTGACTCCGGATGAGTTTTTACCACCTGTGGTTCTTCAACGTGCACCCAACGCACGGTACGTGGGCATCTCATCCCCATCGAAACGTGGCCGCCTCGGTTGGTATTAGCTCAATTGGTGGAACATCGCAAGTGTAATGCGAACGTTGTGGGTTAAGCTCCCACCGGCGGCAAATTGTTTTTTGTCCACATTCATTTCTCCTTACCTGATTATTTCTAGGTTTTAATAAAACCACAGGCAATTTCCCATGTGCTTTCTGTGGCTTCATATTTTGTTTAATTTATGTGGTAGAGACAGAATGGACATTTCTTATTTTCTTTCTTTATTGTGCGGTTTGCGTAAATCGCACAGTGCGCGCGTATTATTTCACCAGAAACAGGGAAACAGGTCAAGGAAAAGCCATAGAAGTAAAACATGCTGCAGCCACGTGAACAAGCGAAAAGCGTGAGTGGAGATCAGCACGAAATATCGGTACGTATTCCAAGATTATACGTTGATGACTGAGCAACGTATTTTGAAATATCCGCTACTTTTTGACTCGGAAGTCTAACCAACGAAGTCGATATATATACACACGACGAAGAGCGAATAGGTGTCGCGCTAGAAAGTCTTTGGTTCACCTTTGGCAGAGAAAGATTGCAGTATACAAAACGCCCCTTGCTGCACGGCAAAGTGACCTCATATTACTCTGAGGTGGAAGGCGCGTAGACGACGACATAGGCAAGAGAGGTAAAACACACACAAGGCGCCCGTTTTCCAACAATGTCTCCTTATGTGTGACGTCGTCTACACACCTTTCACCTCAGAGTATGCTAAGCCAACACGCCCACTATTCCATCCTAACCTCATATACTGAGCTTCTACAAGTAGCTTTGCAAGGAAATTGAGTAAGCACCGTGGTAAAACCTGCAACGAAGCATTTGTCCTTGTATACCGTCCCTGTGGACGCCTTTATCCAAAAGAAATTATATGACTATATTTTATTTTAGAACCAAGACAATGAGCATAGATGCCACGCTTTCATTAGTACCTTCAGTACAAAAGGAGCCTGACGATTCAGGGCACCAGTTCACAAATATTTTTGCTCATAAGTACTTTGCCAACAATCGGCTAGCCGCCTTCGTTGATAATATGTCTGACATCGTAATTGGCTGGCGCCAGCTGCTCTTACAAATTTTAGCGTAAGCACACTTTTTTGAGTAAGGGCCTATCGATGTGCCACTGGTGGCCGAAGTTCTTTTTTTTTTCTGTTCATATCGCATCAGATGGTCGCCCGTTCAGTCTCGAACGCAGCTACGAACGAAGCTTCCAACGCAAAAACATGGTCGCAGATTCCACTTTAGTGCTCGATATTGTGGGTGCAGTACAGAAAGAATTATCTGGCAGATGCAGCCGCAGTGCGGTACATGAACCGTCCAATGAGTGCTGCTGAGGCTGTACGGGGCATTGGAGTACAGATATGGCGTAACCAAATGCCGCACGAGTGACACTAATTCACGCGTTACAAAACTTACGAGCTTAACTTATGATACAACTAGTCGGGGTCCTACGTAATCTTGCAATCGTGTTCGCTCTTTATTCGTAGTGGCCCTCCGTGGTCAAGGTTGGCGGTTGCTCTTGTCCATGCTGCCCGAGTTTATTCGCGCCATTTATGGTCCTTACGTGTCTAACGCGGGGGCTATAGCCGAGCGATCGTCCAATTTCTGCAGGAAATTGCACACTTTTAAGTTTTATAACTACACATGAGCGCAGGTTTGCGTTTGATAGATTATAGCCACCACGGCAGAGTGGGCTCTCCGAAATGCGACCACTGCCGCTCGTATCGACGGACGTATACTGCCAAGATGCGCCTCCCCGAACGCCGCTCACGGGACTAAATTTAGCTCCGATTGCGCCATACGTGGCGCGACAACGGTGCCATCTGTGTACGCGCCCTATACACGTTCGAGTAATGGCTTTTTTTCCTCTACAAACGATACCAAAGTAAGGCGCGTGGGTAGTAAGCGTTTGCATATACATGTAGGCAATAATGGAATAACATGTTTTCTTTAAATGCGTAAAAAAGCCTATGCTGACCGAACTGAACGTTTTAACGTGAAGAAAAGGACAGAAAAGAAGGAAAGAAAAACGCGACTGCATTGAAAAATACAAACAGCGCGGATCCAGCCACAAAGGGACGGCGAAGGAAAAAAAGGCATCGGCCACTTGGAAGAAATGCGGAAAATTAATAGGAACATACATGGAGCGCGAGGGTGGCACACTTTTTTTGTGAATGGATCACTGAAAACGCTTAAAAATTGGTACGTGACTTAGAATGAGCCATATTAATTCCTGTGCAAGGGATCTGAGTTCCAAATGTAGATACACACGCCAGGAAGTCGACGAGGAGCGCCTTCTTTTCGAGCGTGTCTGTCTTTTTCGTGCGCTAATCCACTTTATAACGAATTGGCCCGACAACAGGTTCTATTGAAGCTTCTTAAATACTAGGCGGGTATAATGCAAGAATTCCTTTCTCTCCATTCTGTTGCCTTCTTGTCATGCACCGTTTCACGGCTTGCCGATCCTTGTGATACCGCAGGCTGAACGCCGTCCTGACCACCGGCAAAGCGCGATAAGGGAGTTCAATGAAATAGAATAACGTTACAGCATCCCGGCGCTGCTTCACTATTTTTTTTAAATCTCCTTCACAAATTCAACCAAGTCCAATTGTAAGCTCCCTTACAGATATTCACAGGAGGTTTGCGGGAGACCCATAGGAAACACCCCTTAGCGCTACCAAAAAAAAAAAAAGAGAATGATGCGAAAGCCACACGGTGCTCAACCATATCGACGAATAAAGCTGAATGCGAAAATTCCGCAACCGTTTAACTGCACGACTTCAAGCCAGTCACAGCACTATTTTAGGGCATATGTTATGGGCTATCTGACAGAATATGAGAGCTGGAAGTTTCTTCTAGTGTGTGCGCCCACTTATGTGCTCTTATTTACAATTTCCATTTTACAGTTTCCAAACCATTTTAGCAACCACACGATAGCCATCCATACTATCTCAGGCTGTATTATCGCTGCCTTTACCATCGTTCTCTCTCACTCTTGTGAGTTTCCCAATACTGCGTAGCTTTTACAGCTGAGGAACCATTTTATACGACTAATTGATTACATAAATGTTTCTTCAGTCTAGTATCTCTCACTATTTCGTCTAAGAGCTCGGTATCAACGGCGATTAGCGCTGACAGCCTAAATCAGCCACAGCCAAATAAACTTCATGAACATCGGGTTTACTTGCGATTATCAAGTTAATTTCAGGCAGTGTTAGTCAATTTTGGTGCATTAACCTCGGCGAGTAAAGCATTCTGCAGCGCCTCTCGCTGACGCAGCTGTTCTTGGCGCGCCCAACCAAGCGAAAGCGCATTGGCTCGGTCCCGTCGCAGCACGTGCAACCATCGCAGGGCACAGCCACCCATGCGCACTCAAGCGATGCATTTTCCTTTTATTCGATGCGCCTGTGAATGTGTTCTGCTCTGCCGCCCAACAAAACCTGCCAATGGTGACACCTCGCCTGCTTTCTGGTTGTCTGTCCAGTATCAACGTTCACAAAGCCGAAGTTTATCTGCTTCTGCGCTACATTTCTTGCCCATCGGGCTCTTTTTTTTTTCTTATCTTTTTTTTTGGACCCTAACGTCTTCAACAGCGCTTGTATTGGTACCTTACTTCGTCGTCGTCTGCTTTAGAACTGTTTGTGCAATATGAACAACTCGTTATGTTGTAGAACGCCAGCGCCCTCAGCGACATTAGTTAGCACTTATGCCGGTTGTCCCACGTAACTTGAGGCGAACCTTAAAAATATACAAATGCCACGTAGCTGGACAGAACCAAGGTAATGTTGTTTGCGGTCGCTTGGAGATGCTCAGATTATTTCACAGATTATTTCTTGCATTCCGCATAATTACATAATTAGCCTTAATGAATTATTGAACTGCTCAAGAATTATAATTAGATGAAAAGTCTCAATGAGAAAATTGTCGAGCAACGTGAAAAACTCCCGATACAGCTTTCTGTTGCTCATTACGTGCTACATAAAAATGTTTTTCCAAGCATAAGAGAAGCCCGCGAATACATACAAAATTGCCGCGCGACTGGCCGCTCGAAGCATATATATATATATATATATATATATATATATATATATATATATATATATATATATATATATATATATATATATATATATATATATATATATATATATATATATATATATATATATATATATATATATATATATATATATATATATATATATATATATATATATATATATATATATATATATATATATATATATTCGCTTTTCGAACAGCAGAAGCATTCAGAGGAAGCCTCGCATGTTCGAGATGCTTGTCGTTCTGAGAAGAAAAGGAGCCCATCTGGTGTACCTGTACATTCCAACTTTGCTCCGTCCTAATGAAGAACTCAACAGCGTAATGCCGTACAAACCGCCTAAGACACACCAAGTCTAACGGCCCATTGTACGGGCCGTACTAAATAAAAATAAAAAAAAGACTCCGCACCAACGCGCATGCAACGGGACTTAAAGACGCAGGTAATAATTCGATTCATCGACGGCATGCGAGTGGACATAAGCATGCCATGCACGGAACTGAAGTTCTCCACTGTTCGATGCCGATGAAAAATGGGCGGCCGGAAGCCTACACGGCCAGCGAAAGCAGGCATGAATCGAAACGACGTACGCACACAAAAGAACTCGCGCGGCCAGCCCGGTAAGCAAGGCTCGCCAAGAGTTTCTGGACTGGTTTGTTACTGCGAAGACCAACAATGACTGAGAAATCAAGGACACGCAATGGATTACATCACATTACACCGCAATTCGGCGCCCCCTAGCCTTTAGTAGTTGCCAAGAAATGTGCTGCAACGGCGTGGGATCTTTTGTAAATTTTTGCTAGCGGACATCACAAGGTGCCGGTGGCTTCACTCACTCTTTGCTCCCGGCTCGCGAAACATTGCTCGCTCCGATGCGCTGTCCGCGCTGGCAAGGAACAACGCCTGCAGTTTCATTGAGGAAGAGCCTACAGCAACGACCGGACTGGGAGGTGATTTACACGGTGTTCACCGTAGTAGGAGAACCTCAGGCCGTCATCCATGCTTCTATTTAGAGCGAAGCAGTTCGACGCCCGTTCCTGTGGCAAGCGTCGGCGTCAACGTTGTCCCTCGTGACCGAGCGAACGAACACAGCGAAGGATAAAAGCGAACGCGGAGCGGGGGATGAAAGACGGCGAAGAGAGCGCGAGGAGGAGGGTGCAGCGGAACCATGAGGCGGAAAGCGAAGGAGAAAAAAAGCGTAGTGCCGCGCAATCGTCGGTGAATTTTTTCGTCCTCTTTTATGACTAAAGGTTACGCCACAATGCCAAGCAAGTATTCAATGAAATACTTTTACACGTCAAGGCTGTTCGCAAAAGCAGATTGGAGCCGCTCATAATGCTGGACATACCATTTACGAAAGAGGCCGGCAAATGGCAAAGAGTTGCGAAAGAAAGGCTTTGTGAATATCTAAAGCTTATTTGTCAAGTATACCATTGGCTATCTATGAGTGGCAGGTATCTGTGAGGGGCACAGTATATTCACAAAGGTCGCCTCCACGTAGAAGCGTTAAAATGCGTTTGCATGCAACCTTAACCGAGTGGGCCCTCTCGGGCTTTTATGCCGTGTGGCCGCAACTTTACGGTTGCATACAAAATATTTTCCCATCTACTTGCCGCCACACTAACATAAAAACAGGATGTCACGATATATGTTGCACTCGGAGAAACGAAACAGAACATGGAAAGAACAGCTCCTTTACTTGAAGGTACGCTACTACTTTCACTTTCCTAAAGAGATGCACTGAAGCAATTTACTACCGAATGACGCAGATATCGTGGGCTTACTCACACTGGGCAACAATTTGGCTGATACTGTCCGCAACTGTACGTTAAATGTGCTGCCGACGGCCCTGTCCCGCCGGACAATGTTTGAAAAAGTGTTCCCAGCGAACGCCGAACAACATCTTGGACAATTGTTGCCCAAGAGACATGTCATAACAAAAAGAAAAGAAAAAAAAGCGCTCTGTGCGGCTGTTCCATCGTTCTCCCTCGTTCTTGTCACGTGCAAATAACCACGCGACGGATTTCTTAGGGAAGCAAGAGAATGAGATCACGGCAATCAGCAACTTGTCGGATCCTAATTAGGTAAACCCCACGTGCCGTGCTAGGTGTAAGCAAGCGGTATCGCCTGTTCATATGGCTTCAGGTGCCTCATATACTGTTGTATTGAGCACAGAACACAAACCTTTCACCGAGGAGCCCAAACGCGCTAGGCAGCGCAGGCTTTTATATCGACGTCGCAATGATGGTAGTGGATGACGTCCCTCGTGAAGAGCCATTCCTTTATAATCGATATCATATCGCCTTCCTTATCGGACGATATAGCATGCATCTTGAGGACAATCGCAAATGTAGCGTAAGCACAGCTCGCCACGTTAACGCAAGCAGAGATGTGACTGCGGCGCGGTTCAGTAGGCGACCGCATTCATCAGCGTTTGTAATTTAGCAATGTGTACGTTACACGTACCGGGATGAATTAAAGGTGCTATTGCGTCTTCGTGGCACGTGTCACGACATGTGCCACGCGCACAATAAAGCACACTAATCCTAACGAGGCACCATAGCGTTCGCCGCAAGGTGTGCGACGGAACTAAAAAGAACTCCGCCACACGTGTGGTACAGCGCTGTTGTTAATTTTTGTGGCCGAAGCTGTCACACTGGGCAACATCGCTGCAGTTTCCTACGCTGTGCTGTGCATCATGACGAGATGTTCGGTAACGCAGAATTGATCAACACATTCGGATGGGAAATACGTGCTCCAGGGTGAATAGGCCTTAAAGATTTCCATCAACTTAAAATGTAACCATTCTCTTTCGTCGCAGTTTTCACTTTGCTTTCAGACTGATATCGTCATTACAGTATAGTTAATCATGTGACCTACGATGCGCACTTTGATGCGAAATACTCGGTTCAGAAGTCCTCCAGGCTCTGAGCTCGGCTCATGAAGAGCTCTTACACTATAAATGTTGAAAATTTCAGCCAATCCTGATGCCGGACATATCATTGGTAAATGGCCGAGGGCAAGGAGCGCTTGCGAACGAAGAGCTTTGTGAATTCGATCCTAGATTGTCAGAGACATTTTTTTATTGCAGATCTCGTGCTCCGAAAACTTTTACTGCTGGGAATACATGCTGGCTGATATTTGGGGCAAAGTCTCAAAAAGAAACGCTTTCACTAGGAAGAAAGGCTCTAGGAAAAGCGAATTATTCCTGGTTGATTTAGCGGGTATTTCATGTAACCGGTAGGTAAAAGAAGTCGGTGCTCCTTGACCAATGCGAGCCAAAAATCTCAGCAGGGCACAAAGCAACTATCCTAAAGACTACATTATATCAAATTTTTCAATAAACTACGACTGAAGCAAAAGAAACGTTCGATGCTTATATGAGGTATCTGATATACGCAGTTCCCATAACTTTGTATAAATGTCAGAGTGTATTGACATTTGATGCAAGTGGCAACAGTTAAGTTGTAAAAATAGTTGAACTTTTGTTCTTAAAGAAAGGAACGCATCGATGGGAATCGCTTTTATTTACCATTCCAGCGCGAAGTGCGGATGAAAAAAAAAAAAAAAAACGTTACAGTGCCATTCATTGTACGTATACACCAAGCTCTCGAGGATGTTTCATTTCCGCGCAGATGCCAATTTACCTTTATTTTTCTTATTCGCTGTGGTTTTATAATGTAAGAGAGCGCCCTATGTTCTATTAATAAATTGCAAAAGAGCACTATAGCTTGGGCTGGTTGATCCACACCATAGCTAAGAAACAGAATGCACGGGAGAGGACATACAGAAGGAAAAGACGAAGACTGCAGGGCCATAGCGGGAATAAGCAACTTAGCAAGAACAAGTTTGCGGGAAGTGCGGCCGCTCAGCCGCCGCGGGTTCTGTTGCGAAAAAACGGGCGCGGTAGACCAGAACGCAAGAGGAGTCTCACCCTCGAATATGATCAACCGACAATACGTGGCGGAAGACAGAAAGAAGCGGAGGTAAAGGCGACCAAGCCCTCTTGATCGACGGCCCACATATTATAATGAGAGTATCCGTCCAAGCGAGTCAGCGGCTTCCCTTCCCGCGTGGTCAGACCGGCAAAGAGAAGTGACGAAGCTAGTGCGTAATAGCGGCATTCCACGAGCCGCCGTGCCGTAATACGAACGCTCTGCGCCTTAGTGCGGCGCTAAACCTTCGATAGCACCGCGCGTTCGGATGGGAATTCAAATCTTTGGTGAAGAGTGTAAGTGGGGACTGGCTAGCGCATTTCCTGGTGGAATTTTGAAGGTTCCTCATTTCTTCTCTTTCTTTTTCTTTCTGTCTCAAACTATTGCGTTACTTTATCGCAAGTGTCATGTGGCACTGGGTTCGGCTCTGATCAGTATTCGGTGTGTCGCGCGCGCACGCCGTCATACCCATTGCGACCAATGTCAATTAACCGCCAACTTGTCCCCGTGCCCATGAAATACAGCATTTTGGAATATCAAGGTTAGATTGGGCCTACCATTCTTTTAACAAAACCTAGCGTTCCTCCTCCGGAAGACTACGCTTATGGCTGTGAGAGAAAACAGAGAAGTCACTTGTGTTCGTGCTGGTGACTTGTGGGCTTGGAGAAACAAAGCGGAACTTCCATGTTGTCCATCTTGGCCTGCAGCACAAAGGGGCGACTAAACAAAGCACCTGCTCCAGAGCTTGATCTTCTCACAAAGGTCAACATTGTTGTCCTGCTCCACAGCGAAAAACAAACAAGACAGGGTCAGGACCTCCAATGCGCATGCGCACGCTCGCACGCTCGCTGACACTCCCGCAACAAACACATGTTTACTCCCATTTACTCGCTCTACGTTCATACCGGCTTGAGCACTTTCATACAGCAGTCGTTCGTCGAAAATTTCTCATTGTGGCTCACCCTCGGCACTAATCTTTCCTCGACAAGCTTTACTTTAGGTGGCAGTAAGGCTTGCAAAGAGAGTCGCCAATCGTAGAAACAACCTGGTGCGAAAGGCATGCATAAATTTTGATTAACTTAAGTTAGGGTTGTTCTCTGCAAACGCTCATCATTAATGACTATAAATGTGAGAACAAGGTTGCGAAAAAACAAATATTACAGCGAAGCTGTTAGCCTCTAGTTGGTCGGTACTTTTCGTATCCGCCTCCGCCAGCAAAAATGTGGGCCGATCCCGGCGGATGTGCAGGGCCAGGAGCAGTGGCTTGTACCCCCGTAAGGCAGAGGCTTCAAGCACTCAGCAAAGTGAAGCGAACAGTGCATACATTCTTTGGAATCACGCATACAACATACCGAAAAAGATTCGTTTCAATAAAGAACAAGCAGGAAACAAGCATCCGAAGCACACAAATGACGATAAGGTGCTCCTGATAATAGAGAGTTTTAGCAGAGCGTTTACGGTCCGCTCCGCTCAGACCGGCTTATCACAACAATTGGCACGCAGCCGCTCAGCAAAACACTACCGGGAACTCTGACGCGCGTGCGCACAGCACACATAGCGGCAGCGGAACGTGGGGCGCTGACCACGTTCCGCTAGGAACCTGATTTAGCGGTGCGTCAGGGAGCGTGTAGTTGCTTTCGTAATCGTTTTACCGCCAAGCTGAGAGCGCGTCAGTGGCGTCTCTGGGAGACGTGCTTGTTAGATAAGCGAAGTCAATGCATTCTATGCAGCCACCGGTGCGCTGAAACGTGTGCGGAGCGGAGCGCAAGCAAGCGCTCTGCTAAAACTGTCTAATATTGCGAAGCACGTAGCGCTCCCCGCATAGGTTTCCCGGTAAAGATTACTGTTGCGCAAGCTGCCGCGGCGACGGCAGCTTGCGGCGTGGGGATTTACATTCCTAGACTTTCGTATATAAAAGAACCAGCTTAGCAACTGATTTCGATGTTGCTGCAGCACCGCTATGGGCGGCGGCATACTGTCTAAATTACCATTGCTCCCATTACTGCTATTACTGCAAATTACCATTCCTACTATTACTCTAAACAAATAAGGCATTGCATACTTCCCTCAGCAGTCGTAGTGGTAGTTTTCTGCAGCTTCGCTGGACATATACTATGCAGGGCCGGGATGGCGAGTACATTTTTTGAACTTCGCTAAATTTAAGGTTTCTTCTTGTCTTAAGGCTAAACAATTTATGCAGATTTTCTGGAAAGTTTTTATAACATAGTTACAAATAGGGAAAAGACAATTTGTTCGCTGTAACGTTAAAGGGCTGCTGTAGCAAGCAAATCAGGGAACAGACTTTCAGGTGATTCGGAATGTATTAGAGTAGGTCAGGGAGACGCTGCCTGAGAGTGTCATGTTTCAAGTGTCTATTATATTTTCCATTGAACTGCAGATTAACATTTTTTGGAAGGCTACAGTGCAATAGATATGAAGAGAGACAGAGAAAACGATAAGAGAAAGGCGGGGGTCGACGTTAACTTGGACTGAGCCCGGTATGCTATCCTACACAGGTTGAACGGGAAAGAAAAAGAAGAGCAGGAGAGAGGGTCATGTCTTAGTGTAACAATCTAGTCGCTGACGTAATGAAAATGCTCAGCGCTCATCCTGGTGGGCGGTTCGCACCTGAACAGATGCACTCAGGCCACTCGCAGCCTCACGCAGGAGCGCATTTTCCGCTCGAAGCTGTCGCACATCAGCGGCCAACGCATTCATTCGACTGGCCATTGTGTGCATCATCTGAGCAACACTAGACGAAGCGCTGATGGAAGCCGCGTCCTGAAGATCGAGGGAAAACGTAGGTTCCTCGGGGGCCGTGTCTGTGCAGCCGGTATTGCAGATGATCTCTGTCGACGATGGATCGGGCCGCTTCACACACTGAACACATTTGTATACTTGCTGGTCCCGGATTCCATGAGGATATTGTATTCCTCGGTTTGTATGTTGATGCATCTTGCCGGCAAAACGCTGCCGACAAGATGCGCACGGCAAAAGTTGCTGCCTATGCCACGAACGGGCTGGGAGCACCGCGCAGATCCGTCTGCCACGGGCGCCATCATACATTCGACATGAGTGAATGAAGTCAGGAGTGTGCTTCAGACTCGAAGCACACAGCTGTGACATGCGCGGTTTATTTGGCGACTTTCCGCCTGAGTTCGCGATGACGAAGCGGTTCTTGTGGCTTCGACCAGATATTCTACGAAAAAGACGTGCTGTATATTTGCATGCAGGCGAATCCGTCAACAAGGCAGAGCCAGCTAATCGCCGATGTCCAATACCCAATTTAACGAGCCAAGAGGTTATTATTGGGAGAGAAGCCCTGTTCCCTTAGGTGAACCTGTTATTCCGTTCCGTCTCATCGCTGGATCAAAGCGTCTTGCGTCCTAGGAAAGCTTCCCGTTCTCCCGTGCTCGTGGCGGCGTGCGTGCTGTTGTGCGGACATTTCTCTCCACGAAGGAGGGGTTCTACGACGGCGCCGGGCCACCTCAATGGATGCACATGAAATCACTGGTTTCCTTCACGGAGGGGATCTGGGGAAGACGGACGGCTTATGTATGGGACATTCTGTGTGTTACGAGTGTACTGCTCCGATATAGCAGGTAACTATCAGATAGTCCCGTATTCCTGCACTTGTGAGCCCTCCTTAATTCATTAGACATATGTATGCTCTAATAACCTCCTGTAACAATGTGAATAAACCCTTTGCTATTATTTCTATCAAGGAAATATAACTCCTCACCAGCAAGCAACCCTTTGCACGAAGTGATGGACGACGGCGTGGATGCGCTTAGCAATCTTCGTAGGTGAGCTACCACTTCTGAGACGCGCCTACGCCGTAGGCAACAGAGCGACGCCCGTCTCCCATCTCAGAGTTCTAACATGAATAAGAATAATCTTTATTTGCACTGAAACAAGAAGATGATCGTGGCAAGAAAAAAAAATATTGGAAGAAAAAGAAAACGAACGTGGCGTGCTATTATTATAGGCTTGGCAGATAGGTGCAAACCCGGAGCGCCTCCCAGCCAACTCCCCACAGCGAGGTCGCTGCCTGTTAACTGATCCAGAAGCCACTGAAACACGATGTTGTACCATTTCGTGACCATGTGGTGGTGCGCTTCTTGTATCGTGACACGAGTTCTTCCCAGGACTCACGATAAATAGCTCACTGCAAACACTGCTGACTCTCTCCCTTTCTTCCCCTTTCTATTCCCCTTTCCCCCACCCCCAGTGTAGGGTAGCAAACCGGATGCTGTTCTGGTTGACCTCCCTGCCTTCCCTATACCCTTGCTTTCTCTCTCTCACTGCAAGGGCTATACCGCAGAAATCCCATGAAAACCAGTCCGTACAGCTGCAGCATCGAGCCGACTGTTGAGCTCCATGTTTTACCGGCGATTAAAATGAAAATGTGCACAATAGATGCGAGTAAACAAGATGAAGGCGCCAGGAGAAGGCCCGGCCAACAAGAGCACCTAAACACCAAGGGGTTGTCTCATAGCTACTCGAGATGAAAGTCACTAATGTTATATCGCACGGACAAGTGTGGCAAGTGTCTGTTCAATATTAATACATTCGCTTCTGCACAGCATTAGACTATGGCTGCGCAGAGTATAATTCCCCACAATTAAAAAAAGAAAAGAAAATGCGCTTAACGTGAGTGGATGGAGGTAGGCAAAATAGGGTGTGCTGCGCTGAACAATGTACGGGGAAGGCCAGCCCCTCCCTACTGCTCACATTTGTGGAGAAAAAAACGAACTGAAAAAAAATTTATGAGGTTAGCAACACAGCTAATTTGTCATATCTACGTCGGTGTTTACTGTCCAAACAGGTCATTGAGCGTGTGTCGATTTGGTCAATCACATCAACGAACCCCTAATTTTCACAATATTGCTGGCACACTTGCCTCTTGGTGTGACATCACTTTAAGCAGCAGCGAGAGAGAGCTTCCGGAAACACCTGTACCGCTGTACCACGCCGCGTGGGGTGAACGCCCAATTAAGACAGGTGGCAATTTGAACAACTGCGACCACTAGTAGCAGCCAAGCGCAGTCATTTTCCCCAATCCGTACACGTGCGGAACAGAGGTGGCGAGCCCGATGGCCGTCGGACGATAAGAAGAGTAATCGAAGTGGTGGTTAATCGTTATGGTATACGGAATGTTTGAGGCTGCTAGTGACATTAGATTGGAAGCGCAGTACTGTAGCGGTGGCGTGAGAGACTTTCTTTACTGAGCCGTCTTTTATGGACCGATGCCGTGGCTATAACGTCGCCCGCTATTATAATTGGCCAACCGCCGCGAGGGCTTAGCGGCCATGGTGTTGCGCTGCTGAGCAAGAGGTCGCAGGATCAAATCCCGGCTGCGGCCGCCGCATTTCGATGGAGGCGAAATGCAAAAACGCCCGTTTCTCGTGCTTTGGGGTCACTTTAAAGATCCCCCCCCCCTACCCCCCGGTGGTCAAAATTAATCCGGAGTCGCCCCACTACGGCGTGCCTCATAATCAAGTGGTGATTTTCGCATGTAAAACCCCGGAATTCATTCATTCTTCTAGCTGGGCAGTGCGCACTGTCTCCCTGGCGCCTTCCGCTGCCTGCCGTGCGGCCTTCAGTCGGTTTTATTCTTCCAGCTGGGCAGCGTCCATATGGGCCAGTGCACAGTATGGCGTGGTGTGCCATGGCGAACATGCATTACACCCATTTTAAGAAAGTACCTATAGTACCATCTCCAATCAATCTGCATTGCGGGTTGCCATTTCATGCTCACATCTACGCTCGATTACGTCAGAGCCAGCAATTATTTTTGCATAGGGGACGTGTACAAGCCGAGTAACTATTCTGATGGTTTGGTAAGCGACGTGAGTAAAGACATTAAATCACCTGTAACTGGTCAATGTTCACAAAGTTGCTTCACTGAAAGGCTTCAAGTAAGGCGCATTAGCTTGAACAACCAGGAATAGTTCCGTTCTTTTTGCAAGCTCGCATTAAAGGAAGACGTCCGAAGTCGTTTAGATCATTATGCGCGCGGCACGTTATGCCGCGTATCTTAGCGAAGGATCGGTGAAACCATAATGAAATTGAATTTAGGCCGATGTATATACAACCACCGCCTTCGCTCTGTGGCTATAATGGCCTGTTGCTTTGCATGAGGTCGTGGTTTGAAACCCAGCTATTTCAGTCGTTTTTTCTTTAACGATAAACTACAGGCACGTGCATTTTTACGTAGTAATTAACGTTAAGAAACCCTAGATCAATATTATTCCGTAGCCTCGACATCTCCCGTTGCTCCCTATTCAGATTCGGGTCGTTAAAACTCAGCCAACGAAAAGCGCCGATATTTTACGCCGAGCAAAACATATCAAGCAATTGTTTCTCGTGGTGTCCGCGCCCGGGAAATCCACAGCATGATTAGGTACTTAATACGGGTGTGGCTAATGTCGCTTACCATGTCGCACTGGGTCTAAAGTGTTCAACCAGCTTGAACAGGAAGTATTCTAGTTCTTTCTCTCTTCTTTAAAATAAAATGCATATTAAACCATTACACTAAAAGCTGTATGCATTGGCAATTACAGAATAAACTGTTGAAGTGGGGTGGCTAGCTTCACCTGAGCTTATGGCCTGAAAGTCTAGACTACGTGAAATCCAAATAAATGGTTATTCAATCAGCTAAGACACGCCGTTCATCGCTCTGTACTTAAAGGAGTCGAACAGACACCTATGTTAACGTCAGAAACAGTAAGGATGCAAAATAACCAAGCGTAGCTCCGCTAAAATTGTAGATATACAACGAAGATGATTTTATTTCTCACCTGCATTGTGCTTTGTTTTGTAAATGTAAAGTTATCCGACACCTTATTCTCGTTTGCTGCGAGCTACCTGTCAATAGTAACCTCCGCAATAGTAAATAATTTCTAAAGACACTAAACAGCGCCACACATCCGCTAGCGTTTCGTGGCGATTTGCGGTAGATCTACGTATTTGTGGCATTTTTCAGCTTTGTTAAAATATAAGTGCAACACTTACGACCACGAAGAGCTCCTTGCGTTTTCGGAAGCTTCATGCAAAGGAATAAATTCACTGATCTGCGAGCCAAATGTGACGGCAAATTTGCTTTTCCAATTTATAAAACGCATTTGATACTCTTAATGTAAATCGTAAGCGGTCGTTGGCACGCTCATTGAGCGTAATAACTATGTGACTTCTACAACTTCTGCTGCCGCCCTCTCATTTCGTGTTCCTTGTGCTGAAAGTGGAGGCAGCATAAAAAATTGCACGCCCAGAAGTTCATTGCTTTTCTGCCAGTCATCTGTAACAGAAGCCACGACGCCATATACAGCTAGAATAGCAGCTTGGGCTTGTTGGTTTTACATCCTGGTGTTAACAGCGCAAAACGTAGACGAATCGCTAAGTGCTGGCGCAATACATGACCCTATACAGACGCCGCGTTTCTGGAGGCGTGGAAGAATGTATAGATGCACACGGTCCTGTCGCTTTTCAGAATGCCTGCAGGATTTCAATTGATGGATTCCTGAAACTCCTTTCTGTATATTTGAAGTCCACTCATGTTATGTAGGAGGGGAATGTGTACCTCCAGAAACGCGGCGTGTGTATAAACGTCATGTATTGCGCCAGCACTTGGCAATTTGTATGTTGCCCAGAAAGGTTACTTCAGAATGCCCTAACCGGAACAAGCGTCCGGAGAGTCTTTCGTTATGTTGACGATTACTTAGTTCTGTGTGATGGCTCTGGCGCGAATTCAGATGACGCAGTTTCGGAGGCACTAACATGCTTTAGTCATGCGCTTCAGCCGCTTGCGGTTTACCCACGACGTCCCCACACAAGGGTCTTTGAGATTCCTTGATCTCAGACTCGAGCTCTCCAGGGGGAAGGTCTGCTGGGCCTATGAACCCAGAGGCGACAAGGCGCCACTGCCATTCCAGTCAGCGCATTCAAAACGGGTGAAGAGAGCAATTTCAAACCTTTGTCTAACAAATGCTCTTAAAGAATCGTGCATCCACGCGATAGAACAAAGTTTTCGTCGGCAGGTTGACCGCCTTACTAAGGCTGGTTACCCGTCGCACCTTCTTGTGTCTTCATGTGCACACCGAGCTACGCAACAGGCTCTCAGGGGATAACGTGCAAAAACTTGTGTACATGCACTCGAACCTCAATGTCCGCAAGGCTTCGTCCGCTGCACAGAGAAAGCGTTGACGCTTCAAGCAGAAATGAATCGGACATAGAATGCCTAAAAAAAAATCGCTATTGGCGCTTTGATGTGAAATCAATGCCTTGACGTGAAATCGCGCCTAGATTTTGAGCCCGGAAGGTTCTGCCACGCCCCTCAAAATTTCATTGAATTTTACATCCCTGATACTGAGTGATAGCGACCCTGTATATTCTATCGCAGGGCGTTTCCTTTCCTCGCGTCTACCCGCCGTGGTTGCCTAGTGGCTATAGTGTCGGGCTGTTAAGGACTATAGGTCGCGGGATCGAATCCCGGCCATGGCGGCCGCTTTCGATAGGGGGCGAAATGCGAAAACATCCGTGTACTTAGATTTAGGTGCACGTTAGAGAACCCCAGGTGGTCCAAATTTCCGGAGCCCCCCACTACGGCGTTCCTCATAATCTGATCGTGGTTTTGGCACGTAAAACCCCATAATTTCATTTCCTCGCGCCACCCGCACCGCCGCACGCCGAGCGTCATCACGTCGTTGACAAGTGATTTCAGTCGTTCTACTCGATAAAGAGAAGCCAACCAGGTGATAACAGCACTGGCTTACGTACCACTTGCTTCAGCTCTTGTGCCATCGGTATCGGCAAAGGCACGTTCCCACCGTAGCCATAGCGTTTACTATGTTACTATATGCAGTAGCAGCATTAGCCCATGCTTACTAAGCCCTTTTGACCGCTTCGGCCGGCGCAGCGGTGTCACTTTATCGTGTGCACTGGAGCAGTATGTACGCTGACACTCGTTGCCGCGCGACACTATACGTACAGCATCTCTGAGCATGATGAGGTGCCGCGCACAGGTGCTGCACGAATCACATTCAAAGCGCTGAAGATGTTTACTCCGCGGCGTGCGGACGAACTGTTATTAGACAGTTTTCGTTGGGCGTCCACAACCAGCCACGTACGCAGCGCGCGAGGTCGTGCGTACGTAGCGAAGCGCGCGCGCGCGATACGGCAATAGTCGGCCGGACGCAAAAGTTGAGAAGGGGATATTGCTGACTTGCACGCGCAGGAGCCGGCAGTGTGCCGCCCAGCGCCGCCATATGCCAGCTTCTGGAACTGCGTAGCCAATATAAGCCGCCACGAAGTCAAACCACAAGCCGGAGTCGTATTTTCGGCAAGAGCCATATCGAAAAACGCGCTCTCGTGGACACGCGAGAACGTCCCACAAAGCCCGCAGCGGACGCTACGCAGCTTTTGAAAAGCTGCGGGCGCACGCAAGAGACCGTACGTGCTCCTGCGTACTGCGTATATATATATATATATATATATATATATATATATATATATATATATATATATATGATCCACGTTTGAAAATAGACGCGACCCACTGCTGCTGCTGCCGTGTGCGAAAACGAAAATGCCGGTCATGCTTTTCCTTTTTCTTTATTCTCTCGTTTAATTCCGTCCTGGTAAATACACAAAGTGTGACTGCCTGCACTCGGATGTTGCTCGCAGTGTTTTTTTTTCTCCCTATATTTAGGTGAAAATGCGATACTAAGGCAACCTCCCTGCCTTTCATTTCTCTTTTTCGTACATTTTATATCCACCTTGTTGATTGGAAGTTTGTAGGAGTCGTCCAGTCCATTTTTTTAGCAAATACTTCTTTCATGAAGAGCCAAAGCGTTAGTCTTGGCAGTGCCGCTTGAGCTACTGCCTTCAGTAATGAAAGAACAAACTGAAATAATCAATGAATACAACAGTACCAGGTGCATAAATAGAGCGCAAATAACCCTCAGAACATGAAAACAGCCATCGTATTAACGTACAACCGCTCTTAAGCAGGTACTGCGTGCTCAGGCCGCGCTGTGGCGCGCTGACCCCAGCAGTATACAAACTACGCGCACAGACGAAGTATTCGACAGCTGTCTATAGCACGCAGAGCGACGCCAGGGTTACCCTCACTGAAACGCGCAGACAAGGAAAGGCAGTCAGAACATGAAAACCTCCCCCGCATATGCTGCACTGTGCTAGCTTGCGCTCGTCGTGACGTCAATGACAGGGGCTAGCGCACCGAGCGGCTGTGGCGCTGATGTCACCGGCACTAGCTGCCTCTGGCACAACACAGACTGCAGTGGCGGAGAGCCGGCTGCAGAAACTTCCGCAACACATTTTTTTTGCACCTGTTGTGAACGCGCAGCGAAACTTTTTGCGGTAGTTATAGATGCTGCGCACTCTGTATCCATACACTACCTCGTCTCGCCACCCACCCCCACGACGAGCGTATCCTATATCGCCACGTGGGCTGTCCTTATTGTACGGCGTTCTAACGCGCTAAAACGACGCACCTTGTACTTGACCTGAACCTTTTCTCTACCCTGTAGTCCGAAAACTATATATGTTTCTTGTATACGATAGGAATCTGGGTCGGCATTACATGTTTTGCATGGTTAGACATGACACATAAGAGAGTTCAGAAAGTTTGACACGAGCCAGTGCGAACACCAAGCAACTTGTTATCGCAAGTAAAATTCAGCGTGATTACACATCTCGCAGCTACATAGGACACAAAAGATTGCTTTATACGAGAGGCTTCGAAAACGAGTACAAAAGCTAAGTATGACTGCGTTATCACAAGTAAAAGTGCATGCCTTCGTTTGACTTGACCAGAATGACCGTTTTCCTCGGTGAAATGCGTTCGTGTGCCAAACTGGACCATCAACAAAATCTTAAGATAAGGCATTCCCGCCCATTTTTTTAGCTTTCATGTACTTAAGTGATGTTACAGGTGATAGGAATCACGCGTTATGATTGGAAGGGCAAAGTCATAGTGGCGGCCTGTGCTTTCCCATTTGGATACAACTTGCTCCCTTTCGCTGGGGCCACCTGCAAAGTATGACGTGTCAGGATAGCGCAGAACTCTCCACCGAAACAGAGCAATGCAAAATCTGGCAGCAGCTGATGCGTTCAATATACGGTACGTTTGTATATGAGGCTTTCCCACAGCCACTTTCACACAATGCGACTTCACTCAATTTAAAAAGCACGCAGCTACGTGTAAACGTCACTTGCTTCTCTCCGCTACCTGCCGCTCTGACACAAAATAGCCATCATTTACACTACGACACCATGACACCATGCTCAAAGAAATTGATGGGAATGCGGAGCAAGGGTAAAAGGGGTGAAGCGTTCTACTCACAACCTAGGAGTTTGTGAGTTTCGCACGCCGTGGTCTACCTTTTAGAGTGTTCGGTCGGTTTCCAGTAAGTATTGTTAGACAGTGCATAATGTGGTCACAAATAGAAAGCAGTATTAGGAGGTGATAGGCAAGGAGGCGAAGCGAGAATGTTACAATCGTAAGGTTTCGTTCCGTACGAATAAATGCGCTTTATATGAGACCCGTATTTCAAACCATATCCACAAAAAGCACCGCGTGAGCCGTAAAAACGATTCTATTGACCGACAGAAGTCATGTGCTGTGTCCGGTCGAGTCCAATCGAGCGGTCCAGTGCTTCCGCATACACCTCATTCAGTGCAACGTGAGGTGCCCCAAATTGCTTTTTATGTCATTTACCAAGGTATATTATTCTAAACTTAATAACACCCCTTCTGGACAATGTGGCGTGCCGTTTAAGCCAGCCTCTTTGTCTGTCCTAACTTAATTGTCGATTCGCAGTTTTCATGCGAAAGCATTATATGCCCCACTACGCGAAAATCTGCCGTAGTCGGCATGATAGAAAGATAGTACCCAAAATGGCTGACGACGCAAAGGGTAAACACACACCAAAAAATGTTCAAATTGACGTCAAATTTCTCAGGGCGGTTCCCGAAAACAAAGTAAATTAATGGCTTTGAAAATAAAATTTGGTACATTTCGGTTTGGGTGTGAGTCGAACCCCGGCCTCCGGGGTTGCTAGACGAGCACGTTTCCACCGACGCCACGGCCGCTTTTTTTTTCCGGTCTTATTTTCATGGTATTTATTACAGTAGCATGCATCGCCACGGCGGCGTCACGGTTCTGGCTGACTAAAGATGCGCCTAGTGCGTGCGTCATTGAGCACGTGACGGCGTAGCCAATGGGGAGAAGGCGGCGCCACGTCATGAGTGTATAAAATAAGTGCGTCCATGATGTTCCGAAGTGTACAAACGGTACAATGCTTTCGCATTTCCACTCGTAAGCAGTCTTAAATGTCTCTGCCGATTTTTTTCTCATGTTTTCTTGTTCCTTTCTTTGTTTAGTGTTTATTCAAAATTATTCGTTTAGGCTTGAAAACGCCTTCTAGATATATTGCTGTACCGCTGAGGTCACGTCCTGTAGTGATCTGGCGTAAGAGAATTGCTGTCTTCGTCTTCTGTAATGAGGCAGTGCCTTGAGCGCAATACGGACCGCGGTACACTGTAGGATTCCTTTCGCTCCAGCGTGTTCTTTTCTTATCATCGATGAGGAAAACCAGAACACGATGAAAGCAGGAGCCAACGTTTCGACAAGTGGGCTCGTCCTTTTCATCGAAAAAGACAAGTCCTAGTTTTTCATTGAAAAAGACAGGTCGAGACAAGTACAAAGACATTGTTCTGGTTTTGCTCATCGTCTTGAATTTCCATCTCCGCATTTTCCGTGTCTTCCCTGGATTTCTTATCGTCAACCACTCACGACCGGCCGATGCTGGTGATAACGTAGACGTAGCGCCGCTCATGCCACTGAATAAGCACGAAAAAGAAAGTAATCTACATAAAACTGTTACATTATCCCAGCCCTATTAACACCCGCGGTCAACCCGATGGATCGGTGACTTCAAAGTATGCCACAATTCATCACCGCCCTGAACTGCCAATTTCATCAACTTTCCCGTGGATCTGGGCACATTTAGTGCGGTTGAAGGGGGAAAAGAGATATTGGTTAAAGCCTGGCTACTTTTACGATGGATGGAGGGGGAGGGGTCATGCCACCTCTATTGGCTACCGCTTTCCAAGCAACGATTCCCGATGGCGTATTCCCGATGGACCGGTATCTGAGCGCCGAACGCGTGGCAGGCCACAAATTCAGAATGTGGCTTAAAGTTCTGGAATAATGAATTCAATTACTGAAGTTGCATTGAAGGTCTTATTGACGATCCTCGCACAACTTGCAATGTCCACCGCTGCTAGCTGTGAATTTCGGCCAGCAAACGCTCCTCTCAGTGCACCACCTCCTGCGCTCTAACACAAGTATACGCTAGAGGCTTCACGTCAGCTTCAGGTAAAGTGTCAAAACAGTGTCACCGACCGACTCCTGCGCAGTACGTTCTCATTGTGGTTTGACACTGTTTATTTATTTATTTATTTATTTATTTATTTATTTATTTATTTATTTATTTATTTATTTATTTATTTATTAGTATACCCTCAAGACCCAGAGGGCGTTACAGAGGGGGTGGGTACAATGCAAATACAAAACAACAAAACAATAAAAGGAATTTATAGGAAAAAGCAACAACAGTTTGCAGCTACACCAGCAAGTGTTCAGTAACTGCAGACCTGAACAACGCTTGGTCCTCAGTGGTAGCGATGGAGGGGGGAAGGTGATTCTACTCTCTACTTATCTTCGGAAGAAAAGAATGTAAAAAGAGATTAGTGCGGCACAAAGGGACGGCAACTTTATTTGGGTGGTCAACACGTGATGAAAAGTAAGCAGGTTCTGAGATGAATTCCTGTCGAAGTACTTGATTACGAAAGAAAACTATATGACAAAGCAAGAGGCAGGAAATCGTTCTTCTCATTACCAGGTCTGGAAGGTTAAGAATGGATTCCATCAAGGTGACACTGGCAGTACGAGCAAAATCACTGAGTATAAATCGAGCTGAACGGTTCTGGACCGATTCTAAGGTGTCAATTAGCGTTTATTGAGCTGGATCCCATACGGCTGAAGCGTACTAGAGCTTTGGACGGATTAATGTTTGATTTAGCTGTAGTTTAAGGCGTGCTGGCGCTTGGCGAAAGTTTCGGCGAAGGTAACCAAGAGTACGACAAGCATTGTTAGTAATGCAGTTAATGTGAGAGTGCCATGATAAATCGTTCGATATGTAAACACCAAGATATTTGTAAGTACTAACCTGCTCTAGTTTAGTTCCGTTCAAGCTGTAGGTAAAAGGCTAAGAAGTATTAGAAAAATGCGAGATTGCCATACTTTTACATTTATTTACGTTAAGGGTCATTAGCCAAGTATTACGCCAGTAAGAGACGCGATTAAGGTCAGCTTGAAGAAGGTACTTGTCGTTTTCGTTAGTTATTCTACGGTACATGACACATTCGTCTGCAAACAGCTTTATGGATGGCGATGTTGCGCGGAAGGTCATTGATATATATTCAAAAGAGCAAAGGACCTAAAACTGAGCCTTGCGGAACGCCAGATTTAACTGCACAGGAATGTGATGAACAATCATTAGTCGTTACGTACTGAGTGTCGTTAGTCAGAAAGCATTCTATCCATTTGAGAATACTGAGGTCGATGTTCAGCGTGCTTAGCTTCAGTAGTAATAGTTGGTGCGACACTTTACCAAAGGCTTTTTCGAAGTCTAGAAACATACAATCAACCGGAACTCTATCATCTAGCGCTAAGATGACATCATGCGTAAAAGACAGAAGCTGAGTTTCGCACGAGTGGTGCTTACGAAAGCCATGTTAAAGCCTGCTGAAGAATGAGTTGGTTTCAAGAAATGTTATAAGGTTAGAATAGATTACATGCTCAAGCATCTTACAGGGGATACTTGTTAAAGAAATTCGTCGGTAGTTTAAGGCAGAGTGTTGGTTACCGGATTTCAAGACGTGAATCACCTTCCCCACTTTCCAATCAGGTGGCAAAGAGCACTGGAGAGACTGCGTGAAAATGTGTGACAAAATTATGGAAGAGTACACTTCAGTGTTTTTCAGAAATTTTGCATTTACGTCATCCTGTGCTCGGCTCAGCAATGCTTCAATCTTGCATTCGTTCACGGTTTACGTTCTGTGACCTTGATACAACGTAGTAAGACTCCGCTTGCCTGTACGCAATCTTACTCTTTCGACAAGAGAGAAGGGAGGATGCTTAGAAAGCCAGGGAAGGCTTTTTTTTTTTAACAGATAGAGAGAGCGGAAGAGGAGGCTTACTATATGGCTTGCCAGGTAAGGTAGCTCTATCACATTGTTTTATATTTAAAAAAGCGCCAAGAAAAAAAAGGAAAACAGGAACTGTTTCGATTTTGGTGTCATTATGGAAACATACGATCGTGCTTCCATACATTCGTGTGCAAGAACGACCGATTTGACGCTGCAGTAACGTCGAACGTTTCAGTGCGTGTACCCGTCATTACTGATGAGCGGAAACGTAAACATTACTGCTGAAGGTTCACTGCTCGCTGTTAGAGGTACCCACATAGCGAACGTTGAGAGGTCAAGTTGATGATCGCCCAACGTGACTGGAAGTTAATAAACAGTGCGATTCTTCGAAACGCATGTACCGACGCCGCAGTCCCACTTTGTGATGCAACAGGTGTCTTGACGCGAGCGGCCGCCTCGCGTGCCTCGTCGTCACAGCCGGCAAAGCTGATTTCCCGGCGTCAAGGAAAGAATTGCCGTTGCCGAGCACGTTCCGAGTAACAGTCATACTCAGCGCCTCCACTTGTTTCACACACCGATTAAGCTGCACCGTCTCGCAACACTGCGAACCGTCATTCATATATACAGGGTGTATCAGCGAACGCTTTTAAAAATTTTCAAGGTTGCCTATGGCAGATAGCACAATTCTAGTTCATGAGCTGGTCTGCTCGAAGAGGCGGACATAATTTGCAAAAAAAGTTGAAATGCGTAGTCGTCTAATTAAAAACTTCACTAATTAAGTTTTTAACTAATTACTGCATGGCCCATATTGCAATCAACAAATTCTAGCCGTGGAGTTCGCAAGGTGGATCCACTTGAAATGAATTCTCAGGATGACACCAGTTTCGAGATATCAATTCCCGAACTTTGCGTAGAAATGCATTGGCGTGCCCGTTACTGTTGTGCGTCAATGCATAAAACGAAGTTTTCTTAAGAAAATTAGAAGAACGACAACGCATTTTTCTGCAACGTTCGGGAATTGATATCTCGAAACTGGTGTCATACTGAGAATTCGTTTCAAGTGGATCCACCTTGCGAACTCCGGCTAGAATTTGTTGATTGCAATATGGGTCATGCAGTAATTAGTTTAAAACTTAGTTAGCGATTTTTGATAAATTGATTATACATTTCAACTTTTTTTTGCAAATTATGCCCGCCTCTTCGAGCAGACCAGCTCATGATCTAAAATTATGCTATCTGCCACAGGCAACCTTTAAACATTTTTGAAAGTGTTCGCTGAAACACCCTGTATATACGCATCAACGGAAACAATAGTACACCAGGGCCGACATATTACAGTGCAACCCTATCAAAGAATATTTTTTTGTCGACCTACGCGATGAGTGTTTGCACGACGGACATTCGCTGTGCACTTGTCAAACCTCCCCTCCCTTCCCCCCATATGCGATACCACTCTACCGTTTTCGTTCACCGGCTACCTGCACAAGTGCGGCATGATGTGGGTAGTGCGCGCGCTTCTAGACAGGTGGACATTCCAATTGGCCAACTGCGCAGGCGCGTCGGACATGTGCTATAGTCTTCTTCAGTTGTTCAAGAGAAAACAAGGCGGCGGAGGTCGTGTAAATACCAAAATTATTTCCATATGATAACTGGAAATTACCATTCTAAAATAGCGTGCAGCAGGAAAGAAAAGAAAAGAGCGCCCTCCACTGAACTTTGTCTCAACCGCTGCGTCTTTTTTTGTTAATGGAGATTTTCCATAAGGAATAATGGTTGGTACGTCTTACATGTCTGCTGTAAGGGCTGCGTGTGTTTGAATTCAAGGAGAGTTTATATGGTATACCTTTCAACCGTGGAATTTCATTTCCAGACTCTTGCGAATTCTACATCTATTGAGTGTATGCTTTCAGGATTATTTGAACGACGACATTCATGTGTGCGCAAACAATGTTTTTTTTAACTACCCAGTGAACATGATCCTCTGTTAACGCATGTGCATATGGGTACTTATGGGATGTATGTGGAATGCAGTGGCGATATTTTTCAGCGTACCGGCACTGACCCGCAGCGTTGTTTGAACCACCCAATAAAACGCTCTCCTCGTTTATAGGAGGTCACTTTTGCTTGATTTCAAAGGGAATAGGATTACCTACCTGGACCCCATGCACCAGGGGTTGAATGATTCACCTAAGGATTAGCGGCAAACCACGGGCGAGTTCTTCTTCCTCAGCGACACACAGCTGAAGTTTTTTTTTGCTCATTGGCTGACGGGACACGCAGTATTCGCAGCACTCTATCATCGCATGCATTTAGTGACTCTGATTACAGACTTATTTAGGGGAGGTCGCTTTTCTTTATTGCAGGTCCAGTTTGTCCACTTGGCGTACAACAATTATATTCCGGCTCAATGCGAGGTGTCCCGGGAAAGTGAGCGACATGAGAATCGATGCCACTGACAAAGTTGGTCGCTCTATACGTGCCTGCTACATGCATAAGTCGCGTCTGCAGCCGCAGTGGCACGAAGCCAAATAGCGCGCATTCCCCGTCGAGAGGACCACGCACGCCCGCCCGTGATTGAGATTCCGTCCGCGCAGCAGGTGCCCCCGGCATTTAAGGCTTCCTGAGAACCGTTATCGGGGCAACGCTAATTAACTGTTCTTGTTGTACGCACGCCGAGTACCGGTAGGCATGCACTAGGTCTCTGATCTTGAGCAGACTCAATGCAATTTCGTCTCTTCCGTTTCGCGCAAAGAACGTCGACGTAGCGACGTGAGACGCATAGGAAATAGGACCAGATGAGATTTCCCACTACGATCGGTGTACTTCCTGCATTCGGATTGTCAGCGTGCTAACCGAGCGGTGGCGGTTAAATGGAGTTGCTGTAACATTCGTTGCATTCAAATACTGATTTGCATGTGCTCCGAACGGATCGAACCGCCACGCTCAGCTTTGAAGTAGAGCTCCGAATTCCAAGAAAAATTGAGAGAATTCATGACACCCACATTCTGTATTAAGTGTTATTTTTGGGTGCAGAATATGGGATTCGTGCGTAAACCTTTTTAGCAATCGATGCTGTCCACGAGGTTGCTCGAACTCGTATGTGTTGTGCTACTTCATACTGCTTTGTTTTCTCAATAATTGAGCAACCAATATTCTGCGAACAAAAACAGTTTCTGTAACACAGAAAAAGATCGCAGGCTTGACAAACTATGGGCAAGTTGGAAAGTAAGCGATCAGCAGCACAGGAAAACGATGAAGATGGGAAAATAAATAAGCAACCGAAAATTCTGCAGATCCCCCAACGCAAAATATTGAAATGTATGTGAAGTGAAGCTGTAGTGACGTGAGTAATTAAACCAATGCGATGGCGAACAGTTGTGTTTATTTTCACCCTATCTATCATGCAGTGCTTATGCGTAATGCTCATGTAAAGCACAGGTCACAATTTTATTGTCAACACTGTTTCTGTTCATTCACTGCACACCGTTCACAATCTACGGCAACATGCAAACACCAAGTCAGGTGGATCCACACTTTGTAATGTGCATGCAGCGATGTCGCGAGGGCGATGTTTGATTTCTATCGAGGGAAAGATTGGTGAGGAGAGGTGTATGAAGGGAGAAGCACGACACATGTGTTAATGCATTTAAGGCTTGCGTTACAGTGGCAAATTATCATTCTGGGGGATTGGTCAAGAGTGGCCACTTACGCAGTAGTACATACCTAATGGCCCAAGAATGGGGTAGGCCATATGTATAAGAAATTTATGACATTTGAATAAGCCGTCCAAAATCACGCGCCATTCCAGTAACCGTTTATTGACGAGTGTTGCCTACAGGCAACATACCAGGAAATTTTTTTTTTCTTGACGAGTTTTCGTATTGAATATGAAGTTTCTGACTAAATGTCTTCGGTCGTCACTAATGTCATGCAGCAGGCGTTATCTGTTGATTTGGAGCTGGAAAACTGGACGAAGAAAAAATAAGTTTGCCACACGACTCGCTTTGTTTTGACAGCATGACCCGAAGAGACAGATCGATGAAAAATCTTTGGCTGCAGTGGTGCCACACACGTGATGTGAAGCAAATGAAATGCATTCCTGTGGTTGGAATTTCTACAGATAGCTCTCGTCATATGTGAACCACAGTGTGGTTCACATATGACGAAAACTTGGGCTTAGGAAAAATATGGGCTTAGGCTGAAGCCCACTTCCAATTGTCTGCTGGGTATTTCTTCCCTGTTGCTGAAAAAGCTTCCGCAAAATATTTTTTTCTTTTGGTTGATTATGCTTATTCTCGATGTATTTTGCACATTTAGACAGTAAATATTTTCTTCCGGGTATCCATTTGTGCTGTAATTAAACGGATAAAATGTCTGTATGTTTTAAGGATACAAAAGAACCGACGTGCGCAGGTTTTATGTAGTGATTTATTGCTTTATTACGGAGAACAGAGGTGCGCTCCCTGGCACTACTTTGTTGGCCGAAATTCCGTGCAAAAAAGCACAGTTGTGCCCGTTTTGGGAAAAAGTGCTAACCAAACTATCCGGGAGATTTTAGAAGCAGCTGAGATTGCGTGCCGTGGCGATAATTGTGTAAGCAAAGAGTCAAAATAATTGTCAGATAAAGAGCTATGCTACTATACTATACTTAAGCATATAGTCCCGCGAAGCATCTAGTACTAGAGCACTTGGCGGTCGAACCCAGGTGTGAATACCACTGTGTGAACGAGGCGGTCACCGGAAGATCAATCAGGAGTGCCCCGGCGACCGTACGCCATGTTTGTAAAATAGCTGTTACCAAGCAAAATATTTTGCTTTTATTTCCTAAATATTGAAAAAATAAGAGTAAACTATTTTGAACTGATTTCGTTGCAATGGTGTGTAGCGTACCGTGCGCCGTTCTTTCTCTCTCTTTAAAAAGCTGCGCCATATTTTTAAGGCAGACGGCTTTTCCTCCCCGGCCTATAGCTGTTGGGGAGGAATAATCCATACTGGTTTTACTCGCACGAGAGCTAAAAAACAGAATTTACTAACTTTGTTATGAATTATTTCATGACACATAGCAATTGAACTGCAACTGGTCAGTGCTCGAGGCATGACTGTCCGGTGACACGAATTCGTCGACCAGTGCCCGTTCCGAGCAGTTCTTGGTTAAAGTTGCTGCAAAATGCTTCGGCGTTCTACTTAACGTGTCGCCGAAAAAAAATTCATTTGCAAACTGGGAAACAAAACTACACGCAACGCCACTGTTTGTACTGGTACGCTTTAGGAAGGATTATCTAGGAACAGGTGCTAGAGCATTTTCCATCTGGTAGACAAGCGCTGCCAGTGCGATTTGCGATTTCAACTTGTATCCCAATTTAATCACTACTTCGATACTTGGATACTTAATTCACGTGCCTGTCGACAACCGAGTGGCCTCCTCGACAGTTCACGTTGTCATAATAAATACGGTACTTTTCACAGAAAATGGCGAGCTCGGTGGTTTTATGTCCTTATGTCCATAGCGCCTGCGTCCGCAACATGAGTCGAATGTCTTTTGCTTTTAAACACTTCTTTTGAGCAGTCACTAAACATTAAATATAAAAAGACCCACATTCAACAAATGTAAATTAAAAATGTAATCACAAGAACTGGTTATTCAAAGTTTCTTCTTCTTCTTCTTCTTCTTCTTCTTATTATTATTATTATTATTATTATTATTATTATTATTACTACTACTACTACCACTACTACTACTACTACTACTACTACTACTACTACTACTACTACTACTACTACTACTACTACTACTACTACTACTTAAACGCTCTAATTATCCCACTAGTTCTCAACTGAAATTAAAGCTGCCCTGAAGTATAAAGATCCCACGCACCGAAAATCCATAAGGCATGTGCCTAAAGAGTGGAAAGAAAAACTGCGCTTTTTTTCGGACTTTGAAAATGCCTCTATAAGCCGGATTGCGACTCGTACACTGCATCCTTGGAAAAGGGCGCCTCTAACCGGCCGGCGGAATTTCGACAATATATCCGCAAGCGCTCTAGAGAACGGGGAGAGCTTTTAAGCCTGCTCGACTCAAGCGGAGTAGAAGTACAAGCAGTAGGGGAATATTTTGCTCCCAATTTCTCATCCTTATATCAAGCTTCAGGTTTCAACGCTGGTGTCAGTCAGCAGCAAAGGACGGTTCCTACATCTATAGTGCTGGGTTGTTTGATAAAAAAACTCATCAGCGAACGCCTTAAGCGCTGAAAGCCTTCCCTACCCTGCGGCCCTTGTGGCACCCCCACCGCAATTCTAAACGCTTACGGCAATATATTTGCATCAGTATTGACATCTATATATAATAGCTCTGTCAATACTTCCACTTTGCCTCACATGCGGAAAACTGCTCGTGTTCTTCCTGTATTTAAGTCTGGCTGTAAAACCAATGTCGCGAGTTATCGCCCGATTTCTCTTCTCTGTGCCTCGTCTAAGATTTTCTAAGACCTGAGCAAAGTCTTCGATGTAGTCTGCCACTCACTGCTTCTGATTACGCTTGCGCACTCTGGTGTATGTTCGTCAATCTCTTGCGCAGTTTTCTTGTTAGATCAGGTTATGTTAACGTCAATGGCCGAATGTCTTCTTTTTACATGGTAACTAACGGCGTCCCTCAAGGATGAGTATTAAGACCACTCCTTTTTAAAATATTTATTTATGACGTTCCCCCATTCCGTTATTCGGAACTCTGCCTTCCTTCTATATGCCGATGACATTAACATTTTAAAGAAAATTCTTACTGTTGATGACTGACGCGTTCTGGAGTCTGGCCTGTTTTCTTTTTCTAAATGGTGCAAACATAACCTTACCTTGAATGCTGTTAAGAACAAAGTCATGACTTTCACACGCATAACAGCAAGCATTTCTTTTTCTTATTCTGTAGATTTCTGTGCCATTATGTAAAGCCTGTGAGATCAATGATCTCGGTCCACTTCTTGATACGACCTCACACTTTTCAGCTCACACTAAACGCGTTGCAATACGGCGTATGCACTCTCTTGGCTCAGTTTGCCGACTATCGAGAGAATTCAATTCTTCTGCACCATTCCGCAAGTTGTACACAGCAATCCGTCTTCATCAACTCCAATACGCGTCGGTCGTCTGGAATGGTATTTATAGATACAGAAGTGACATTAAGATCGGGTCCAGAAAACGCTTCTAAGCATCACCGCTTTGCTAACACGGACCTTGTTCTCGCACTGTTGGATTATTGCCCTTACGTCGCTGCCGACGTAATCGCGCTGACCTTCTGTCTCTATTCAAACTCCTTCAACGTATCTTCGTAATATATTTTTACATATTATTGCTTTTTTTTGCAATTGCGTGATTGTACAAACAGATATAAAATTCGGATAGAATGTGCGTATACACTTCCGAGTTTTGCCACCCGGAACACGAAAACGCAGCGATGGCGAACGTAGATCACAATCGAGCCTACCCATGCACAACTTGGCGTTTGTAAAAAACTTATGTCGCGCCGAAGCCTCCAATCGGACAAATACACCAGTCCAAGATCCGTTAAAATACAACTGCATGCAGCTGTAAAACCGCCGGCGCCTGTTATACCTGTCATGTACAACCAATAAGAGTAAAATTTGTTTCGCTTTAAATGAAGTTTGTAAACTAAAGAGCCAGTGAATTCAACGCCCCTGGTGCAAACTCAAGACAAAACTGCACAATGGCGTAGTAGCGAACCAGGAAACAATGAAATCTACAAACTTTTTTTTGTTATTGTTACGGCACGAAATCACACCGAGCCCTCCTGGGGCTAGAATAATAACATGCGACACAAACAAGCGAAAATTGAACCTGCAGTCGATCACAATTATCATAGCCCTGTACCCGATACATCCGCCGTGCTTTACCGCCAGAAAAATATCACCAAACATTAAGCAATTGTGTCGAAAGGCATAATTGCTTCGTATTTCTTGATACTAGCGAGCAACATCATTGAAGTCTTCTTCATGCTCACTTGAAGTTCACCTATCACGCACCATTGCTCGATGGAGAAGAGGTCATTCTGCCAGTAACAGACAGTTAGGCATGCTTTCAACCTTTCTGAACAGTTTTAGGTCGCCAGCAAACAATAAAGCATCTGCGTTGAAGCAAATATTCTTTTAATTTATTATCGCATTAGACATCATGATTTCTTACGAAAGTAATGCCAGCCCCTGCAACCTACTGAACTGCAATGCCAAATTGCGATAGCTATCACAGGCAGTTTCAAACGTTTGGTGCACTTATTCAAAGAAGAAGAAAAGATTGTAAACGATATAGCAAACGGAAACCGCAAGCCATTCGTGATAGCTCAATGGTTCGCACCTGTGCGAAGCTAAAACTGCGCTTCCTAATTATAACATTTTGTTTTGTTTTCTGTTTTGCAGTTCTGGAAGCAATACAAAGATGACCAACGTAAGTGAATATCACTCGGCATTGTTCATATTGCGCGAACGTTAGCAGAAGCTTGTAATTGCTGAACAGGGAGTGACCAATCTTGGTTAATGTACCTTGGGAGGCCTTGTATATTCAAAGGGTCTTTAATACTGGGTGTTCTTGTGAAGGCTAACAAAAATTTAAAAATCGCCTGTGGCAGATAGTACAATTGTAGTTCTTGAGCTGCATAGCTAACTAATTAATAAAATTTCACTAATTAAGTTTTACCTAAGTAAGGAACATATCACAATTTGCGAAATGTAGCCGGTGCGATTACAAAGCATATCTGCTTGGAACGAATTTTGAAGACGACACCAATTTCGAGATATGCGGCGCCAAATGGGAGGTATAAATGCACTATTCCACATTAAAAAAGATAAAAGAAACGCCGTTTTATGCGTTGAAGCACAAAAATCACTACGCCAATTCATTTCGCCGCAAACTTGAGAATACATATCTCAATACAGGTGCCATCCTCAGAAATCGTTTCAAGAAGCCTTGCGAGTTACAATTGTAGCCTTGCGAACTCCCAGGCTACAAGTTCTAAACTGCAGTATGTGCCGGAAAGTAAATATTTAAAAAATATAATCCGTGAAATTTTGGTAGTAAGGCAATCATGCATTTCATTTCTCGTGTAATTAATGTCTGGCTCTTTAATTGAGTAATCTCACTCAAAGACTAGAAATGTGCCGTTTCTTACAGGTGATCTTTAAAATTTGCTGACAGGCTTCGCAAAAAGACACGATATACATACAAGTGCATTTAAAACGACTGCTCTCAGTCAACGCCACACAAGCGCAAGAATCTATGGCAAATTGCAAAGGCTGAAAAGGATCAAGGAAAAGAAGTAACGCTGATCTGCAATAAACTTAGATAAAATAAAGACGGGGAAGATAAAGCGCTGGTTATTTGCATGCTTGACACAATCTCTCAATAAGTGAAAAAAATTCGCATAGTTAATCAGCTAGTCAACAGACTTCTAAAGGAATTTCGTTACCGCAACAGGATCCTAACATCGTTGTGCTGAGACCTGGCTGCGCGAAGAAATAAGTGATGCCACTGAGAGGTGTTTCGAAAAGACAAATCTACTAATAGTAAAATAATAGCTGTTTTACTGGAAAGTGTTGCGGAGCGTGAATGTTCGGGCATAAACGCCTCACAGCGTGCAGTTTTTTACCGTTGTTAGACGGCGCTATCTTCGGGGTCGGCACGCAAGAACGGTTACACATTCACCAAAATATCGCGGTTAATAATAATAATAATAATAATAATAATAATAATAATAATAATAATAATAATAATAATAATAATAATAATAATAATAATAATAATAATAATAATAATTACCCAAGATTAGTTTCCAAACTCAGCTAAACGCTTCAAAAATTTCATTCGAATCGGTCCTAGCGGTTGCCTAGTGAGAGCGTTTCTGCGTTTGTAGAGCATTTGTGAATAAGTAAACCGGAGTTGACCCCGAGCTACAGCGTCCTCTTAAGTGCCGGATTCTAACTATATGGCAATCCATACGATGTCTGACTTGTGGCAATATTTCTTTGCTCGCTAATGTAGACGTCAGTATATCCCTGCTTCCTTTTGGTTAGGCGCGGCTGCAGGAGTGCTACGTGTCTAAATCCAAGCTTATAACAAGGCACACGGAGCCAGCAACAACAACTACAGTTTTCTAGATCTGCAAGAGCAAAAATACAGTCTATCATTCGTATGTGTTTATGTACAGTCAACCAATGAAAGTTTACTGACCGCAGTCTCTGAGAAAACGTTGAACTTCCGAGCAGTTTGCGACCGTAGCCAGCAAAACCATACAACACAATGTTGTTCCTGTATAATACAACAATCGGGAAATCTAAATACCAGGCTGGGAGTTCCTAAGCTGCTCAGATATTGAGCTTTTCTTTTTTTCAGATTCCGTGGTCCGTAAGTTTTGTGGCCAGTTGTACAAACATGAACAACCACACGAAGCCAACAAGAACAATAACATAACACCAAGAAAATCATGGGTGAAATTATTCAGTTATTTTATTGTTGAACTTTATACTCAGGTTTAGACGTGCACTAAGAAGAACAACTCCAGCGAAATTTCACATCGCATACAAATATTTGTAGTGAAAGTGTAGCTACAGAGAAGGCTGCCAGAAAAATTTTGTTTGTGAAGTGCGAACGGGTCCATCAGAGTCAACTTGCAATAGATCGTGTTTCTTGAAAACTAAACTTAAAAACAACAAGCCGGCATTACAGCTCTGCGCTCGTCCGTTTCTGTAGGCTTACGCTCATCCGGTGCTTAACTGCGCAGTTTCTAAGAGTGACTACTCTACATGCAGACTGAATTAACAGCAGCGCCAGTATAAATGCGTATTCAGGAGGCTGTGCACATCGCAAAGAATAATACTGCAGCCGTAGCTTGTTTTGAAGTCCCGACAGTTCTGCAGCTTTTCTTAAAATGCCAGGAATATTTTTCCGCATTTTGGGTTGTCGCATACACCAGAAAGGTGACAATGCTCTTCTCGCAAGCGTCAATGCTGATGGCAGGTATAGGCATGATGGATTAAGAGGCTGGCAAACGAGACGACGGTGACGAAACCGAGTCAAGTGCTTAATATGAATTTCCAAGGTATCCAAAAAGCACATTATAGTGATCAGATGATCACGAGAGAGCGAGACATGTCTTATCAATACACGTCATGCTCGGAGAAGTGCACGAATCGTGCAAGCAGTTCCCAGGTATAGAGCAGGCGCGCTGTACCGCAGCGAGTTTCTGGTTTTCAATTGTAGGATTGCAACTTCGACTGCACAATTTACAGCCGAGAAATGCGAGATTTACAATTGTGGTCAGCAATGCATGTCAGCGCTCCGAAAGACGTATCTCTTCATAATGGCTCCGAGATATCGCTCTGTTTCATTGTTAAGAATCGTTTAGCCATTGACGCGTAAGGCAAAGGTGCCGTATTAGTGGTAAGTGCGTTAACCCAACAAAGGGGCACTTTTTTGAAGAGAGACCCGGCCTTGCCTACTTAGGTACAACGGCACTCTTAGTCGCGGCCTTTGTCCTGCATTAATTCGTTGCCGAGCGTCAACGAATGGGTGCGCTACAGCTGATGCCATGCGCTGAAGTTGTCAGCGCAAATTGATAGCTTCAGAGTTAAAATCAGCAAATCGAAGAGACTTTTACGTGCCAAAACCACTTTTTCATTATGAGGCACGCCGTAGTGGGAGACTCCGGAAATTTAGACCACCTTGGCTTCTTTAACGTGCACCTAATTCGAAGTACACGGGTGTATTCGCCCCCACCGAAATGCGGCCGCCGTGGCCGGGATTCGATCCCGCGACCTCGTGCTTAGCAGCCCAACACCATAGCCACTAAGCAACCACGGCGGGTAAATCAAAGAGACTAAAGAGCGTAAGGTAGGAACGCGTATACAGGGTTCACGTTACTTGAACCGAGGATTTTTAAAACGTGGCTAACCGCAGCTGAATGAATGCTGAGAACAAATAACGTAAAACTATTCCAATATGTCCTTATTCCAATCTCCTGACGTCAAATTTGCGTAACCACCGACGCAACCATCGGGCGGTCACCCGCAGGGTTGTCTGAACAAACAAATCAAATGCTTCCCTCGTTTACAGGAGGTCACTTTTGTTTGCTTTAAGAACGAATAAAGTTGCCTACACCGAGCGATCGTCTTATCTAATTCAAAAGAAAATTCAATTTTGTTCGCCATACTATAGCATCTTTAACGTGCACACGTCACTGACGGGGTGAGGTTTTGTGATGTCGCGTGACAGGCAGGTGAAGTGGGTGTCGCCCGAAAACTTTTAACCAATAGCCGAGGGCTAATGGCGAAAAGGCGTCGAATCAGAAATAACCATTTTTCTTTCGTTCTTTCCAGTTATGCATAATCATTGTGTACACGTCATATCAGATGGGGATCGAGTTAGCGCAGTTTTCGTGGCGTCGCATGACAGACAGGCGAAGTGGTCCCAAAAAGTATTTGACCAATCGCGGAGGGCTGATTGCAGAATTGGAACAGGAAAGTTTGGAATAGCTTTACGTTATAGCGCCCCAAAATTTTATTCAACCGCCGCGCCGAACAGGGCAACGCCTCTCGCACGATAGCGAACACTCCTCGCGCAGAACGGGACAGGCTCAGCAGATACAACGACATAACCAATGCATGTCTAAACGCCAGAAGGATATAGCCACCGCCGAGTCCCAAAATTGAACAGGAGGCAGGCCGTCGCCTGGAGACAGCTCCAGACGAACACATTACCCTAACCCATTCCATCTGAAACGTATCTTCCCAGATAAGCATCAGGACGACACGTGCAAATTGTGTCAGTAGGGACCAGCACCACTCAACCACATGTTGTAGGAGTGCAATGTAATTATAGGAAGGAGGCAGTTGCTCCAAAGACCCTGTCGTCGAGGTGGGCCGCCGATCCATCCATCCATCCATCCATCCATCCATCCATCCATCCATCCATCCATCCATCCATCCATCCATCCATCCATCCATCCATCCATCCATCCATCCATCCATCCATCCATCCATCCATCCATCCACCCACCCACCCATCCATCCATCCATCCATCCATCCATCCATCCATCCATCCATCCATCCATCCATCCATCCGTCCGTCCATCCATCCATACGTCCGTCCGTCCGTCCGTCCTAACGTTGGGCCTGTCAAAAGCGAAGGTGGCCGGAGAATGGACAAGAGCACTTACGAAAGAAAACCGTTGTGAATACGGTGTGTATAGTGTAGCTAAAATCGCTTGAGCTGTTTTAGTATTTATTTGTATCAGTCATGGCGCTCTTTGGCCATACCTGGCCCTTGCGCCATTAAACAACACACATCCATCCATTCAGTATTTATTTGACATTGAATTTGCAATGCTCCAGTCATTCAGTTTACTAAGAATAGTACCGTATAGACCCGTGTAAGGGCCGCACCCGCGTAAAGGCCGCATCCCCAACTTGGCAGCCAAAAATTTGGAAAAAGAATTTCAACGGAGAAACAATAGCGCTTGGCACCCCGATGCCACGCGCGCGCATCGGCAAATTTTCGCTCGCTGCGCACTTCCGCATGCCGCCACTAGATGGCGAGAGCTGCGGGTTGACCCATGATGCAATGGTACATCCGGGCATCTGGGGGTGTGCATAAGTCAAGGCTGCACCGGCACAATTATGACGATAAGGTTCGGTCCCGTGTAGGGGGAGCACCTCACCAAAATTGTGAATAAACAAGTGCAGCCCTTATACGAGTCTACGCGGTACTAGCTGTTTCCAGCAGTATCAGGCTTCATGAACCTACTTGTGTAATCAGAATATATGATGCACTATAGTGACGCTTCTGTTTTCGAACGTGTTCCAAACATTTTGCGAAGTGAACTCTCAGCCTGCGCTATACGAAGGATGAGGAGAGCTGTTCCTTGGTGCAGGCGGACCCCTTGCAAGAGTTGCCGGCAATTGCTCCGCCCATATTAAACCCGATACAATCTGAAACACTTCGCAGATCAGCTAACAAGAATAAGAATAAAAAACAAGTTGACACGATGCCAAATACGCTGCGCGTTTTCTAAACCCCGACGACCTACACGGCTCACCATTTCCAACCATGTATCACGGAGGAGCCAAAGCATCTATCTCCTAAATATCGAACAGCACTATGCGAACGAAATAACACACGTATATGTACAGGGTGATCATCTTTAAGTTTTACGGTATCTTAGGAATCGCCTGCGGCAGATAGCGTAATGCTTGTCGTCGCGCTGGATTATTCGAAGAAGCTGACATTACTAGCACGAGAAATCGAAACACATATTCAACTGATTAACAACAAATCACTAATTAACTTCTTAATTAATTACTTTACGACCAATATTCCAATTCACGCATTGAAGCCGTTGAGCTTGCAGGACGGATCCACTTGAAATGGATTTGGAGGATGACACCAGTTTCGATATTTTATTTCCCAAAATGTGGGACGAAATACACGGGCGTTCCAGTTACTTTTGTGCGTCAATGTATAAAAGAGCGCTATGTTAAAAAAGTGGAACAACAGTGCATTTTTACGGCGAGTTTGACGGCGCATATCGCCAAACTGGCGTCATTCTGGAAATTTATTCCAAGTGGATACGCTTTGCAAGCTCGTCAACTACAATTCATAAATTGCAATCTGTGCCGTAAAGTAGTTAAGTCGGAAGTTAATTAGTGAATTTTCGTCAATTAGTTGAATAGGGGTTCCGAATTCTCGTGCGGGTAATGTCCGCCTCTCTGAATAATCCAACTCAATGACTCGAATTTTGCTATCTGTAACAGGCTGCGTTTAAAAATTCCATAAAGCTCAAAATTGATCACCGTGTATATTGCATCAGAAATAACATTACGAGAAGCCGCTAGTAGAAGGCTTACGCCGGACGACACGAGCGCATGCGGTCGTGCTAGAAAGAGCGTTGATACTTTACACACACATCGCCTGTGTGTGTGCGTGCGTGCGTGCGTGTGTGTGTGTGTGTGTGTGTGTGTGCGTGTGCGTGCGTGCGTGCGTGCGTGTGTGTGTGTGCGCGCGCGCGCGCGTGTGTGTGTGTGTTTGTATGTGTGTGTGTGTGTTTGTGTGTCTTTTGTTTAATGTCTGTGTCCAGTTATCGCTTCTTTGCTCGTACTTATGGAATAATGAAGTGCCCAAAACGCCACTCCGTTGATACTTTGTCGTGCAGTTTTCTGCACTTTTTGCTCCAAGCCCATGCTGCTGACAAGCACGTCTGTTATTATTAATAATAATTTTATTATTAGTAGTAGTATTATTATTGTTGTTGTTGTTGTTGTTGTTGTTGCTGTTGTTGTCGTCGTCATCGTCGTCGTCGTCGTCGCTGCTGCTGCTGCAGCTGCTGCTGCAGCTGCTGCTTAGCACCAAACGGTTACACACATAGCGAACGTGCGCCGATTGAATCGCCACCCACCGCTGTACAGTTATACTTGATTTGCAACCTTTGCGTAGAAATGCGAATGAAATCGCACATGTTTTTAAACGGAAACTAAAGGTGCAGCGATAATAATTTACGACGATGGCATTACCGTACAAAACAGAGCGTACCGTACAGCTCCTTCCATGACATCGCAATGCTAAACTTTCGCAGAACCGTCGACTAGTATTTTTTTCCTGAAGGCTGGCAAAAAGTACGAGACAAATGGCAACTTATTTAAGATTTGTTGTAGTGCCCGCCAAATCTGTGACCATATAACAACGGAAATGGCACCACATAAATAATCTGTACTAATGAAATATTGCATTAGCCGCAAAAAAGTGTTCGATGCCGACGTAGATCAATACTTGTCCTTTTCTAAAAAAAAAAGAAATAAAAATTGAATAGTGTGTTGGTACTGTCACACCTGCAGTTCGTTCAAAGTGCTCGCTACAGCGTGGGTTGCATGCAGCGTAGGTTGCTTGCAGCGGCCAAGAGTGAATTATTGCTTTCGCTGAAGCCAAAACAGGAAGGCAATGCCCTATCCTTCATAATTCCCATGAAAATGTTTTTCATCGCTTGAAATCAACAAATTTTCCTCTACGTTCATTCACATTCTAAATATACCATTTAATCAAAGGGTGTTTACCCCCTAAATCTAGTGTAACGTGCAAATTTGAATGATTTCAGCCACTGCTGAATGGAACCTTCAAATTCTTGTTTAGAAGTGAGACAAGAAGACTGATTGTGAGTACGACTAACACTGCAAAAAATCGGGGCAAAGGTAGATAGACGGCGCTGTGTCGTTAGCTCTTGTGTCGTGCACGCTTTTAGCACCTGTGTCATCTGTATTTATTGTGCTATCTTTTGCGCTAGGTGTTAATACAATGTTGACCAATAAATGCGTTCAGGCTCCATACGTAAAGAGACAGACGATACGCTGTCCGAGGGAACACTAACAATCACAATGTGACCGCGGCGCGATAAGCTTTTGATCTGTCGGCAGAGGTAGCTAGCGACGGTGCTGCAAGTCTGTATGCCTCGACTGTTTTATTCAGGCTCTGAACTGAACTCCGAATTTCTCATTCAGACTACATTAAATGCCGCTTTCGCGCGCCTTTATTTCAGAAGCACACAATCAGTCGTGCGGATAGTACCACTTTTTGTGTTCAAAGCTCAGAAATGTTACATAGGAAATACAAACTGCCTAGAACCGCAGCGAAATACACTGACCAAGCCGTGCGCCCAGCGCTTCGGAACATACGAGCACGTCCGCGAACTCACTCATGTATCGACTCCCTCAAATTCAGAGCCGCTCGTGAGTCAGAGCCCGAGTCAGCCGAAGTGAGTCCCAGTGTGTGTAAGTTGACATAAGCCTCTGTAAGGTTGAGCATGAAGCGGCGTAACTCGAGGCGAGTTGAAGTAGGCGTGAGCATGCATTAGAGTGATACCCACGTGAATTTGAAATTGTGTGTCTGAGTGAGTTCAAGTCAATGAACGAGAAGAAGGAAAACCGAGGCACTCAATTTTTGTTAGTCACAACACAAGGTGACAATGAAGCCACCGAAAGCATAGGGGATATTATTTGTGGTTTTAATTGAAGTGTATAAATAATAGCGAAACATGAAATGAAAGTGGACGAAGACACAACTTGCGCCAGTGTGTCTGAATCACATTTGACTCCCGTTGTTTTTAAGTCCATCAGACTTCGTGCGATGCCAAGTCCCCATGAATCAGAGGGAATCTGACTGTGGTTCTGCGAATGTAGTCGAGCCCATGATTCAATGAATCTGGGTGAGCACGAGTATGGGTCCGTGAGTGTGAGTGAGCGTACCTGAGCCTGATTTTGGTGAGTGAGTCTGAGAAAGAATATAATGAGAGGAAGGTAAAGAGATTAACCAGAAAAGTGAGCGGTCAGTTACATTACAGAGGGAAAAAAGGATGACAGAATAGAAAGTAGGTCAAGAAAGATAATGTTCCGCGTACAAGGAATATGTTCGCCATATCAAAAGGGATCGCACAGGACAGTTTTCCTATGCACAACACAGATTCCGATGTACAGTACATGATTCTGTCCGATGTGTAGGATAGAAAGTGATCACAGCCTTGCGCGCCCATAAACAGTGTGGTCTACGTTCCAGTATCCTGCTTGTAGACAAATACCTATTGTTTAATTGTGCCAGTGTAGGAGAACGACTATCTCTGTGCATCAAACTAAGGATTGCCAAATAATAGATGATCGATGATCGATGAAGGGCTCTGTTCTCGATGTGGCGCATGACGTGTTCTGGTAATCATTTCTTGCACGGTTGTTCCCCTGCGCGAAGTGTACAAACCATGGGCGCTATAACGTAAAACTATTCCAATATCTTTTTATTCCAATCTCTTGACGTCAAATTTGCGTAACCGACTACGCAAGCATCGGACGGCGACCCACGGGTTGTCTGAACAAACCAATCAAACGCTATCCTCGTTTATAGGGGTCACTTTTGTTTACATTAAAAACGAATAACATTGCCTACGCTGAGCGGCTTGTTTTATCTAATTGGCTGACAAGAGGCGAGAAGCACGCTCAAGTGGAAAGGGATTCGATGGGGCCGAGCTAGTGCACTGAAAATCGATGATTGGATGAAGAGGGTGGTGCCGGCGTCGCGACTGGTCCGCTTTCCCTTACTGAGCTTGTGGTGGCTGGTCGAAAATCGCGGCGGCATGCAACGGAAGGTCAAGAATACCGCTAAAACGGATCCTCAGCCACGAAGGGTTGGCAGAGCGAGGTCATGAACGTGCCGAAAGTGCTCGAAAACGTTACACGGCCACGCAAAAAGTTTTATTGTACGCAAATAAAGCTATGCTCTCTGGTAGGTGCGAGTAGCCAATGCCATGAGCGATCGGCGGCAGCCATCTTTTATTCCTTTCTGAATGGGGCAGCCTGTGGCTATTCAGAAAAATAAATTCCGTTTTGTTCGGCATATTAATGCATCTTTAACGTGCACACGTCACTTTTACGGGGTGAGTTTTTGTGGTTTTGTGACGTTGCGTGACAGGCAGGTGAAGTGTGTGCAGCTCGAAAACTCTTGACCAATAGCCGAGGGCTAATGGCGAAAAGGTGTCGAATCAGAAATAACAATTTTTCTTTTGTTCGGTCCAATTTTGCATAATCAGTGTGTATACGCGTCATATCAGATAGGGAGCTATCACGGTTTTCATGACGTCACGTGGCAGGCAGGCGAAGTGGGGGTGGTCCAAAAAAGTTTTTGACCAATCGCGGAGGTCTGATTACTGAATTGGAATAGAAAGGTTTGGAATAGCTTTACGTTATAGCGCCCCATGTGTCTCTAATTGATCGCACCACCTGCACGTTTGCTGTAATTACTAGGCGGCATAGCATTCCTGATTCGTTAGCGACTGGGTCTTAAAAAGGCTTCTTCGGTGACTGTGGCAGCTAGATGCGCCAGTAAGCAGCTAGGTGCGTCCCCGTTGCCTACGTGGCTCGATCGTGGCCATCGGGTGAGCGCGGAGACCCGTTCCGCTATGTTTTCCTTCCTCTCTAGTTTGAGTGCTGTTCAAGCTTGCTGAAAATGTCTAGTGTATCTAGCCGCCTTCACGGTCGCCTGCTTAGTGCGGTTCAGAACCACGATGTTAGAATGATTTGTAATTTTTTTCTTCCCCTTTTTCCCACTTTTTTTATTTTTTGTTTCTTCTCTCGCTTCTCTCGATGCGGCCAGAGACAGTGGAATGGAGCCGAATAAATAACATAGTGCTACCTACCGCGATCGCAAAACCCGTCTGTCGCGGATAATTCAAGTGAGTTTTTAAGCATGTAGGTTCCTCTGGGCTGGTCTTGTGCGCCTTAAGGTGGCCTCGCCACCTACAGGGTTACCTGACTGAGCTATTTTGGATGTTCGGATGCTATAGTAAACAGTTCAAATCCTTTTTTTTTCTTTTAAGGAATTCAGCTGCCGCTTGAAATTAGCCTTTCGTTGGTAAGGGGGCGCTTTTGCTTTTGCTGATTGCCTCTTTTACCTTCTTTCGGTGGTGCGCGATAGCCACTAATGCACATGTCACTCAGTACCCATTTGCCCGAATCAAGTGTCATTCCTGCGGCTCGCCGGAGCGCGGGTTAGTGAGGTGTTCCATTTGTAGCTATGTGAATGAAGCGGTGGCGTGGGGCAGAGGTAGAACGCCGGGCATCGAACCTGAAAGTCGTAAGCTCGAATCCTCCTCCAGTACACTACATCTTCAGGCTTCGAGTGGCTCCTAACACGAGCAAAAAAAAATGCCGAAAGCCAGTGGGGCCATACTAGTTCAAGTGCAACCAAAGCAGGAAGGCGCACTGAGCTTCAACAAAGACACTCACTCAATAGAACAGGAATTGCCCTCCCTGGTGCAGTACTCAGCCACTACCTCCCTCGTGACCCCTACAATTAACCCATGGCCCTCAGACCCCAGTGGCTGCGGAGCACTTGACCAAGGCGGCAGTCCGACCTGCGACGCGGCAGAGGGTGCTAAGTATTTCTGGATCCGGAGAGGCCGCCACTGTAAATTGGACCTGCCAACGTTCAACACACGAACCCTCTCGAGTGAAGCTAGCTTAGCAGGACTCTTTGAGGAATTATCAGGCATTGCGTGCGATATTATTAGTCTTAGTGAGGTTAGAACTGGTGAGGCTTATACAGTGCTGACTAACGGCCACGTCCTCTGCTAAAGAGGACCTCCAGATAAGAGACAATACGGGGCAGGACCTCTAATCCATGAGGACATAGCGGGAAAAATTGATGCATTCTACAGCATTAATGAGAGGCTAGCGGTAGTAATAAAAGCAAATGGGAGGCATATAATAAAGGTAGTACAAGCCTACGCTCTAACCTCCACTCACGCTGATGAAGCAATAGAACAGCCTTATGAAGATGTTGAATTAGCGATGAGAAAAGTGCAAACTCAGTATACTGTAGTCATGGGCGACTTCAATGCAAAAGTGGGGAAAAAGCAGGCTGGTGAACAAGCAATTGGCAACTACGGCATCGACTCTAGGTACACTAGAGGACAGATTTTGGTACAATGCGCGGAAAGAAGTAAGCTCCTAATAATGAATACCTTCTTCAGGAAGCTTAGCAACAGGAAGTGGATCTGGAAAAGCCATAATAGATAAATAAGAAATGAAATAGATCTCGTACTCTCTGCCAATCCCATCATAGTGCAGGAGGTAGAAGTGTTAGGTATGGTAAAGTGTAGTGGGTCATAGGTTAGTGAGGTCTGGGAGTTCCCTCAATATGAAGAGAGAAAGAGTCAAGAAGAAACAGGCCAACCTAGACGCAGTAAGGGCAAAGGCGGACCAATTCAGGCTCGTGCTTGCAAACAAATTTGCAGCTTTAGAACAGACGTAGGAAGATGACATAGAGGTAATGAATGAGACCCTAACTGGGCTGATTTCAGAAGCAGCAATTCAAGTGGAAGGTAAGGCAGCAAGGTAACCAGTAGGTAAGCTCTCCCAAGTAATAAAGGACCTAATATAGAAACGACAAAACGGGAAAGTGTCCAACTCAAGATATCAGACAGAGTTCGCGGAACTGTCAAAACTGATAAACAAGGAGAAAGTAAGAGATATTCCGAGATATAACGTGAGAAAGACTGAGGAAGGAGTAAAAAAATTGACGCAGCATGAAATGATTGAGAAGAAAACTTGGTATAGGACAAGGCAAGATGTGTGCACTGAAAGATAAGCAGGGTAATATCATCAGGAATTTGAAGATATCGTAAAAGAAGCGGAAGAATTCTATACTGACCTGTACTGTACCCAGAGCCGCCATGCTACCCAGCGTCATTGACTGATGATGATGATGATGATGACGACGACGATGACGACGATGACGACGACGACGATGATGATGATGATGGTCTCAATGAAACTGTCGGCAGTGCACGCAGCACCATCAACAATTCTAATGAATTCGGAGTAGATTTTCATAAACGCAACTCCGAACCATAGCTTGAACAGGACAGTTGCCTCGCGACGAGGGATCTCGGCTGGAGTTCGGAGCTGTAGCGAGGGGCTCCGAGTGTGCTTTCTGGCGCCTGTTTAACTTGGATGATTCTACTCCCTTAGCGATTACGGATCGTCAATCCGATGAAGTTGTCTAGCAGCGTTAATCCTTGAAAGTGGGATAGGAACACACTATCTCTCTTCATGCAATGTTACAGCAGTTCCGTGTGCGCTATCATTGCCAATTATGCCACAGTGGGCAGGCAAGAACTTAAAGATAATTTCGCCTCCTCTTTGTGTGATGTGGTGATAAATATCTGTATTTTAAACCATCAACTACTCATGGTAGTCGCGTCAGAGGAATAACTGCAGACATTGTGATGGTCGTTTTAATTCACGAAATATTACCCGCTGCTTCGGAGGTTCACGATCAGTAAACTGAAGAGCGCCACGCAGGACTGCAAGTTCTGCGAGTGCCGACGTCGTAACATGAGAAATCTTTACTCAGGTTATTCTGAGTCTAAGTGAGCCCTAAGCTCAATGTCTATTTTGTGAGACTGAGTGAGTTTCGTTTATTTTGCCGACCTATGGTCCGAAGCGTTGTGCGCTTCACATGCCGCGGATAAAATTTCAGCCATTGGTGAAGCTGTTTGCTGCGCCGTGGCGCCATGCAGCGGCTGCACGATCCCTATAGGAAATGTTAGTCAAGCAAGTTCACCGTTCTCCGATAAGCTGATTTTTTGACGACCATGCATGGACCGAGAAGTTTGGCGAATGACAAAGGAACTTTTCAACCTGACGCTCAGACACAGAATAGGAATGAATATAACTAACATTCGGGATACTCGACCACAGCTTGGAGATTACAACGCGTTGTTTGTTTCGCCTTTCGTTCCTTAGCTTTCATATTCTAGTTAACCTGCCTTGCACTACTCGAAACTGCCAAAATTAAATCATAGCTTTGAAATGCTTCAAACTTATAGCCGAGTGCTTTGGCTGCGACCGCACGTCAAAAGTTCGTCAGAGACACTTAAGACTGCTTACGTGTGGGAATGCGAAAGCATTATAGTCTCTCTGATGAAATGTTTTTTTTTTCTGCGCGTTCCTTGTCCGCGCAAGCTCTCGCCTGCGTTCTAACTGCGCGCCTCGGTAAGGCCAAACGCGCCAAGCGTCTCAACGCGCTCGCTTGCCCGCGAGGAGTTCGTAACTCGAAGGAACGCTCAGCGCCGTTCGAATGGACATTAATGTTTTTTTTTTGCATACGCTCATTGTACACACGCGTGGCGTGGCGCCCACCCCCTCCCCATTGTCTGCGCCGTCACGTGCCCAACGACGCACGCACTATAGGCACGCCTTCAGCCAACCAGAAGAGTGCAGCAGCCGTGTTGTCGGGGAAGCGTGCTCGTCTCGAGCCCCGGAGGCCCGCGTTGGATTCCCACCCAGACCGAAATTTCCCAAACTTTATTTTTAAAGAAATTAATTTACTCTGTTTACAGAAACCTCCCTGAGAAGCTTGACGTCTATCCGAGCATTGTTGGACGTGTTTTTACTCTTTGCGCCGTCGGCCATTTTTGGTACCATCATTCGGTCACGCCGCCGACTACGACGGATTTTCGCGTAATGGAGCACATAGTGCTTTCGCATTATAACTCTGCGTTTTCGAAATTTGTTCAAATAGTGGTGCTTCTAAACTTAACAGGCCTTCAAATGTGATATCCAGAGAGCCGCCACTGTGTTTACTGTTCTGACTGCAGGGCCCCTTTGCCCGAGCGCTGCCTCGGAGCAGCACCGCTCCAGGAGGGTGGTCGGAGGCCGGGATGCTGGCGAGCCTATCCCATTCATGGTACGCACAGCAACCATTTGTTCTTGTACATCCAAGTTTTGTTCAAACGCCGTACGAATTTTCGCACAGAACAGCAAGGGGAGCATAAATATATGTGCATAATAACCTAATAATGAGTGAATTAAATAGCATAACACTTAATGTGAGGGAATGTGTGACTGCCGCCGGTGCTACGGCAACGAGGTTCGTGGTATGCTAAGCAGCAATATCTAGGAGCGACGCAAAGTACAGTTACAATGCTTGGTTCGTCTGCTGGCGCTACACGGCCTACCATATCTACTGAAGTGTTTGGACCCTCCCGCACGGTTTTTGTTGTGGTATCGGCCGGCGCTTATGCCCACCGCCGTCCTGTGGCGGCTACGGAGGGCATACTGGCAACGCTCCTATGTCCATTCGTCAGCCGCTAGGGACGCCTATACTCCTTTAGTGTACAGACAAATTCGCCGTAGGACTCTTCGCTGTAGAGGCGTGTAGAAAAACTGGATTAAACGTGAGCAGGCGAGCACTGCGAGAAAAGAAGTTGGAACGATGAGTATCTCTCTGGTTTCTTGACACCTCGTTAGTTTTCTACATTTTAATGCCGAAAACCTCCGTGGGGACACGTTTCCTTCATCATCGCACGTCTCAAGAAGACCTTGTGCTCCCCCTCTTCGCGCTGCGGGCTGCGAGGTCTGACTGGATAGCGTATTGTTCATGATCGGCGTGGACACTAGACCTCTATCTCAAAAGCTAATCGGATGGATCACCTCAAGACCAAGCGGTCGGCTCGACAAGCACACAATGCGAAGATTCTGCGGGAAGCCCGGTTGCTACTGACAGATCCTACCATGGACAAGCCCAAGTTTTCATGTATTTTCGACCGCCTATCTACTAGAAACAACGAGCTCTCGAAGCTTAACGATGCGATCGAAGAGCACATAGCCGATGATCAGCTCGAAGTAGAATACGTAACTCCTGCAGAGTATAACGATGAAGCTATCAGCATGCTTGCCGAGATTCGCTGCAAGATCGCAGCTTTGGAACGCGTGGACAGTATAGCGGAGCCTGCTCCTCAGAATGCATGCAACCCTAACAATTCCTGATGGTATGCCCAGAATTGGCCCAAGCATACCGAATCTTAATATGCCAACATTTACAGAAGACATTCACAAATGGGCAGCTCACTGGGAGCAGCAGTTCGAACAGACTGTTCAACTCAACAACGCTATATCGACAAAGACGAAGTTTTTCTATTTACAGCATCATCTTGCGGGGGAAGCAACAGCTGCCATTTCCCGTTTACCGACTTTTGAAACTTGATACGCAGATGCCGTGGAACTTCTCAAAAAACGTTTTGGCGATCCTAAAAGGATAGTGCAGCAATACCTGTCACCGCTTCGCCATCTACCTCAAGTCGGGAAGAGATGCACGAGGCCTCAGGCAATTTTATGATGCCGTGCAACTAAATATCCACCGTCTGATTGCACTGAACGCACGTACTCTCAGTTTACCTGCAATGCTGACCGATATTCTACAGAAGGCATTGCCATAATGAGATCGTTCTAGTATATACGCAAGGAAAGCGGAGCCAGACTTTAAGATAACATGGGTCTGATACGAACATCTCGGAGCCAGCACAGGCCTCATAATAAGAAATTGGTTTTGGCACGTTAAACCCCATATATTTTTTTCGGAGCCAGCGCTAGCAGCTGCAACATCGGAAGCAGAGTTAAAATAGCTGCTCATGTTCACACGTATTGAATTAGAAAGCCGAGAACCGTGCAGCCCATCGTCACAACGATCTGTCGATGACCGTGCTGAGACAACTCGAGGCAGCAGCACCGCTTCCGTACTGCACAGTGCATGCTACAGCTGGAGCGAGTGTTTCTTCTGTCGATCAAAGAAGCACGGCACACGCGCCTGTGAGGCCAACCTTGCTCTTGTTTCTAAAGAAAGAGAAACTAGCTGAGACAACCACTGCTATATATGTACATCACGAGGTCACCAGGTACGGTTTGGCCACGTCAAGCTCACGTGCTCAGCTTGTCACGGTAGACACACGTCGAGTATGTGTGACCCTAATTATTCAGAAAGAAAGACACTACGGCGCAAACTTAGCGACCAACGGAGGCTTCCGGTAGCACAGCAAGGATAGTATCGTCGCAATCAGTAATGCTATGCGACAGAGATTCCACAAATGCTTGCGCCAAGAAGGACAGAGAAGTGTACCTGCAGACTTCTCGCGCCTTCATCGTTAAAAATAGCAGGCAAGATACATTAGAGGGATTCTAGATGGAGGCAGTCAGAGACCATTCATCACATGATAGAGTGTGTAAGCGCGACTGAACGAGGACGTAGAAAGAAACAGATACACAGAGACAGCCCTGTCTCTATGTATCTGTTTCCTTCTATGTCCTCGTTCAGTCGCGCTAACGCACTCTATCATGGATTCAAACCAACTAGCCCTACAACGTGTTTTAACCATTCATCACAGAAGATCTCGCTGTCAAACTGCAACTCAGTTTTGGTAATCAACTACAGTTTTGGGAATGCAATGAGATACAGAAACTGATCCCTTCGAATTTCCTACCAAGTCTGTGGCCGACACAGACTTGGAAAAAAAGCCCGACACACAGCCCGACACAAAACGTACACTACTCAAGGCTGCTTCCCGAATTTTCGACCCTGTTGGTATTCTATCGCCTTTCAACGTCACTGCAAAGCTTTTGTTTCAACGCTTGTGGGTTTTAGGTCAGTCCTGGGATGGCGAGTTAGCAAAAGAGATCAAGACGTCATGGATGATGGACTGCATGGTGCGCAGACGTAATCCAGCTTGACTTCATTAAGATCCCCCTCTGCGTGAGAGATGGGCTATATAGAGCGGTCGAGAAGCCAAAGCTGCATATATTCGTCGACGCCAGCCTGAAGGCTTATGGAGCATATGTGTTTATTTGAGAGCAGTTGATGACGGCAGAAATTCAGCTACATCACTAAAAGCAGCGAAATCTCGAGTAGAACCTGCCAAGACTTTAACACTGTCGAAGCTCGAGCTTATGGCCGCGGTAGTAAAGCCGTATTATTACAATATATCCGCTCATCGTGGGATTCGACGCATTTTCTGTGCTTCATGTGGACAAAGCGAACTATCACACTGAGCTGAACTATCACACTATCACACTGTTATGGTGACCATAACAAGCTGAGTCATTTTGTAAAGCACAAAGTGACTGAAAGCGCATGAGTTGCTGACCCACTCCTGTGGCGCTACTGCCCAGGAGAAGACAACCCGTCAGATTTATTGACTAGAGGCGTATCCGCAAAGGCTCTACGTACATGTCGCAGCTGGTGGAGCGGACCTGAATGATTATGCCAGCCAAGATCAACTGGACCTAAAAATTCAGACGTGAGTACACAGATCAACGAAGAACCAGAGTGTAACACGCAACATGTCCTTCTTCAACTACCGAGAAAAGTGGACAGCCTGATTGACTTAAGGAAGTTGAGCAACCTCCAGAAGCTTCTGCACGTCACCGCCTGGGTATTTCGATTTGTGGATCGATGCCGTCGCACTCAAATGTCGCTCGGTGGCACTATTTCGACAGAGGAGCTAACCAAGACTGAAATGTTCGAGGCATTCGTGAATGACATTGAACACCTTCGGCTTACAGACACTGTCACGAAACACTCCGAACTGCGCGATCTCCATCCTTACCTGGATCAAAGCGGGCAGGTCCGACTTAGCGGCTGACTTGAAAATACGGACGCTACAGAGCCCTCTCCAATATGTCCTGCGCATTTTCTGGTCAGGCATTCATTTTTTTGCCTCTCCAGAGCAAACCAGCAGTGACTACGAAGCTCGAAATGTCCAGGCTTCTCGACGTGACCTCAGCAAAAAGTTGCGATACCAGCAGAAGCTCGTCTACCACCTATGGATCAGATGGAAGAAGGAGTACCTCTTCGAGCTGCGGACACTTCACCTCTACCCATCGCATGCTAATAAAAGTTTACAAGTAAGTTATGGGGTCCTCATCGAGGAACCTAACATGTCTAGCGGTATTTGGCGACTGAGACGAGTCGTGGGCGTCTTCCCTGGTCAAGATGGAGTAACCTGAGCCTGCCGTGTGAAAGATCAAGATGGCAAGTTTATAAGAAGGCCACTGCAGAAATTGTACAAGCTCGAATGTGACAACACTACTCGGGGGTGGGAGTATGTAGGGAAAAAAAGAAATTAACGTGGGCAAGCGAGCACCGCGAGAGAAGAAGTTGTAACGATGACTAAATCTCTCTCTGGTTTCTTCACGTCTCGTTAGTTTTCTACAAGGCATTCACAGTACACATGAAAGACAGGAATTCGGCCGGGACATACGAGATCTTTCGTTATACAGGTCATTTCGTTGTAAAGCCGTTCGACTGTGTACGAAACTTTCTCAAACCTGCGCTCTGCTCCTTCTAGAGGCCGCAGTCTGGCGCACGCCGCCATGATCGCTTTTTAATTTTATCCCTAACGTAAGTGCCCGAGCATGCAACCACTATCTATCAAAGCAAGAGCAATGACCATAAAGCACGATAGGTCAGGTGGAGTGAGGGGGAAGCGGGAGTTCGAAGGATGTAAAATTAAATTATGGGGTTTTACGTTCGAAAACCACATTATGAGGCACACCGTAGTGGAGGACTCCGGAAATTTCGACCACCTGGGGTTCTTTAACGTGCACCTAAATCTAAGCTCACGGGTGTTTTCGCATTTCGCCCCCATCGAGATGCGGCCGCCGTGGCCGGGATTCGATACCGCGACCTTGTGCTCAGCAGCCCAATACCATAGCCACTGAGCAACCACGGCGGGTATTCGAAGGATGTAGGTGGACGCGGCACTTGTAGCCCAGACGGGAAGGCTATGACGAACGCACTTAGTCTACCGTGTGTCCCGGCCAAAGTTATCCAAGCTGTTCAACGAGAAGAAAGATTAATATAATGCAGTGCAAGATATGATTATAAGACCTAAGGTTTTCGGTCGTCAGACATCTGATAATCACACACCGTAGGTCTTAAAATAGTACCTTGCATCGTGTATTGTTAATTTCTTTTCGTTAAACACCTTGGCTAACGTTAGCTGGGACACCTCATATATAATGCTTACATAACGGGCTATTGTTTCTTTTTTTTGCATCCATTGCAAACCCATATTGCGCTCGTATTTGATTTATATTGAATTAATTGATTTCAAACACTTAAAACCGTTTAGATTATGTAATCTAACTTTAAATAAAACCTGGGCCTGGACAAAATGACATTGAGTGCCCTCATTTACAAAGCCGCTTGTAGAGGCGACGTCATAAAACGCGTCGGATAGTGAACGAGACGATAGCGAATGTACTGCCTAACGATAAAAAGTTATCGCAAAAGAAAGGCTCTGTATGTTCTATACATCTCAAACATTGCTGTTGGAAACTGTCTCACGGTCGCTTCGTTATCCGTGCAAATAAACAGTTACGCATAAACGCAGGCCAGCCTCCAGAAGAACGTGACCGGGCTGTCCAAACCTTTCCCGTTCTGCGGTGCCAGCATGCTAACCGAGAAGCACCTCGTCACTGCTGCTCACTGCCTCAAAAAGTGAGTGCTCGACTGCCGGGGCTATCCTGACTAGCCGCCCTACCACCAATAATGCACAAGAAGGACGTAGGTCGCACAAAATGCTAAATGGTACCATTGGTACTTTACACGTCGGGAGCAAAAAAACCCGAGCCTTTCTAATGAATGTGAGGAGCTGCAGTATATATATGGCCATCCGATCTGCGCTGTGGTTTTCGGACAATGATAGGCGTGCCGGGATGTTCTGTCGAATGCAGTGAACAAACATCGCGAAGGAACACGCTGCACGAGAAGTCGTAGAAGTCACACGATGTCAAGCTGCAACAATCTGTAGCGATGTTTTGTACGACCTCGATTTACGCACAGGAACTCAGAATCATGGCACCTGAACAATGATGCAACTACCTGACCAAGTTGGAAGTTAGCGCTTGTCCACGTGTGACTGTTTCTTTGTGTATATGTTTTAGTTCGCAAAACCAATTGACTGGCCCAATCCTTCACCTTAGTAACTGACCAAGCTAAGAAATTGAAATCACTTGCTAGCGTTCGCCCCGTCACTACTCGTTTACACAGCTTTGTTGACGCGATACCAATGCACATGACGTGCACCAGTATTTGGCCGAGGTTGTCGCGTGGTTTCGTAACACGATGGGACAAATGTCGCCCGCTCGTAAACTGTGCGCTTTAGCAAAGTTTAGCGCGGGAGCAAAGAAAGGCGTCTGGCCCAAAAGCCGGGTGAGTAAACTTGTATCCCTTGTTTCTCACACACAGAGCTGAGCCGACTTCGTCACATGTCGCTCATAGCTGGCGGCACGCTGGAAATTGTGCAGGTCAGCAGATGACTGCGTAACTTCGCCTGCTGTGCCCCCTGCTTTTCGCCCCCCTTTCTTCCAGGCGCTTCAGACATTTAATAACCAGCGAAAACTTGTTATTCTGGAGAGTGATATCCTCGCAGACGTCTCAGAAGTTCCGATGCGATTGCCGTCACAGGGACATCCGCTGCTCTTCTAGTTTACAAGTGCTCCTGTGGTCACCATCTCGAAGAATCTCTCGTAGAAACTCCTACCACGCTGTCCACTCCTAAAGATCTGCCCGTGATTCCTACCACGGACAGACTTTCGTAACAAATCTGCAACAAGCAAGATATGCGCTTATAACTAGAGTTGTCGTAATTAGGAACTCTAGAGTTTAAGTGGCAATGTTAAATTTGCAAGACATTAACACAACAATGCTGTATTTGCGCTTTTTTATCGTTCTAAGCAGTAGTGGCGGGTTCCTTCTGCACCGCATGATCAGCAACATTTCGTAGCTTTATCCGGCTCGGTGTATCGAATTGAGGTATACACGCAGCAATGCGCTCGAACATTCCGTACATTCTACTGCGAAGTTGACGACTCGCACGGTTTTTAAAAAACTCGGGTAGGGTGTAGCCAGCCGCCCGCGGCGTGGCAGCAGAGCCCCCAGCTGGCGTCACATGAGTGAGGGCGCCACTCAAGTTACTCGAGAAAGAATTTCTTACTTTTCGCAAGGAGGCGAGGCGGAAGCAGCTTCCGAGTACCGACAGAAAGCGCACGGTATCTGTACGTTTCTTACAATTAATAGAGTTTCCTACAATTACTAGAGGGAACTCTGGCGCTGCGATCGTTCAGCCACCATGGGAATGATGGGTGGATGATCTTCGTGCTTGGGGCTTCAGACGTTCGTGCTGCTTCGTTTATTACGCTTTATCTGGGCCTTAATTGGCCTAAATTACCAAGCAATTTACACTTTTTTTTTAATGCAGAAGGTAATAAGACTCTGCAAGTACACATAATCACAGCTAATTGTAGTGGTTCCGCTTGTCCATGCGTCCGCGGAGTAATGATATCAATATACTGGGCTTTTGTGCTAGAGGTCCTGTTCGAATCCTGCCGTCGGAAAATTTTAATAATGTTTATTTAATTATTTATTACGCACTGCTTTCTAAAAAATTACCGCTTCGCAAAGTCACGAAGCCATTTAAAGCCAGAAGAACGAAGTTTAGGCAAATCCATCTGTTACCCATCATTCCTATGCTGGGTTTACAGCTGCCGTAGACACTAGCACCACAGTTCCCTCTAGTAACTGTACGAGACTCTGTTATCGGTGCCGGCTTGAATCGACCCATCACCAACGTTAGGTTTGCACAGATTCAGTTCAGTGCGTGCTTCGCGCATACTAGAAATGGTTTTAACTCCAATCAGCTACAGACCGTTTTGTCGGCGAGGAGGAACGTAGCCTCGAACCAGCGCGCCACTCTCCTCCTCGCACTGGCATGAGCGGATTCCGTTTTCTCCCAGCGGCAGCTTGTAATGGTAGCGGTTTAAATGCGGATTAGTGCCATTCTAACGTGTTCTGTCTTGGATTTCTGCGATGTCAGATGGCTCAAGGTAGCCGGGCTACCACTCTGCTGTATTCGGCTGCATGCTTTGACCATTGCCTTTGACCATCATGCTTTTATTATCATTTACAGCTGCACAAATAATTTTCTAATTTAGGTTTTGGTGCGCTACCTGGCAAATGACAATTAACATCCGTAATAGCGTCGTTATGACTTTCACTAATAAAATCACGCCTTCCGTTTTTCTTACAAAATTGGTAATAGCCCCATTCAGAGCGTTAGTGAATATAAATACCTTGGTATAGTTTTCACAGCCAGTCTGTCTTGGTCCAAACACATAGATTAAAAATTAAATTATGGGGTTTAACGTGCCAAAACCACTTTCTGATTATGAGGGACGCCGTAGTGGAGGACTCCGGAAATTTCGACCACCTGGGGTTCTTTAACGTGCACGTAAACCTAAGCACACGGGTGTTTTCGCATTTCGCCCCCATCGAAATGCGGCCGCCGTGGCCGGGATTCGATCCCGTGACCTTGTGCTCAGCAGCCCAACACCATAGCCACTGAGCAACCACGGCGGGTAAAAACATAGATTTAATAACCTCAAAGGCACTGAAAAAGTTTGGCTATCTGCGCCACACATTAACAACGGCCCCAAGAGATACTAAACTACTGACGTATAAATATCTGATCCGGTCTTTACTAGAACATGCCTCTCCTGTATGGAATCCGCACAAGCAACGCGACGTTAATCACATCGAGGCCGTGCAAAAGAACGCGATTCACTTCATGTGCCGCAGGTTCGCCTTTTCGCCTTCTGCAGCGTTTCCAACCCTAGGCTTGCAACCGCTCTCAGATCGCCGATGCACGGAATCGCTAATGTTTCTGCATTGCGTTATTAACTCCTCTTGCCGGATTTCATCAGATAGTTGTCTAACTCCTGCTAAACCATCCAATACTAGTAGTCGCCATCACCTAAACATCGCACCTTATTTTGCCCCGTAAAGACACTTTTAAATACAGTTTCTTTCCCCGTGTTATCAAATATTGCAATTCTTTGCCTGGTAATACTCGTTTTCTGCGTTTAAACTTATTTTTAGCGACCATTGAATAGGTAGTTATTTTCATTGCGTCTGTATTGTTCATATTGCCTTTGTTATTTGTCATTGTTCTGATTTTCATACCCACTCCTGCAGTAGCCCAAAGGGCTGCAGTATGTACAAATAAATAAATAAACAAATAAAATAAAAATAACTTTCGGGAGCCAGCGTGAAGTGCATCTTCAGCCACGGCGAATTCGTGGACACCGCCGCTGCGATAGCAGAGAAGCGTCCGCTTTGTATTGCCGCCAGCATTAACAGAAAGGGCTTGATGCCATCGCGTGTATGTTCGCAACGTTTTGTTCCCAGTGAGCGATCGGCGACGAACTCGGAACACGGCACCCATGCTCAAACTGTGATACCAAAGAAAGGCGTGTATTCGAGTCGGTCAACTGTTGCTGATAAAGTTAACTATTTCTTCGGGCACATTTAAATTATTCTGTTCAAACGTGCTTTAAGATTACCATGCTTCGCAACCAACGTTCTGGTAGAAGTTGACCGAGGACGTATTATGAAAACAGTTCGTGCCGACTAAGAAGTGAAGGTGCGTTCTTTTCCATTCTGCAACCAAAGCAATGCCTACCGCGTGCCGACCAACCCTATAGTTCACACGGGCTCTCCCGTGCTTCCGAGTGTCGCCGGCAAGCTGCCGACGCCGCTCATCGCGCGCGGTTTTATTGCAGAAAATAAAGTTGCTGTTGCAAAGAGTGGTTCCTTTTTTAGCTCTCTCGTGTAGGCGAAGTGCCCTTGGCACCGGCACCATTTGAGGCCTAAGAGTGCGCATAATCTTTCAACGCGTCGCGTGCGTCTGGTTGATCGTGTCATATTCGCGGCCACTATCATTAGCTCACTTTATTCGTGTTGATAGCCCTTTCGATTGAGTTATTTTACAGTTCGTGATTTTGTAAAGCTTGATGCACGGGGGCCAGATAAACGATGTTTAGAAAATCGTACCGCGAAAAATTTTAGGAGCACGAAAGTTAGCAAAACATGTTTCCTCGGAGCTTTGCAGTTACCTGGATTAGGATGTACGCTGGTGCGGCACACCGCATGACACATGCAGACACCTCTGATTGTTGTCACCTGAGTAATACCTTAGTAGAGTTCAAGGCTAGACATACAGTAATTACACGTTACATGTATGCGTTACGTATCGACAATGTTCAGACTTGACTCACCTCCTATTTCGATCGTGGGCAGAGCTGCGGGAGCGCCTCTAGGCCCGTCGCCATTCGATAGTGCGGCTATACCGAAGCTAAAAGCTTAGTGACGACACGCTAAGAAGTTTCCCTATCCAAACAACTTGTTGACACCTCTCGGAAAAGCGCGATAACTTGCCACTCGTCGTCTACAGCACGTTCGCTGTGCACCCTCCAACGCGATCCCACATACCAGCATGACGTCGGACGATAGGCGGCGCTGTGACCGCAAAATGGCGGCGCCCTCAATAAAACGGTCCATATTACTGCCACTTTTTCTTTCACAGTGGAGCTGTTAGAACCTCGCTGGGTTTCTCTTGACGTGCGCAGCTTTGCCGAGCTGGGGGATAGAGTGCTGAGCTAGAGTGAAAGCAGAGTATGAAAACAGCATTGCACAGCATAGCCACGCGGCGAGTGTGGGTGGAGCCTAGCGGGGGAGAAGGAGCGGTGCGCACGCGACCGAGGAACGCGGCCCTGATCAACACCCTCTAGAGAACTTTAGGCCTTCTGGCTGACCCTCTCCCCTTGAGCTACGTCACGCAGAAGAGGCCAACATAGAAGTTCCGTGCAGCGCTCTGCGAAGGTACTAGCGGCGCACACGTGTTGAAAATGAAGCGCGGAAGATATACAATAGTTAGCCTCGACTATTCGGAGAAGACCGAGGCGACGATGGCGGCGACAACAATTCGATTAGTTCCAGGAGCCCTGTCGCTCCTTGAATAGCTTCATGGTTAAACAAGTCCCGGCATGCTCAGCCATGCTGCCGCGTGCTTCCGAACGCACATTTTTTTCTAGATGTGACCAGTGCATGCAGTCTCAACACTTGTGCTGTGCTTGCGATTGTGTGTACCGCGAGTCTTCATTGCCCCGGAATGTGGAGTGCCATGCCAAGATATGCCTAATAAGTGCTGCGTGCCCATTTGCCGGAACAATCGGGGCAGAAAAATCACGTCTTCAAGTTTCCGCAAGATGAAGAAGGCCAGAGTGCCTGGATTAGGGCGATAACACGTGCAGACTTCATTGTATCACCGCACTCCAGGGTAAGATGTTCAGAACTTCTTTAAATAGTTACTTTTGAAAAATACGCGAAGTTTAATTGCTCAATCCCTTACAAAAAAAAATATAGATAGTATATAGACAGTCTATAGACATCTATAGGCTGTCTATAGACTTTCTATAAAAATGTTTGTAAGGGATTACAGAAAGTGCCTTTAAATCAGGAATGTTAGGATAAAATTTAGAACAACTTTTACCTTCCTTCTAGGTTTCTGAACTTCACTTCATTGAGGCCGACATCGTGCGGGAGGTCTCTCACCTCGGCGACCTTACAGGGCACACCGTCACTGCACCACTCTCACGCCTGCGTCTTCGCCCAGGCGCAGTCCCATCAAAGTTCCCTCAATATCCACCTTATCTTTCGAAGCCAAGCACCTCGAGGGAGGATCATAATTCCAAGCGCATGCGTCTTGAGGCTGCTTCTTTGAAGAAGGCGTGTGAAGCGTCTGTTGAAGCATTCCGCAAGGAGAAGGAAGTGGATAAGATTCTAAATCTAGAAGACCTGATGCAATTTATAACAAGCAAGAAGTCTACGTTCTGGCACGCTATTGAACGGAACGAACGACTAATTTTACTGCACATCACTGAAGATGACGCTCCATGCATAAAATATTCAATTGCAGTAAAAGCCGACCTCGGCATGACAGTTTACTTCGCAAGGACGCCGATAACGAAAGTGGGCACGGATTCCCCCGTTCCAACTGTAGCAAACAGCAAGAAAGCGGTGATGGCTCTACTCGAAAGCACTGAGAATAGCAGTGCCTACTTCCCTCAAAGTCCTGAATCCTAGCATTGCCATTTGTTGGGCGTGTTGGTAAATTGACATCATATTTAGCGCCAGCAGACAAGGACGGAAGGGAGACGACAACACAATGCTCCTGAATCCTGTAATGAAGACATATGCAAGCAGATTCTTCTGCTGCTTGAAAAGTTGTCTTTCTCGCCCACAGATGGCAGTTCCAATGTCATACAGTTCCTTAGCGAGCAGTTAAAGCTACTCTCAATGAAGAAAGTTCTGAGGCGTTACTCAGCCGACTTCATGATATTTTTCTGTCTACTATTCACAGTATCACCTCATGCATACAAATATATACGCGAATCCGGACGCATGGCTCTCCCGCACCCAGTGACCATTCGTTCAGTATGCTCATCGAACGGCATGAATCCTCAAATCGAAGATCAGAGTGAATCATTCCTCCGGTACATGTCGGGAAGAATCACCGACTTGAATGATCGCCAACGTTTTGTGACTATGATAGTGGATGAAATTCACATCAATCACTATTTCGACTACAAGGGAGGCAACATTACCGGTGCTGCTCTGAACAGCTCAGCTGCATCAACTAGCGCGCCTGTCTTTATGGTGCAGAGCATCTTGTGCCAATTTAAGGAAGTCGCTCACATCGTCCTTGTCCAAAGAGCCGACGCAGAAGATCTGCGCAACTTGCTGAGGAAAGTAATATGCGGACTGGAAGAGATTGGGTACAGGGTAGTTTGTGTCGTAAGTGACAACAATGCTATCAACGCGAAGGCTATGTCTCACTTCTCGTCATCTCCTTCTAAACAAATTGTTTACGCTCACCCATCGAACCCCAAAATACCACTCTTTTTTGTAATAGACCCGGTACACATACTCAAGTGTATACGCAATAAATGGCTGAACCAGAAAAACGACCAAAAGTGCTTCTATAATACTTTCCCGAGTTGAAACCAGACTTCGCTGAAAAACAGCAAATGATCTCTGCATCATTTGCTACAGTCAGAAATCTGCACAACGTGGAGTCCGAGAGGCTGTTAAGCTATGGCTACAGCCTGTCAAGAAAGGCTCTCTGTCCATCGAACATTGAAAGACAGACCGTGAAGTTGGCATTGCAGATATTCAATGACTGCCTTCCTCAGGCCCTTCGAGCCCTTGGGATGAAGCACAACCTTCTGTTTTTTGAGGGTACTGCCACTTTCATTCAGATAGTGGTAAAATGGTGGAAGATTGTGAACGTGAAAACCCCTTCGAAAGGAAAAAGGCTGCTGGACAAGTTCCAAGAACCAGTGCTTCCTTCTGAAAATGATATCAAGATTGTTTTCCTGCGCAATCTTTTCGCCTGGTTGGAAGAGTGGAAAAGCAAAAATTTGGACAGCGGCACGTTAACAAGAGAGACCCATGCCGCTATCGACTATACAACATATGCTTTAGTGGAGTTCACAAAGTACTGCTTCGAAGAGCTCAAGTTCTCGTACGTCCTTTTAGGAAAGATCCAGACCGACAGTCTGGAGGAGCGCTTCGGGAAGTACAGGATGCTAGCTGGATCCCAGTATCATGTGTCGATAAGACAAGTGTAAGAATGTGGGAACAAGCGTACATTACAAAGACGACAAAGCGCGACGCTATAGAAAGCTGCTGGCATGTATCTGTTTTGTATCTGTGCCTCTAAATAAATGCTTTGTAAGGTGCCTGCTGCTCATTCCGCAGTTTCGACTGAAGAAAAAGTGTGGAGTGGTCAATAAAAGCATACGGCTGCTAGGTGAACCAAGCCGCGATCCCTTCATTCAACCCGTATCCCCGATCGTGCCGCTGGCCTCTTCTCCGTGACGTCATTCGCCGAGCACTCAGGCCTTTTTGTCTAGGAGGAGGTGTTGCCCTGATGCGTGCCCTCTCCTGTGACGCGCGAGGCAGGGGGATCAGGCGAGGGAGGAGGGGCGTTCTTCTCCGGCGGCTGCTAGGGTGCCTCGATGTGCTCCTCGCCCGCCACACCGTACAGAGTGGAGACAACCGCGGCGTTTACTATGGCGTTGCCCACGCGAATCGCGGACCCCGTAGTAGACGGCTTTGGCGGACGCCGTAGGGATGCGTTTCCAGCGCTTGTGTGTCTTGTCTACGGTTTGGCACAACTTTACTGGCCTTCCCCCCGCTCCACTGGTTTCTGGTGTCAGCAGAGCCACGCATATTTTTTTTGTTGGCTGACAAAAGTGACTTATTTATTTTTTTGTCTCGATCTTACACCACCTTTTTTATTGATGTGCACTTCTCTTTTGGCATACTTTATCCATTACATCCTCTTGTGATTGTGCCGACCTCAGTCGCCAGTCTTCGCTCACAACAGCCTTCCTCTTCAACGATACATTTACTGAAATTGATGGAATCCGAGTTGAACGTGTCCATTAATTAAATTATGGGGTTTTACGTGCCAAAACCATTTTCTGATTATGAGGCACGCCGTAGTGGGGGACTCCGGAAATTTCGACCACCTGGGGATCTTTAGCGTGGACCTAACTCTAAGTGCACGGGTGTTTTCGCATTTCGCCCCCATCGAAATGCAGCCGCCGTGGCCGGGATTTGATACCGCGACCTCGTGCTCATCAGCCTAACACCATAGCCACTAAGCAACCACGGCGGGTGAATGTGTCTGTCTCTAAATATTAAGCGGCGAACATTGCTCCTATAGGCTTGACTCCTGCGTTTCGCTGATATTTTTAATGACTCAAAAGCCGCAAGAGTTGTCTAACAAAGTGTTCGAAGCACTGGGCATCCTTCTTCTTTCGTTTTCGTCGCATTGTATCTAGCGCACTCTGCCAGAAGTGCGTTTGAAATACCGGCATAAAGCGTCCTTCTATTTGAGATACAGCCTGTGTTTTCGCTGTTAATAAAATATTGCTCGTATTGTAGGCTTTTTCTCAGATGGAGACACGGTAAACATTTTAATCAATGCAATTTGTTGTTTATGTTGCTGACCGATGAAACGCGCTAAAATTTTCCCTCCTTTCGTTTCTAGCAAACAGCACCAGCGTAGCTTCACCAGAATTACCTTTTCTTACTTTCGTAGTATGAAACTGCATACAAATATTGCGTTTAAGTGGCAGACGGAATCACGAAGACGTCAAACTTGACCAGGACAGTAGCCTGCGTAAACCTAAGCGGCGTGTTTGTTTCATGAACAAAAGCTAGCGACAAGGCCTTTCAGATCAGCGTTGTTCGACGTAGGAGCTGGCTACGAGCGTTACTTACGAAGCTGACGAAGCACTCCGACGAAAATTCTTAGCATCTCTAAAGGAAGGAGCAACCGATCATTTCCCACTGAAATCGGTCGGTGTGCGGTCAGACTAACTGCTCGAGGAGTTCTCGGGAGAAACCGAGGCAGTACCTTGGGAAAGCAAGCGAGCTGGTCCAAATATCGAACCGCGGCACCTCGCTTGTGCAGCGCTCCACTCTGAAATACGGGTCACGTTCCCTTATCGCCTGCGCGGAAGATTGTATCCGGATGAACGGCCGGTAGGCGCCCGTTAACTGAGAACAGCCCACAGAAACTAGACTGAAGGAAAGAAGATGGCGAATGTTAATGCGATGAAAGAAAGGCTGGCGCTTGCGATGACGCTTGCGGACATTTGGCACGAAGTCAATAGCCTCAGGTATTTATGGTAGCGGTCTGCGGCGTGTGGCTATACAGAACCGCGATGGAATCGTGTAGAACTCGTGTCTGAGGTTTCTTCATTCAATTCTCGTCAGATATCGTCCCCCAACGCGAAATACACGCCATCGGCACGATAACCGTGAAATGATAAAGAGCCTCCATAGAAGGAAAGTGAACCACTATAAATATGTGATAGACAAATAGGCACAAACTATGGAGGGGAGGGCCCTCGGCCAGGTAGTGCAGACCCTACCCGCCCTCGGACTTGCCATGGGAGTAGGCATGGGAGGTGGTTTAATAGACTGTGTACCTTTCCCGCCCTCGCCGTGAAATGTAAGATGTGCAACGTACCGCAGTGTACTATAGCAATAAAGTTATGTAGATATAGTGTAAGTACGTAGATTGGTACCGTGGACATATACCATTATGCCGACAACCCCGTGCGCGCATTGGGTTACCGCCACCATCGTGAAGGGTATAATGAGCGGGCGACCCCAGGATACGCGTATATAGGAAGTTTGTAGGTCTCGCGGCCTCCGTTACAGCCGTACCGACCGTTAGCTCGTATTTCAGGCCAATTGTAAAAGTTAAGCGCAGCTAAAAGGAATGTTTACAGCGCACACACGGCACAGTTTATCCGTATTTCGTGTACTCTATAAGCTATAGCGCCGCGTGAACTGCGCGTCACTCGCCTAAAGCCGAGTCGGCGACAGCAGCGCCCCATTTCTTGAGACAAGGAGGATATACATGACGGGCAGGATGATATACAAACGGGGCACTCTATTTAAAAGTAGTCTCCATGAGCATTGAGACATTTGTCCCACTGACTAACGAGTCGCGTGATTCCCGTCTCATAAAACTCTTTGGGTTGCTGCTTCAAAAAGTATGTAACTGACTCCTTCACGTCATCGTATACGACACGAATCGGGTTCCGTTGAGCTGTTTATTTTTTTCTATTGCCCCAAATTGTGGAATTCGCAAGGCGGCAGGTCTGGGCTGTATGGAAGAAAAGTAGGGATACGACAAAAGACGGAGGCGTACAAAAGCACAGTTCGCAATAGGGGATCAGAAAATTTGGGCGTGGTAGTTTGAGCCACCATCGTTGGCTCACCCATGCCACCCCCCCCCCCTCCCCATGCTTTCACTCGTTCATGCAGCATGCGGCGCGCGGTCCCGATGTTATCGCCGTTGGACTTTATACGGAACATGAGGGCGACGGCGACGGCAGGAATGCGCCTGGAGGGTCCATATAATTGCTATCGCAATAATATATTAAGGGTATCCGGCAACTGAAGCGTCCCGTGGCTCTTTATTTTCCGCAAAAGAAGTCACGAAATCGAACTTTCACCGTGCGGCAATCCGCTGCGCCGCAACAATGTATTTTTCTGTGTGCGTGTGTGTGTGGGGCGGGGTCACCGAAATGAGAAAAAAAACGCAAAGGAAAGCATGTTGGCCACAATCGAATGCTTACTTTGAGCACCTAATGTGGTTACCGAAGGAATATCGAAGAAAACGTGAGACGCTTGGCCCACAGAGAATCATACGCATACTGCTCGGTATCCTACATCGGCGAGACAAGACTTTGGGAGAGGTTATGCTCAAGCGAACGCGTTGCAATCCGTCGAGTCCCCGCAGAAATGGCGGCGAGCGACCATTGTTTCTTTCACTCGTCTGCTAGCCAGAAAGCGTCCAAAACTCCGCCAGGCGAAAATCCACTCGGCGAGACAAAAACGAACGCGCACCGAAGGGCGCCGCGCGGTGGTCGGGGCAACACGAGAAAAACGCATGCGCCTGGCTCTGGCAACCCGAGGGTAGCAAGAACAAAAAAATTGAACAGGCTCAATGTGTTCTCGCGAATAAAAGTCAAAGTAGAAAAATAAATAAGCACGTAGTTATCTTTGCTGGCTTTAGTGTCTTGACATGAATGCTTTGGCGCAGGGGAACAAGATGATCATATTTTTTTTCTGTGACGTGACGGCACAAACTAACCACCACAACGCTTCCCCTCATCGGACCTCGCTGCGTGCTTTGTCAACTTGTCTGATAGTGTGTTGACTTGGCTTGTCTCGTTGTATGTTCCGATGTGCGACTTTAGAAACGTCAATGCACCTTTAGCGCCAAATGTTTATAACAACATTAAACCCACAAAGTTCTGGATTTGAAAATCTAAAGCCCGACTTTAGAAATGTCAATGCACCTTTCACATCAAAAGTTTATGAGAATTTTAAACCCATAAAGTTTCGGAATTGAAATCCATGCACTCCGTAGATTACTTGGCCTCCACAAGATGAAGCGACGAGCCCGCTCGCCACCAAAACGCCCTTGAAACTTTGTGCTCGGATGAGGCTCCTTACGTTATGCGACTCCTGGTGCATAGGCGTTGCCGCGAAAGCCAGCCCGAGTTTGCAATGTTCACGTGGAATGTCTTTTCAAGTGTGAAAAAGACATTCTAGACAAAATCTAGAACGATTTCCGGCGCCGGGGGTTGTTTTGGTCGGCGGCGCATGACAGCACGAAAAAATTTCGGGGGGGGGGGGGGGCAGGCTGAAGCCGCATAAGCCCCCCCCCCCCCGGCTGTGCCCCTGCTGTCAGTGACGTATTGCCTGGTTTACAATTCACGGCACAGTTACCCGCCGTTGCTATCTGCCCCCGTTTCGGTCGTCTCGTTCGCCCGTTCCCAGCTACCGGTTCAAGCTTGCTCTCATGTGGTTAAATTTCCGTGAGGTAATACAACTAAGCTCTACACTAATTTTAATTATCTAATTAGCGCATACTAATTACTTTGTTGCACATACCTGTCCCCAAAGTGTTCCAAAGAGAATTCTGTACGGGTATGGACGTGCTTTCTATTCGCTTCTGTTTAAAGCATTCGTATGTTATTTTTCACCTGCCAGTAGCCGTCGGCTAGCAGATCATTTTCGTGTCTTGTCCCATATCCTCGAGCGATTCAGGCCTAAAATTGTGTCAGATATCATGACATGGCGACGCGATTTCCTTGCATGTCTTCCTTTCTGTCCCGTGCAGTAAAACGGCGTCCATGCTGTCGGTGAACGTGGGCGACTACAACCTGTCATCGAGCGACGACGCCCAAAATGTGGTGCGCAACGTGCTGAAATTCATACAGCACGAGGAATACGTCATCTCCACGTACGACAACGACATAGCCGTGCTCACGCTCGAGGAGCCGGTGCCGTGGGAGTCTCTGACAACAGTTGTCCTCCCACCCGTCAACTCGGACCTGGCGCAGGGCACCACGGTCTGCGTCATGGGCTGGGGAAGGCTCCAGTACGGTACGTCACGCAACCGCAGCCCCGAACTTTTCTATCCCGTATTTTAAGAGGATATTTTAATGCAAAAGGATTATATGTCCCATTGAGCTGAAATGCGTCGTATAGTCAGCATGACCGAAAGATAGTACCAAAAATAGCCGACGGCGCAAAGAGTAAGAACAAGAAGTGCTCAGACTACGTCAAATTTCTCTTTGAATATAAAAAAATTTGATGAATTTCGGCCTGGGTGAGAATAGAGCCCAGGCCACCGAGGTGCGAGACCAGCACGATGACCCCGGCAGCTACACAGTTGTGGCTGCGCCTAGTGCGTGCGTCACGTCCCGTCGCAGCCATGTGGGTGACGAAACGTGTGACCTAAAATCTTTCACCCATCGAAAAATCTTTCACCCATCTTGGAAGGCTTGTATCAGAAATGGAATAGAAACATGTCGCAACAGCTTTGCGTTCATAGCGCCCCAGTATTCCTGCTGCGCACGCTGTGTGCATGCCGTGTCCGAGCGCCAGGCACAGTCAAGCTCCAGACGCCGATATGCGTGCGGGCACGTGACGGCGCAGCCAAAAGGGAGGAGGTGGCGCCACGTCATGACTGTATAACATGAGCGCGTTCATGGCGTTCCGAGGTCTACCAACGGTATAATGCTTTCGCATTGCCACACGTAAGCAATCTTGAGTGTTTCTGCCCAATTTTTATTTGTTTAATCACAAATCTAACTGCAGTGTCAGACGGCGAATTATTGGCGGTGGCGGTTATCGGGCAGTGCCTGATACGAACTGCCAGGAGCATACCGATGGATACCATTGTCGCAAACGCCGAATTCGCAGCGCGTGGTCGACATTTGCTGCTGTTTATGGCGCCGTCCTATCGCGTTCACAAAAGAAGAAACAAAAATCAAGCGTAGGAACCGCGTTGTCACAGGGCACAGTGACCGTTTTTCCTGACAGAGTCGGATAGCGGTCTTCTTACCTAAATTTAATGAATTAGCCTTTCAGCGAATGGCTCCAGGCTGTACATGTCACATTCTAGAAGTAGTAGCCAATTCGAGAGATGCCCATTTAACGCGACAAATTCCTAAAACCATTCCACATTAATAAAACGAACCTGTTCACCTTTATTGTTAGCCGTGTAAAGTACATTCGTACAAAAAAGCAATGAAATGTTACAGTAAAAATTAATTAGTAAGGTAATTCACTATTATTGGTTTGCTGAACTGTCCACAACTGTAATCTCGCTCGAGTTTACCAAAATGCTACTATGGGCTTTGCATTAGGTTCCTCGCTTAAATCAGAATTCCAAGGTATCAGACTTAGCGCAGCAAAAAGAAAAAAAAAAGATATATTGGGCTTTGTGGGGTAACTACTCAATACAGTAGTCTAGCTTCGATATGTGCACCACTAAATATCTTAGCGTTCCCCACAAGTACACGTCCTGAGAAGCCATCCTCGCGCATTCCAGGCACTCACGTGCGCAACGTTCGCTCACGGCATGTTTTGGGGATGGCTATGTTCAGGATGATCTGAGACACCTCCTACACAGACATGCTACACAGCTTCAGTTCTTCACTCACATGTGCCACAATGTTATTGATTAAATATCAGTGTTTTAGCCGCTTCTTTAATCAGAATGCTTCGATGCTTTGGCTAATGAAGTATGGCGGGAAAATCGCACTTTATTTATGCCGCTACTAAATTATGTTGAAAGATTTTCCATAATACCCTTGCTAATAAACGTCGAAATATACTTTTTTTGCAACTTTGACTATATAATTGTGACCATATGCAAATCTAAGAGGCAATGAAGCCAGGGAAAGCATAGGGGTAATTACTTGCGATTGAAATTGAGGTATATAAAATTATGAGGAAAAGGGAAATTACATATATATATATATATATATATATATATATATATATATATATATATATATATATATATATATATATATATATATATATATATATATATATATATATATATATATATATATACACACTCAAGAGACTGCGAAATCACGATGTTAGAACCATTGAGAAATATTATACCGTGCCACCTCCGCGATCATCAAAACCCGTATACCGCGGATAATTCGGATAATTCAAGCATGTTTTCAGGCATTTGAGGTATACTAAATACACTTAAACTGACTCTACCGACATGCCTCGCGCTGACTTTCTAACGAAAACCCCTCCCCCCCCAAAAAAAAAAAAAATTTGCAGCGCTAAAGGAAGAGAAAAAGTGATGAGAAGGTTTGCAGTAACACGCAAACAATCAGAAATAAATAACAACGTCAACAGTTGCAAATATCACATACAGATTGTCATTGGGCAACAAAAAAGTCGTAGTTTGCGTCCAGTTATTTCTTCTACATTTGCGCTTATATTCGTTTTCGCGGGTTTCCGTTTGCACTCCCCGTCGTCTGTATACGCCTGTCGGGTTTGCCTCCCCGAGTTCACGGCCGTCCGCGCACGTGCGACTCCGGAGCTACGAGGCCAGAACCGTTTAGAAATCGTTCTACCGTATACTCAGTGCAAACTGAGTATACGGTAGTTATGGGCGACTTCAATGCAAAAGTGGTGAAAAAGCAGGCTGGTGAACAAGCAATTGGCAACTACGGCGTCGATTCTAGAAACGCTAGAGGAGAGATGCTGGTAGAATTCGCACAAAGGAATAAGCTTCGAATGATGAACACCTTATTCAAGGAGCGTAACAGCAGAAAGTGGATCTGGAAAAGCCCTAATGGTGAGAGAAGAAATGAAATTGACCTCACACTTTCTGCTGATCCCAGCCTAGTGCAGGACGTCGAAGTGATAGGCAGGGTAAAGTGCAGTGATCATAGGTTAGTTAGGGCTAGGATTCACTTCAATTTGAAGAGAGAAAGAGCAAAATCGGTCAAGAAGAAGCAGGTCAACCTAGAGGCAGTAAGTGTAAAATCAACCAAATTAAGGCTGGTACTTGCAAACAAATATGCAGCTTTTAGAACAGAGAGATGATGATGACGTAGAGCTAATGAATGAAACCGTAACTAGGCAGGCTTCAGAGGCAGCAATTAAAGTGGGAGGCAAGGCACCAAGGCAACCAGTAGGTAATAGAGGGAGAGAGAGATAAAGAGGAAAGGCCGGGAGGTTAACCAGATATCAGTCTCCGGTTTGCTACCCTCCCGAGGTCTCCCAAGAGAGCTCTCCCAAGTAACAAAGGATCTAATAGAGAAACGAAAAAGAATGGAAGTGTCCAACTCAAGAGATAAGATGGAATTCGCTGAACTGTCAAAACTCATCAACAAAGCGAAAATAGGTGATATTCGAAATTATAACGTGAGAAGGACTGAAGAAGCCATAAGAAATGGACGCAGCCTGAAATCCGCGAGAAGGAAACTTGGCATAGGACAAACCGAGATGTATGCAAGGTAAGCCGGGTAATATCATCAGCAATCTCGAAGGTGTAGTAAAAGCAGCGGAATAATTCTATACTGACCTGTACAGTACCTAGATGGATGGATTATGGGGTTTTACGTGCCAAAACCACTTTCTGATTATGAGGCACGCCGTAGTGGAGGACTCCGGAAATTTCGACCACCCGGGGTTCTTTAACGTGCACCTAAATCTAAGTACACGGGTGTTTTCGCATTTCGCCCCCATCGAAATGCGGCCTCCGTGGCCGGGATTCGATCCCGCGACCTCGTGCTCAGCAGCCTAACACCATAGCCACTGAGCAACCGCGGCGGGTACAGTACCTAGAGGACTCAGGATAACTCCATTAGAAATAGTAATGAACAGGGTACAGAAACTCTTCCTATAACTAGCGATGAGGTCAGAAGGGCCTTGCAAGATATGAAACGAGGAAGAGCGGCAGGAGAAGGTGGAATAACAGTCGATTTAATCAAATGTGAAGGAGACATAATGCTTGGAAACTGGCGGCTCTTTACACGAAGTGTCTATCGACTGCAAGTGTCCCAGAAAACTGGAAGAATGCAAACATTATAGTAAACTACAAAAAGGGAGACGTTCAAGAATTAAAAAATTATAGGCCCATTAGCTTACTGCCAGTATTATATAAAATATTTACCAAAATAATTACCTATAGAATAAGAGCAACACTGGACTTTGGTCAACCAAGGGAACAGGCTGGCTTCAGGAAGGTATACTCTACAATGGATCACATCCATGTCAATAATCAGGTTGTCGAGAAATCCGCAGAGTATAATAAGCCCCTCTATGTGGCTTTCATAGATTACGAAAAGGCATTTGATTCAGCAATGATACCAGCAGTCATAGAGGCATTACGCAATTAAAGAGTACAGAACGCTTACGTAAATACATTGGAAAATATCTACAGTTCTACAGCTACCCTTATTTCTACACAAGAAAAGCAGGAAGATACCTATAAAGAAAAAGGTCAGACAGGGAGACACACTCTCTCGAATGCTATTCACTGCGTGCTTGGAAAAAGTATTCAAGCTAATAAACTGGGAAGGCTTAGGAGTAAGAATCGACGGCGAATATCTCAGCAACCTTCGGTTTGACGATGACATTATTCTATTCAGCAACAATGCAGACGAGTTACAATAAATGATTGAGTACCTTAACAGAGAGAGTATAAGAGTGGGGTAGGAGATTAATATGCAGAAGACAAAGATAGTGATCAATAGCCGGGCTAGGGAACAAGAGTTCAGGATCGCTAGTCAGCCTCTAGTGTTTGTGAAGGAGTACGTGTAACTAGGTCAATTACTCACAGGGGACCCTGATTATGATAAGGAAATTTGCAGAAGAATAAAAATGGGTTGGAGCGCATTCGGCAGACATTGTCAGATCCTGACTGGAAGCTTACCACTATCATTGAAAAGAAAGGTGTACAATAAATGCATTCTACCGGTGCTGACATATGGCGCAGAAACTTAGAGACTGACTAAGAAGCTCGAAAACAAGTTAAGGATCGCGCAAAAAGTGATGGAACAAAGAATGTTAGGCGTAACGTTAAGAGACAGAAAAAGAGCGGTTTGGATCAGAGAGCAAATGGGTATAGACGATATTCTAATTGACATAAGGAGGAAGAAATAGTCGTCAGCAAATAGGCGAATTTGAGATGAAATACAGGAATGCAAGTCGTTAATATAGATGAGAAATAGGAGGGGTCCAAGCACGGAGCCCTGTTGTACACCTGAATAAACTGGACTCAGATTAGAGGTTACTTTGTTAGCTGAAACAAACTGTGAACGGTTAGTGAGGAAAACCTCAAGCCAGTACACAATTTTGGGATCAAGGTATAGTTGGTGCAGTTTGTAGATCAATAAGCTATGGCACACTTTATCAAACGCTTTTGCGAAGTCTAAAATATGAGGTGTGCAACTGAACAGTGGTCAAGCATTAGGTTCAGTTTATGCGCGAATGATACTGTTTGGGTGTCACATGAATATCTTTTGCGGAAGCCGTGTTGAAACTCACAAAAAGACGAGTTTGCTTCTAAGAAGTTGGCAATGGGAGAAAACAGAATATGCTCGAAAATTTTGCATGGTAGACTGGTTAAAGAAATAGGCCGATAGTTCAGTGGGGAATGTTTAGTACCTGTTGTGTAGAGTGGAATCACCTTCCCCACCTTCCAATCAGCAGGCAGTGAACCTTTGTCAAGTGATTGCTGGAAAATCTTTGTAAGAATGACGGAGAAATATGTGTTCGTGTTTTTTTAGAAACCTTGCATTAATTAAGTCACAGCCAGGGGCAACTGAGAGTTTCAGTGATGCGATTATTTTTTCTACGCCTACGGGTTCAATTAAAGGGTACATTGCGGCATGGTCGTAAGATAGTGCAGTTGGACACGTTTCATGAGCGTGTTTAGAAAAGTTACGCGTAAAAACGTCATTTAAAACGGATGCACAATCGGGAGGGGGAATTGCGTTATCAGTGCTATCAACAAGACTTAGCGGTGCCCCGAAAAGCCCATAAGTTTGTATTGTTCAGACGAAAGCCTTAGATTTCTATGTTCAAGGTCGCGTTGTGAGGTAGAGAAAATATCACGTGATCCAAGGGAGGCAAGAAGCGAACCAAAGCACGTCTAGCCGTGTATAAGAGATTATTAATGATTAGCAAAGTGAATTAATGATTGATTAGTGATTGGATTAAAGTGAATTACGGTCGATTAAGGTGGATGAAGGATTAACGTGGATTACGGTGGGTTAAGTAGGGATATGATGAATTAAGCTGGATAAAGAAGTATTAAGGTGGATTAAGGTGAATTGCAGTAGGCTTTACAAGGCTTTCGCCTCCGCGTCTCTTAGGCGATAGCTAAAGACACCTGGGGTTTTTGTCAACCACTGGAGATGGGACTTGTGGCGTGTGAAAAAAACATGCTGACAGCTCTCACACTCCATTACTTTACAATTATTCCGCAGAGTTGATTTCCATGATTCCAATCAACACGGCTTCAGGAAGGGTCTGTCCACAACAACACAGCTAATCGAAACTGTACATGACTTCGCGACGGCTTTAGTAGTCAAAAGCAAATTAATGTAATATTTCTTTATGTGTCTAAGGCATTTCATCGAGTGTTCCAAACTAAGATTATCTACAAGCTTGTCATAATTCTATAGGAAAAAACACCGTGACACAATCTGATTGGAAGATTATTTTAAATATGACAGTATGTATTTCTCGATGGATACCCTTCTGATCATGCAGCTGTGTTGTCTGTAGCTCCGCAAAGCACAGTTTTTTTTTCTATATATATAAATGACATTACCCATGGTGTCGATGCAAACGTGCGAATGTTTGCTGATGGTTGCATTATTTACAATATTATCAATACGCCTGAAGACCAAATTGCGCTGAACAACACACTCAGAAAAATGACTAACTGATGTCATGAATGGCAGATGCTAATCAGTTTAGAAAAGACAGTTTCGATGACAATATCTAGAAATATCTAGTTTCGACGACAATATCTAGAGCCCATCAGCTACCAGTATGATACTACAAGATTGGCTCATCAGGAAGGTTGACGAATACAAGTACCTTGGAGTATTTAGAACTTCAGATCTAAGATGAGGAAGAAATGTTTTTTATACTAGCGGGAAAGCTTTTTCTAGTGTTTATTCGTTAAAGCAAATGTTAAAATTCGCCTCTTCCTAAACCAATATTTTAACCTACACTTTCCTTATAAGACTGACGTTACACTGCGGTATAATTAGTTGATTTTCTCACATGAGTTCAGGAATAGCAAAATTAGATTAAGTACAACGTAAGGCAATCATATTTACTTACAATAAATATGACCGTTACACTTAGGCTTCTGAACTTCTAGCTAAGGCTAGAATCCCAATGATCAGTAAGCGTGTGAACTTGTTATGCAAGTTTTTCTTACAACTTTTAAATAAGCTAATCAGAATCGACCGCGACACATATGTGTCACTCACACAAACTAGATTCACTAGAGATAAACATAACAAGCAGTTGACAGAGTATAGATTCCACACAAACATTTATATTTATTCCTTTTTTTCCTTGCGCAATCCGAGACTGGAACTTTTTGCCACCGGAGATCGTAAGCTGCACGTCTGTTGAATTATTTGCAGAAAAATAAAGAAAATCTGAGTTTGTTTCCTAACCTCGAGGCAGCAGCCTAGCGCACATTATCCTGCATTTATGATGCCTATGTATTTAGGATTGTGAATACCTTTTGTGCATATTGTTGAGTCCTACATGCCCCCACTTATTTCTTGTATTGATTTCTCAATCCTACCAGAGCCTCAAAAACTGAGCCTAGCAGTGTGTGTAAACAAATAAACAAGTTGCTCTGTAGGCGCAGACAAGGCAGGTTTTACATAGCCCGGTGTGTGTCCGTTGCAGAGGGCGCCAAGCCGACTACCCTGCAGAAACTGTGCATGCCCTCGGTGAATAGGACCGAGTGCCAGCGGCCACTGACGCACAAGGTGCACACGAACATGATCTGCGCCGGTGGCCGCGAGGGCCAGGACGCATGCGTGGTGAGTGGCAGCTGATCCCGATAGCCGGCTCATGGCTTCCATCCATGGGAGCCACGTATCGGCGTTCTGTGGAAATTCTCAGTTTCGCCAAATACGCGGTGCGGTTACACTGACAGCTTTCATAACTGCGGTGACCTACCGCTATGAACGTTTTATTGGTTCTATTTCATGCAACCGTGTTTACACAGTCTAACGTATCTGGGCTTACTATTCGCAGCCTTGTGCGGCGCGGACTCGACGGTTCACGCGGGTCTGTTTCCTTTGTCAACTCTTCACGGTTACACTGCGCATGCGCCGTAAATCAAAATCGCCGTTGAAAGCTTTAACTCAGGAGCTCCTATCTGAATGCGTAAATAGCAACGAAGAAATGTAAGAGGTCGCCGGTTCGATCCCGACCGCGGCTGCCGCACTTCTATGGCGGCGAAATGCAAAAAAAGAAAAGACAAGAAAAAGCGCTCGTGCGCGTTAAAGAACCCGAGGTTGTCGAAATTTCTTCGGAGTCTACCACTACGGCGTACCTCATAATGAGATCGTGGTTTTGGCACGTAAAATCCCCTAATTTAATCTAAACTTTAATTAAACGAAGAAATGGTTTTGTTTGGCATCCATGGCACCGAATTTCAATGGCAAGGCGTTCTGACGTGACATATTCGCTTATAAATTTTTTTTTGCGTTCACTAAAGGTTCTGGACCTTGAAACCCTAGAAAATATATACTGGTAACACCGAATTTAGTATCAGTTTTTTTACGAACCAGTTTCAGTTTTGTCCTGACGTCATATGACGCAGAAAGTGGTCACGTGGGAGCAAAACATGTGGCATGCAGTCGCCCCAGCTGCTGGGTCGTCACTCGCTTGAACGCATAAAATTGTTGTGCGGCCCGATACAATAGCATAGTTGGTGACCGAGTGAGTCGGAGCAAAGCACCACCGATGTTTTGCTTACACGTGGACATGTTCTGCGTCATGACGTCATGCTGGGGAAGGAAACTGAAGCTGGTTCGGAGGAAAGCTTTTTTTGTTTTTTTTTCTTCTATGATTCCGAAGTTTAGAATCCTTCAATTAACACAATAAATCAAAAGTCAAAAATGTCATGTCAGTACCCCTTTAAAATGTACCTATTTATAGGAAGCAGATTTAGTTAAAGAAAATGGCTTTCTCAGCATGCTAGCCTACTTTTCCGTAGCACGTATGTTTTTCTAGCCTCCTTCGTGAGCCGTTCCCGAAGGTGGTGATATCTAAAAATGTGGGCCGATCCCGCGGGTATGTGCAGTTTAAAAATTTAGGCAGTCCGACGCTCCTTACACTTCCCTCACGCCAGCAGTGATGCCATAGAGTTCCGTGCGCAGTGACTCCGTCTCATTGTCACCCCTAACTCACTCAGAAAGACATTTCCTTTGATCGACTGCAACTAAAGGTGGAACCGCCTGCCAATGTTTTAGACACTATTTCCTGCAGAATTGGGTCATTAAGCATTGAAATGAGATTTTCGGCTACGTTTCTTTTTATTTTTCACTTTGTGAAGGTGCAGTCCTTTAAACACTAGAATAAATACTGGTAAGCGTCAGAGCGACCTAAATAGTTTACTATAATACAGGCGAATCTCGATGACACGATCAAGGTTCAACAGAATTCAGGGTGACACGAAGTTCGAAAGCGTTTTGTTTCGGGATGACACGAACGCTCCACCGGGCCGCGACGGGTAATACGAGCCTTTGAGTCGTCATCCCGAAACCTTTCGGAGTACACAGCCGCGGCGTACAGCTGCGAAGTACTCATAAGGAATCTTAGTATTTCAAAATGCTGACGGAGGCCTTCGCAGTATAAAAGTGCTCATACTGCGGCGTGGAACGAGCGCAGGCAACGTAGATGGCGAGCGAGAAGTTTTGCGCATTACGAAAATGCTCGACAACACCGAGAAAACAGAACTCCAGAATGCTATGAATAACTTGGTAAACTCAAAATAATCTCCATAAAGAACAATGCCTGCACCGATCGTTATGGATCATATGAATTTCGGATGGTACGAATATTTTTCCAGGTAGACACGACGGTTTATTGTAATTGTTTTTACGAACCTGTTTCGGTACACTCGCTCCGTCGCTGCCATCAGTGCCACACGCAAGTGAAGTCAGAAGGGAATAACGCGCGTAGCATTCTTAATGAGCAATTTCATCATATCTAGCGTTATTGATACACGACATCAGGAAACATTGTTGTGGCATCACGTCACGACAATGTAGATGATGCCATATCCGGAATTTCGAGGCAAACTTAAGAACCAAATGAAAATTATGGGTTGGGCGAATATTCCAAGTTTCGAATACGAATCGAATGTTACACACTAACTATACGCATCGAAAAGAAACTATTCATATTTTCAATTATTTAGAACTGTAGCCAAATATTTCGCAACAAACTACTGTTAAAATCGTGTTACCATTCACCATCTGCCGCCGCGTGGGCGATCTCATCTGCGCTTCCGCGGGGGAGGATCAAGGTACCGCGAGGTAAGGAGGGCTACGGTCGCCCGCGAAGTCAGGTCAGTCCGCGGTACCAGCGTGTGTGATGCGGTACCGCTGCTATCACTGCTTCTGCAAGGGGCAGTGGCGAGCGGCTACGACTCGATGTGATGCTCCCTTGGGTGTTGCCGCTGACATTGGTTGCGCAATAACCCCGCGACGAACGGCCGCTCCCGTCATTGGTGGAACGAAAGCGTGAGAAGGAAAGCGTAGTGCCGCGCGAAACGGGTTGTGCGGCGACGATTGCTACGATATGGCTCCAGAGTAGCGCGAGTCGTCTGTATGGAAACAAAGCGCTGCATGAGCGGAGCTCTGTCTGCGGTGGCTGCTGTGAATCGCGCCCACGCGTCAACCACGCGTTCTCGCGATATCCCAATTAGCGAGGCAGTGGCGCCAGTCTTCGCTCCTATTGCAACGTGCCGCACGAGGCAAATTGTCCGCGCCAGCTATGCCACTCACAGAGTACTCTTCCTAACATAAACCGCGTACCTAAATAATGATAATGCAAAGTATTGACACGCGAAATTAAAACACGTATAGAGGCGCACTCAAATTTCGCATTAGGGAGTATTGTAATCGTCGGTGAATGTGTTTACGGCACGCAATTCCTTTAGCTGTTTTGTTTTTCTTTTGCTACTTCTCATCTTTTTTCGGCAGCCATTGATTTAACGTCTGTGTAAAGCTGAGCAAAATCGTTGAATTTTAGTAACTGCACGAAACAAATTTTTATTTAGAACCTGGAAATTTAAGAATTCACGAAAATCTAAGCTACAAAAAATAATAAAAAAAAGAAGCGCAAGGTTAACAAGTCTAACTGCACCAAAAACAAATATCGCAATTCTGTAAACGGCATCGGTTAAAGCATCCAAACAGGACACATCTGACATATATGAATTCAAAACTTACGTGAACTAGTTACAAGGTTTACAAGAGTTTTGTAAAAGTCCCACTTACGAATTAGTGGTATGTCTCAGAGGGACGCATGATCAAATTTGTCTGCATTAGATGCAGTAGGTGCATTTTACAGCGGTGAGATATCGTTTTTCATTGCCGAGTTGCGGGGTGGTAAACTAGATAGTTTCGTTTACCGAAATTTATGGATATTTAAAAATTTTCATTAGAAAGGTTGTCAACATAAACAATCTATTTCACTGGATTTTCGATTTTTCTTTTAAATGTAACAAGCCTCATCAAATTTTGTGCAGTGGTGGCCAAGAAAAACGATTCACCCCTTCCCATGTATTTAGATAGGAGACTACGAACTAAAGGTTCGTCATGAATTCTGATGTCTTTAGAGTAAGATAATTTGCTTTCGACACGTGCGTAGATTTCACATTTCATGTAAAAGTACAGGAGAGTTGTGACTTGATATGGAACTCCTTCCGCAAGTACATACATTCCATATATGTCGAACTACATCAACTGCGCCCCCGTAAGGTACGCTTTTGCGTAGCACTTGTCACGCTGGTTCATGCAACGCCTCAGTCTGTCACGCGTTTAGACGTAGAGTTTTTGCCACGATTAATCAAAGGTTGTTTTCAACTGCGGCTAGCGTGGTAACCAGCCGCAACGTATTACGCGCAAAATGCCTTATGGCGATTTCCAGTGGGCAGTCAGAATTGCTTTGAAGCAGCTCCGAGGGACCCGGTAGTCCAGGCCTTACTGCAGCCTGTACCAATGCACGGACCCACGCGCACCTCGTGCACTCGGAGGAAAGCGGCATGGCTCTAATAACGTGGCTAATTTGACGAAAGCATATCTTACGTACCGAATTAACACTTCATCGAACTACCTTGAGACTGCATATAATTGACATACATCCGCGCGTGCGTGGAAGGTAAACATTCGACTAAAATCAGTCTGGTCGGGAAATACGGAGACCATCGACCACGCGATGAACTCGTTCGCACACCTTATGTACCTGACGAATTTTGTGTCCAGGCGGCGTGTAAGTGCGCGCACGTATCAATGGCACCCACGGTCGCAACCTGCAAGTGAGCAGTAAGCCGAGGTTTGTTTGCCTAAGGTAGCCGCCATGTGCAAAGATGCAAGTGTTAATGCAAGAGCACTTCAGTCAGGGATGGGTCAGTGCATAGTGTATATATATATATATATATATATATATATGGATCTCCATACAGCGTAAAAATACCTCAATTGCATCTCTCGCACGTGTTGCCTGGGATCTTTTGCGGTTATTCGATTTGGAGAGTATCTTAACAAAAAGAAAAGAAAGTGCTTTCCGCGATACATCTGGTACATAGTAGGCTCCTGGCTTTACCTCTTCGTTTCCTTCACAACGCAACGCGTTGAAACCAGTGCACAATCCTGTTGACAGGGTGATTCTGGGGGCCCCCTGATGGTGCAAGTGGGCAACTACGAGGCGATCTGTGGAATCGTGTCATTCGGCAAGAAATGCGCCCTCAAGGACGTGTACGGCGTGTACACGCGAGTCGGTATCTTCGTTCCGTGGCTGTACGAGAAGACTCGGGACGCCAAGTGCAAGCCGTCCATCAGCGACGAAGCAAGCTACCCCGACCTGATCCAAGTCACCACCAAGCCCGCTCTACCGGAGCTAGACCCCGACAACCACATCTAGGACGCATCCCACAGCCTCCGATATATTGGGTGTTAAGCGATTCGCAACACATTTCCTTGAAAAGTGCGTATGGTAAGGAGTCCTGGCGCTCAGACGTACGTTCGTGGAAGGAGCGTGCTTGTTTACTCTCAACTGCAACAATTCACAACTGTCGCTTGCGTATGTCACCAATTATCAAACTACTACACATCTATACCTTATTGCAAAAAAAAAAAAAAAACAGGGGAGTGGGCGTCGACACCAGATGTGGGTCTCTAAAAATTGCCATAAAATTGCATCTCGGCGCTAAGTTTGAGCGCCCAAGGCACGGTCCAAGACGCACTTTTCAAGCGAAATACGGTTGTTTCTGCAAAGCCCGTGCAGAGGTAAGAAACTGCTCTCGGGGGCTCACCTACACTAGCACTTTCAAATGAGTTCAGTCCCTGAGTGGCGCGGATAGATGCGCGGCCACAGCTGCATGACCGCGTCTCGGCTAGCGCAACCGCCAGTGCGCGTGGGCCCCCAAGGTGGTTGCTGGTGACGTTACGTTTACGAATGTGTTTTGTGTGGAAGATGATTATGTCCAAAGCAATGTACACGAGCGCATGAGGCTTGCTTTGTTTTTCTTTGCTCAAAGCAGAGCGCCAAACCTACGCACGTATCGTGCAACGAGACGGATGCCAAAATGCGCAGCCTCATGCTGAAGGATAAACGAACGAAATTTCCCCGTGCGACTGCGCTAATGCGTTTTTGGTGCAGCTGAAACATTCCGTAGCCGTTTTCTGAGAATGCGGTAGACGCCGTGCGCTCCGTGGTCTTTCTGTGGAAGCTTTTGGGCTCATAAGCTTTGGCAACGAATGGCGGGAGAAAGAAGTCCCCAGGTGGCGGCATCACTACATACAGTTGCACCAGCGTCGCCAGAAAATCAGAAGGGCCTCGTTTTCGCCCTCAGATGACGGCGCATGCCGCTGGCGCCCGTCAGTCTGCCGAGCAGCAATTCTCCCGCCTTGCAAACTTTCGGCAGCGCGTCCGCCTCATTTAGGCAAAACTGATGTCGCTCAAAATTAATGTGTGCCAAAGATAACGGTGATAAAATTTGGGGGAGGCTCGTCCTTTCAATACACCACGTCTCATATCTAGTCAACCAAATGGCCCCGGCTGTGTGCCGCAGCGACCACAGGTACGGGGCAGTCGCCGAGGGCTGATGCTCAAGTGACACCATATGCTCCTAGCAAAAAGACCTATTTACTCAATATTTCAAAAGTTTGAAGTCTCTTATTGTTGCATCTTATAGCTTTTGCATGACGGTTTACTTGCTCCATCTTTGCTACTATCCTGTGAAACAAATGGGGCAAAATATAAACGTCGCACATGTTAACATTTTGTGCTAGACAAAAAGTAAAGCTTATGTTTTTTTTTATTCTTCAGTTGAAGTACGATTGTTTGCAAAACGCGTGCGAAAGTATATGCAATTTAGGCGCATATGACAGCTCTATGCGCAGTTCAGAAGCGTGTGTTAGCGGTGTGTTAAATTGTGCTACTTCCGAAGTTCCCGCTACCCAGTGCTTAACACTTTCCATAAGGTTCCGATGGTTATACTCGGGGGTGACTAACACTGGAGCGGCGGTCACCACAGTAAGCACGTGATTAATGAGAAAAGGAAATGGATACGGTTTCGTGGGGTAATCGAGCCTGCTGGGAAAAGCACGCCCGAAATCGCGAGCGACTTTTTAACTTGCCAAGTGCATGCAACCACATCGCTTTCCTCCTCCCTCTCCTCATTAAAAGTCGTGTGTTGACCGATTTTCCGTGCGCGACCTGCCTCCGTGCTCTGGATATGGCGGCCGCCCCGCTGCCGTGCACCTGCAATAAATCGGGCTGTTCATGGCACACGAAAGATCGGCGGAAGCTCGAATGAGTGCGCCAGCATGCACCCGGCACCGTGTGCTCACAGGGCAACTGACGAAAGAGGCCACCATACACGGGCACGCATACGCCGTGCCCAGAAATAGCAGCTTTAGGATCTGTGCCAGCATCGCGGCACCAAAGTCTGCCAGAGTCGTGAAGCCATGCAAGGTTCAGCAATACATGCATGCTGCTTCGATCTCAAGCTGGTGGAGACAGACATGAGCTATCTGGGTTGACCTGTACCGACCTATTTAGCTTTACGCTCGACATGACTGGCCTAGTGCCTTTTCGTCCCGTTTATTGAGCCGCCAAGCCCACCGGCTTTCGTTTGCAAAATTCCCAGGCGGCAATCGGGTAACGCGCGCTGCCTAGCCATTTATTTTATCGCGACGTTCATTAGTACGCGAGCAGGAAGTAAATCTCGTCGAGAACCCGGGCATTACCATTATTCGGGGCATTATTTTCTTACCACGCCATTTCATAAGTGACCAAAGTGATTATCTGCGGCTAATGCGACCATGACAAATTTTGACCGCAGTGGATCCACCATTTGCGCAATGACCGCATCACCACCGCTCACCTTAGAGCAGTGATTGAGAGCGCCACACCACGTTTTTAGAATGCACAAAGGAATGCACAAGTCTCTACTCCATCTCAATAACTCCGTGCAGTGCAGTGAAGCTTCACATCAGACATTCAGTGACGATGAGTCGGGTTCCGAGAATGGACGGGCACTCGCACATTGTGCGCCTCTGATCCTTCCATGGAATCCTCATTCAGACCAGAGAAGGTCCTTTCTATATTCTGGTTGGCCACCCGTAGCTTTCTCTACACAGCACGGAGTTGGCGAGACGGAGTTGGTGAGATTGTGTATGGTGTGGTGCATCAATGAACAAGTTTGCGGAGAACATGGCCTCCGATCTCGGAGGTCATACTGAGAAGCAGGTTGTACATACGTCCGCAGCTAGACCAGATTACACAATGATACATACTGTACAGGAACCAGTGGTGAACTGCACAGCTGATCAAACATCACGCACCTGCTATAAATGCACAACTTTTGTAATGCCAGCGAGGTATGCACTCAACGATCTTCAACGCTAACAATGTCGTTTGTGGCACAGCCAAGTGGCGCACACCCTGAAGACCATGCTTTCTTGAATAGGGATAAAGTGTTCGCACAACACCAGGACATGGACACAAGAAGGTACAACAGAGTGTGTCTACCCTTCCTTCTTGAGTCCATGTCCTGGTGCTGCGCTACACTTCATCGCAATTCAATATGACTGACCAAGCCTACATCACCACCGTTGTCAATCGTGCCTTCAACAGCACAATTGGTGGTCAGAAGTGTCGGCCTGCAACTACCCTGTGGTGTCATGTGGTGATGTTTAGATGCTCTATTGTTGCTGTTATGATTGGAGGCTCATTAAAGGTACACCTTAATTGCTAGACATTTTTGCTATTTTGTTTGTTATACATTACTAGCATTAAGTGCATAAAAGTCTAATGTAGTGAGAGAAGTTCTCCATAAAAGGGATGCTAAATAGAAAAATTATTTCAGCTGTGTTAGTAAATTACCATTCTGCAATACGAAAAAAGCCACGTTTATTGCAAAAGGAGGCTTGGCAAGCCAGAAAAGACGCAAGCACGAAAGACGGGTGGTGATGGTACTTTGACGTTCCCGTGCAAGCTTGCCATGACATTAAATTTGACAGCATCTGCTCAGGCCCAGTTAACTTATTTTATTGTTAAAGATTAACTATATCTATCCTAAAGGAGCCACAAACTGAACTTGACAAGTCTCGAAAACACTTGATACACAACTGCTCAAATACGGGAAATAGACTGCTGTCCCGTTGATGTGCCGGCTCTCAGGTTTTGTTGCAAAACAAAAAAATTAAGCCATTATCTCCATCTTTTCTTTTATTAATCAAGCTATATTACAGTGCAGTTAACAAAAATAGTGTTTCAAAGAATAATCTAGGGATCAATCTAAGCTGATTTAATTTTTCTCTTTGATGTCCCTTTAATGTTGTTAAATTACAGCTGATGCAACCGACTGCCGATTTTAGGGCATGCAAATACAATGCGAAGTGCCCATCAAGTACTGTAATGCGCAAATGCTATGCAGTGTAGCCGTTGAAGGTCCAGTAAAATATGAGTTATGCATCATAAATAGATTATCCACATCTCAATCTTCCTTTCAGTGCCACCACATGTGTGGCGTAACTATTGGTTTAAAGAAACCAGATACTTTCTGCGTATTAAAACTTAAGCCTTTGCTTTTACACTTCATTACAGACAATAAGCATACATGTATGCATACAAAAAAAATGATAAACTAAACGTTTTTAAAACAAGATATGAAGCTCATATTTTACTGGCACTAACACAGCTTTCGTGTTGGAGCATTTGTGGATGTTAAGAAAAAAATGCAATGTTTTGGTCATGCCAAAGAATTTACTGTTCCAAGACAAAATGTGTTAGAGTTATAAGACAGTACACCTGCTCCTGTACTTAAGTGTATGAGTCACCTACAGCTTAGCAACAAATGTAACTGCACTGCAAAGTAGTTGTGAAATATGTGGACAATAAATATATTTTTGTTTGTTAAAATAGCATTGAGTAAGTGTCAAAAATACTTTTTTTTAAATATGAACAACACTGTCCAGTAACATGCTTACTTGTTACTCATTGGCACACACAAAGAAGATGCACTATACTTTCTGGCCAGGTCAGGTAAAAATGGACTGATTAATCACACACTTGGACACATACAATAATCGAGGCACTAAACTTTCATGCCTGACGGGTTACAATGTGCAGATAAAAATGTGCTCATGGAATGCTTAAAAATATGCGCACTGAACTGCAGCTGGAGTGTACAATGCAAAGTCACAAATACAGTAGAACCCAATCATATTAGTAAACCAGTTGAAACACTGCTTAATGTTTACTCTGGGCACTATTGTTACTCCAGTGAACAGAATTGCACACTGAATAAACAGCTCATTAACATGTCAATTGATATAAATATTGACACAGAAACCTGGAATGCACTGACACGATTACCTAAGCCCCCAGTGCGCTGAAAAGCATGCACACCACCCATAAAGAAGAGCAGCTGATTATGGTGAACAATCCTCCAGAAAAACATCAGGGTATGTCACAAACAGTGAATACTCAGAGCTTGGATTTAGCCTGCTGAGCAGCAATTGATTCAGGAATGTGCATTTCCAATGTGCAACAGCATAACTGTGGCTGCTGGTATATACTAGTGAGTTTGCTTTTCTACAGTGGCAGATTTCTGCCACAAAACAAACAGGCTGGCATTTTAACTATAACTTGATTCTAACATGTGACGTCACTGTTACGGGGTCCTCCTGTATGATGGTAACATGAACATTCGAATGCTGTCAAAAGAAAAATAAGTATGTAAGCTGGCCAAACATGTTTTCTTTTAAAAACTTAAAAAGCTGAATTTCCTTGAAGCTTAAGTGAACTGCCAGAAATCAAGGGCGGGTGATTCAGCTCCATTCAAATCTGATGCTGCAAATGCAGGCCTTGCATCCAGGCTGCGGAAAAAAAAGCTTTTTTTTTTTCATGGCTTACACGTTGCTATAACTTAAGCGAACACTAAGATGAATGTGGGAATACTGTGCTAAATAAGCAGTGATAGCCTCTTGAAAAAGCTATCACCAAAAATTTTGGTTTAACTTAGTGCATGGCGTGGTTTTCGTACATGCAAAGTTTTAACCCAAAGCACAACGGCAAACAAGGCAGAAACCGAGAAACACACCTAATTAAAACAAATACAGCAGACGTTTTAACAATGCCCAAGGTGACCACGGACTACAATGCCAAAAGACCAGATATATACTTTTTTTTTGCATAATAAATATTCTCTTTGGTACAAAGCATGTCGAGAAAAGCTTTGCTACAAGATGCATCTAACTATACTCCATTTCAGTTGTTCCTCACAGCACATTGGAAGCTACAGGCTTCTTCGACCAATCAGGAGAGCGAGTACATATTGAAATGTGTCCCTCTGCAGCTTGTCAGCTCACTTGGGGAGACCGCAAGTGTTCAGGGAAGCACTAAAAACAGAACATGGCATGTATTTATCTGCCAGCAGTAACAAAAATGCCATAATGACAGTTATGCATCTTTTTCTATCTTTTTTCTGGCATCCACAGCATATATGAACACTGGGCAACTACGCAGCAATAGCAGGGGTGTTAAGTTCGTTTTCTGTGCCGGTGATAGCGAGATGTTTGTCTGATGACAGTTATACTTGTGGTAAACACCCAAGGCATGCGCTTCACAGTGGCAGACATATGGTCAGTCCAATGTGCGTTACTGGCAATCTCCGGCTTAGCATTACATGAAGATGGACCACTGGGCGTCCCTGCGAACATGTGCAGCTATGCACACACGAATTGGAAATACCAAGCTTTATGTGACAACACTGCTGAGTGCTTCCGCTCACAATTTGCTTGTCAACGTGCGCAGCTGCGCAAGCAAGAAATGAAAAGGCCATGCTTCACTTGAAGACGCTGCAGGGCGTCTAAGTTTGCTCTTTGCTTGTGAATGTGAGCAGCGGTGTACGCACGAAATGGAGAGGTAAGTGGTTCACCTCTCTGAAATTTTAATGTATTATGGCACGAGTTTAATACTTACTGTCACTGAAAAGGCATGCATCTACGAGATACAGAGGAGAAGGGTTCTGGAGACTGAGGAAGTGGAAGATTGGGAAGGAGTGCTCAGCTAGCATGCAACATTGCACAATATGGTGACACCATCTCTCGATCTCTCGTATAACATCCACTTGAAATAGTAGTTCTGCGGAAACCCGCAAGGTGGAGAAAAGTAATTAATAAAAAGAAAATCAGACATCCGCCTGTTCGTAGCAATTGCTACAAAGGAAACTCATACGGGTTCCTCGAAAGAAAAGCCTCAGAGTTGAAAAAGGGTTTCTTTTGTAGCAATTGCTCCGAAAGGGTGGATGTCTGATTTTCCGTTTATTAAGTAACATCCACTTGTACAGGCGTGCACTTGCTGATGTTGGCAAGTGCAGCCATTCGCTTAATTACAAAGTGGACGCTTGCACCTTTACTGCACTCCCTCTGCAAAGTTCCAAGAACGTTCAACGCCAGCTGCTCCGTTCCTTTCGCGTAAAAGAGCAGCTTGGAACGACACGGCACAGGCGAGTTGAGGACAGCATTCTCACGAAAGAAGGAGCCGCCTGCGGTGCTGTGGCTGTGCCGACTACACATATGAATTGAGCCAGTGTCAAAGCAAATAATTGTTTGTACTTTTTATATGCAAATAATGCCTATACGGCAACATTGCATTGATTTCTTTTGTTCTTTACACGTTCTCACTTGAAAAAAAAAAAACTGAGAACTCAATTTTCAGTATCGTAGAGCTTCAATAAATATTTGATTAAGTGAAGCAATATCTTGCACCAAAAACCACAGCTGCAACCTGCAGTTAAAGCTTCCAAGTAAACAGCTGCCAACAAGAGCACCTGCAGGCTATTTAGTCAAACAGCGGGTTCTGAACTATGGCACTACATGTTGCTGAGCAAGAATCTGAGCTCAGAGGCCTCATAGCTTTCGCTCTGCTACGAGGAACTACTGCAACATAGTAATATAGAGAATGTAAGTCAGTAACTTTTCCCCATCTGGCCTAAACAGTACTAGGTACAGAGTTAATTTTCTGCAAGTTTATTAAAAAAAATTATAATGTTAAAAACACTATGCAATCTCTGCCATTCGACCTAAGCTACATGGTGTGCTACACAATAAATGAAACATTAATCATCATTACGAAACGGCAAATTACCTAAACATTACTACTTCCTGAGGGCGAACTCTGGGCTTATCGTGAAGTTAAAGGCAGTACTTATCAGATGTTAAAGCATCTTATTTTTCCTAGGAAGCATGTGCTTCAGGACAATCTGTGGTGAAAGTAAGTGCTTTGAACCCCTATATTGAGAGATGTGGGCAGGTACACAAACTTTATGGGCTGGAACTCATAACTGCCTATCAGTGTCCCAGTTGAATGAAAGAAAATGCATCCGAGTTCAGGTGTCCTCTCAATAGAAGGGAATTATCAGCTTTGACATCTCAACAACTGTCATGAGCTAATTGCAAAGTTTGATGCCAAATGCAAACCACATAACTAAAATAATTGCAAAATCATAAGCAAGTATTTTTTGTTCATATTTATTTTTGTGCTTAATGTGCACTTCACTGAAGGTGTAAGTGTGAACATGAAACACCAGCCACGCCTCCCTTTTTTTTAACCTTTATAGACTGAATGTATTACCATATCAAGTGCTGCTCAACTTCTTCACAAATAATGAAGCACCATTCCAAATGAACATCTCCCACTTGTGCTCAATGTATGAGGAGTTTTTTCTGAAATGAGTCAAATCCACCTAAACAGAATTTGAGAAAAAAAATGTTATAGTGCCCAAACGCAAAGCTCTAAAAGCAATTATATGATATGTTCTACATGTCAGGTACAGCAACATTACAGCGACAAGTAATGAAAGATTATGCACCACATTTGTACAATATTAGCACGTAAAGTTGGGATTTAGCTCTTTTTGATTTGAAACACTTAATTTGATGTGGCTTTGGTCAGAAAACATTGTTGAAAATAACTTTCAGAACGATCTGATGTTACCTTAGTAGAAAAGCTATTAAAACACTGCTATGCTTCATGAACCCTAAGAATAACATTTGGAGAGCACAAATTCATCTGCTTGAAAGCATAGGGCGCCTCATTTGTAATGTCTCGCAGGATCTTTTTCTTGAACAGAATTGAAAGCTGCAACAAAATCAGGAGCACAACTTGCAAACAGACTGGTATAGTGCCTCGATTACATTGTGTGGTAAGCGCTCCCCTAAAGCGAGAGTGAATTTGACCCATTTCAATCCGTACACCAGCAGGATCTGGCTCATTTTCGATTTGAAACAGGATCTGTGTGCCTGCGTTGCAGTTGTCATTTGACCCAATTCGTTCTGATAGATTTTTCGAGGAAAACCAATTATATCTGTTTGCCAATGGAGCATAATTAGACCTAATTTCAGTATTTGGATTTGACTCATTAAAAGAAGAAAAAGTATTCATATATTGATATATTGAAACAAATTGCCCATAAACATCAATGGTTTTTACAGTTCTTGTTAATAGGCTGATAAGCCATTCCCATTTTAATAAAGCTTCATTGTCATCACAGTTCTTGATCTCCAAAGTTTAATGAAGAAAGAAATTTTAAACACACATGCAGGGTTTTATGTAGCAGAACAAGCACAACATATAGAATATATTGGGGCAGAAGGCTTTGTTTGTTTTCTCAACATTAGCTGAAGTTTTGCTGCAGAGAATTTGTTATTTGTTTTTCCTCTGCTAACTCAATTTGCCTTTACTCAGACTGAACAAAACGCATGCCTAGTAGTGAATGAATAGAGTAACACATTTACTCTTTGTGCATTAAGTTGATGACAGCTACAGCTTTAAAGACTACAAGCACCAGCTTCTACGAAAGTTCATCGCTTCAGTTATGACTGAAAATTTACTTCATGCTATGTACCAATAAGGATGGATCTCAGCAGCCCAATATTCTTAATCAAATCAGACGTCTAATACACGCACACACTGATCCGCAGCTTGCGCCTCAGAGCTTGCAGTTCAACCAACATGCTTGTTGATATAAAAATGAAAGTACCAACTTCACATGCTCCAGGCAGGAACACAACTAAATTATTTTCCAAGAAGTCAAATTTTCAGACAGTTCTATTGAGGTAATGTGGAACAAGGTCGAGGATTAGAGATGAAAGGGTTCATTTATCCTTGGAGGCAACTGCCTAGGCAGAAGTAAGTACTACTGCATTTATGATGCCAAATAACTGTCTTAACATGCAGGTTTTACATGAGCAATGCTAAGGCCTTGCCTACACTGTGTGCACAAGGCAATGGTATCATCTAATTATGCTTATGTTGCTTCCAACAAAAATTGATTTAGTAGCCTCTCTGCCATGGCAACAACCATCTTCACCTTGATTTTCCACAAGAACATTTAGCTATGTACCTAAAACACTGCCAATGAAAAACGAGGAGGCTCAATAGCTATGGTCATTCGATGAAGTAATACACATTTGCATAAGAATTTTGTGGTAAACTGCAGAACCCATTTTCATTTTCTGATTCTCCAAATAACAGCGAAGAGCCTTAGCTTAACTGTAAATTCAGTGCCTTAACATAATTCAAAGAGGGAGGTGCTGCAAAACATTTGGATGTCCATCTTTAAACAATCTATTCAATTTTTCTCAGCCACTTTCTTAAGGTAATGCCATGAACATCACTCAAAAGGACATGCCAGCAAGAAAAGACCCTGGATACCACTGGAGCTGATGTGCATTGGGGCCTCAGCACAGCAGTAACCGTGGTAGTAGATATTTATTGTTTGGAATGATGCCCATTCACATTAGGCAGCCCTACCAATGAAAGCAAACATAGGTACTATTTAGCATTACTCTGCAAGACAGCATCCCATAATGCAGTCCCCCTCAATCACTACAGATATACCTGGGCTTTTGCTTGTGTTAGCACAACAGCTTGCACAGCAAGTAGGTAACAGTGCAAAGAATATTTTTGATCGAAAATAAAGCAACTTGTATGCACAAATGTGTACACTACGAGTGAAGGGGATATTTGAGTTTCTTGTGTTGTGTGCAAAATACAAGCAAGCACTACCCAGCTGCAAGCAAAGTCACGAAAAGAAAAACAGGAACAAACATGGGTTAGAATGATGACATGCTTTTGGCTTTAAACCTTCTAGAGCAGCAAATATTATGCAACTGTCATCCAGCAAAGGATACAATGTTCATCTTAGCTCTAATCCATTAGTATGTATGCAGCATTCATTATTACACAGCATTAGAAGCATAAAGACAAGATACTTTTTCACAAGGTCAATGAACAATTGTAAAGGTAGCACATTTGTATACACAGTTGAATTGTTATGTTACTGCTCAACGATACTGCATTCACAGTTACTGCAAGCTGCTGGAGCAAAGAGAAGAAGCTGGAAAACCTCCTCTAAGTGTATGTACACAAACTGTATGACAAGTCTTGCATCTACACCAGACAAAACCCATTATCTCCAAATGCTGCAAGTTTCTAATTTGCACTTAGAATGCTGAGCCAGAAAGTGTTGTATTTAGTGCTTTATAGACCCTAGTTTTTGGTACTAGCACACCAAATCACTAGCAGTCCTTAACTTTATTTTGAAAGATATCTACAGCTTGATAAGCTTCTAGCAACTTCATGTACCAGGGTTTGCGGTACAATGGCATCTCCGTAAAGCTAAGCAATTCGTTCTTTTGTTAAAAAAAAAATACTGCTGTTTGGTTGTGCAACCTGCACCAACTACAAAGAGATCTGGCCAATGCAGTAAGAAACACTGTAGTCTTGGCTTACAACAAATAGTGTTAAAAATTTTGCACAAACAGGCATTGTAGCTTGCATAGGACCACTTTGTACAATGATGCGAGAGGCAGCATGCCAGTGCATAATTGGCATTTTGTACTGGTATGATGTCCTATGCAAAGCAGTTCAGTGCAGTGCAAAGACTGCCACATGGTTAATGAATATGAAGTAAAATAGCATGCTAACAGACCCAGCTTGGATTTTGCAGACCCGAAGAAAGAAAGGATGATAGGAATGGGCAACCCTTTGTGGTCTTGTGTTGCCGGCACTGGAGCAAGTTGGCTCCAGTCAGGAAGCATGCTAAGAGTACTCAATGAAATACATAAAAATTTCTTGCACACTTGTAGCACCGTACCTCAGGAGAAACTTGCAATGCATTTTCATTCAGGTTTTCACTTCTGTACTGTGGGAGGATAGCACACTTTCCAGTTGGTAGCCCCGTTTGCATGGTAGCAGCCTGTTCAAAACATGGCAGCATTTTCATGAAGTGCTCATTATAATACCAATTTACATGCATTCAGTGCATCTGCCGGATGATTGCAGTGGTCAGGATGAACAATGGTTTGTGACACATTTGCACTAACAAGTGGCATGGCTGCATGCTGTTTAGAAATCCACAAATAGTATCCAACTGAAACAACTGCCAGGCATGGGCAAAAGCACACGACCACAAAGGATTGATAGCAGCCCTGAAGATTTTATATTCAGCACAGAATCCTCACTTCTGCTGCAAGTGCATAATAAGAACTAGAACCAGTCAAAGGAATATTTCAACAGCAAACAGGGCGCTGTTTCATGAAATGAAGCACATTTACTGTATCAGGAAAGAGCTGCCATTTTCAATTCTCAAAGCAATACAGATCTTGAACAAGAATGTTGCTTATACGACAATCATCACCATGTAATCTGTACAAACAGCAAGGCCATCACATGTCACTCAAGAGCAACCAATGTGACAAAAGTTCTACAAGCACATTTAAACGGAGCCACAGAAATGCTTCTGGCAGTATTACTTACACATGCAATGTGCTCCGCACTCCCACCAGATTACTACAAGGTCAAGTACGCAATGAGTTAAATAATAATACGTAAAAAAAGACAAAAGAAAAGTACACAAATTTACTGTACCTTCAGTCAATCACATGACAAAAATGTATAGTAGACCGAGTTTAGACAGAGCAGGGTGCAATGGCTGCTAACTACATTCTTGCAATTTCACAGGTATAACCATGCATTGGTTTTTCATTGCTTACCACTAAATTATGCCCTTGTATGAGATAACAATGGTTTAAAACAATGACAGTATTTCAAGATAGTTATGTACAAGATAAAAAGCACTTTTGTTGCATGGCTTGCTCATGACCAAAGTGTCAGTGCTTCACAGCAAGTTACATACAACATGTGACCAATGATGATTCCTATATTATTCTACATTAACAAGCTTTGTTCACACACTTGGCTGCCCTCATGAAATGCACTGCTCCCTACAACACAACTGCGTTTCCTTTTACAAATCTCTTGTGAAGATACCTAAATAATATCCCACTTGATCTGTCATATCATTATGTGCGGGGCCAATTTTCTGTATTTTTGAATTCAAGAAAAACAAAAAGATATCTGCTAATTCATAAAAAAAAATTACCCTGAAATTTTTAGGCATATTGAAGTACATCTGTCATTACATTTTCATCTCTTGGGACTGTGAATGCTTAGAAAAATGTTTCTAGTTCTGAATCATGATCTAACAATGAAATTAAAGGAGTTTGTATGAGCTAATGAAGCTGAGATATGCTAGTCACAAGATAAAATTGAAGCAGTGCTACAAGATGATAAAAATGCACTATATATGACAAAAAAATATGACTTTATGCAATGCATAAGCAACCGAATGTAGAGGTGCAAAATTAGGCTTTCATGCGAAATCTTTGTGATAGCCCAACAAAACGTAACTGCACACGCTTTACAAAAGCTTCTCCCAGCCAGCGCCTAGACACCAACAAAGGTTGCAGGGGCAAAGGCTCACTGGGACGTAACCACCCAGCTTGCAGGCACCCACTGTGGTTCTGCTTCCACTGCTTTCACAGCTGTCATCAGTTGGTAGAAGGCACGAGGAAGGTCCTCGTTTACAATGGTCAGATCAAACATGTGACCATACAGGAAATCCATCTTGTGGCCCAAATAAACAATGTCATGGAATTCATCATCCTGAAAATAATTATTTGATCCCTTGAGACAACTTTCACTGACATGAACTATCAACCAAGAGGCAGCAAGGAACATGCACACAATTACAGATTATTCACACAAAGCTCCATTGTTAAAATTTTTTAGGCTAAGATATTTGTTTCTACATTCTTGCACACAGGTATGCAGGATATTACCAAATTTTTTTTTTGATGCTTCTTCTTTTCACTTTTGAAGTGATTCCACCAAAGTTCAGTAAGCCCCACTGTGCAAGACACTTCTTATTAAGAAGGTTGTGCAGTGTCACAAGTGATGCAACCAAGCCTGGAAAGACATTCTCCTATCAAAATGCACTCGACGTGTGTGTAGCCTATCCCACTATTGTGATGACTATAAGTTCGTCAGAAAGCACAAATGACACTAAATAGGAACTGAATGCAAACTGAGGTGTTACTTAGCCCTACTATCACAAATTGTGTTGCCACTATCTTCGTCACAAAGTTATGCATTTCTTTAGGAGTGTGCGAATGTTCAAAACTTTCTAATAACGAATCACATTTTATCCAATTCGATTCCGTCTTTGAGTCAAATAGTTGCTGTTCTAAGTAAGAACATTTTTCAAATAGTTTTTGAATGCAGTAAACTTCTATTAATTCGAATGTGGTTAATTTGATTTTTTGGCTACTTTAGCCCCGACCGAAGGACCTAGCTGGTGCCCATGCATTTCTATGGGGCCATACTTTCATTATGTCGATCCTAAAATTGGTATTTGCCTAATAATTTGAACTTGACCAGTCAGCACACAAGCGCATGGCCCCATGGTGACCCCAATAGCGACCCCTTCAGTGGCACCATCTGTCTCAGCAGAGCTTAGGGGACAGTGAATGCACCGAAATTGTGTCGCCTCCCGACGATAACACTTTTCGGCCTGCTGTAGGAATATTTTCAAGCAATAACCTTAGCTCACAATGTCTGTATGTCTTTACAGTATTCACCTGATTCTAACACACAGTTTTTGTTCTTTTCAAATACTGCCAAATGAATCAGCGGTGTGTCTCGGTGCTTTTTCTGCATATTGTTTCCATTCAACCTGCCAGATAATTCCATCAATTTCATCAATCCCGTCAGTGTCAGAGTAATTCAAGTTGACTGTATTCGCACACCCCTACATTTGTTTAATGGGGCCCTGCAATGCACTAAGCAAAGCTTGTTGAGGGGCACCGATGGCACAACCCTGATGCGGCGATATTGCGCACTTCGTAGACAGGACATGACAAAAGAGTGATACTATGATGACTGGTTAAAAATGTAATGTGCGACTTACATTCCCATGATTTTGCGAGTGTTGCAAAAAAGCTCTGGCATTGTTTTACAATAATTTTAGGTATCATACAACCACGGGCAAGGTGTTGCAACCACTGGAATGATGCATCACATGTCGAGCGTTTCGACGTACCAAAGGCCATGAGAATGCCATGAAAACGCCATCAATAGGCTGAGCAGGCTTGACAACCATGGCATGCCGACTTCTGCTAATGCCCTGCTGCTATTGGGTGGCACCATGCGATGTCATGGGAAAGCAAGTGTGCACTTTAAAGCTGCAAAAATTTGAGCGGAGGGTAACTCTCATTTTGCTTGTATTTTGAATTTTCTCTAACTTTAACTTGAGTTTGTGTAGGGCAATCTTCACGATTCCTTTTGCTTTGCGTTCTATGACATGCCGACCATAGATCTACAGCAAATCTGGTGACCTGAAAACAGCACTGAAAGGCCTCTTTAATGGGCACAAGTTCACTTAGTAGTGTTCTTTGAGTCTGTAAAAAGACACTGATGCCAGGATGTTTATCTCTGCTAATAAAAACAGAAAACCCTTGATGGATATTGATGCAACAAGCATATTAAGAGAAAGACATATCTTTACACTTAAGAAGTCCCTGCATTTTTTATGAAAGTCACTTTATACCTGAAGTTTTGTCTTTTCAGCCCATTCTCTTTTCAGCCTATTCTCTTACGAAAGAAAAATACTTATGAAGCAGAAAAAGAAATTTTGAACAATAATTCAAACAGTAGCACAATTCCATGGAAGCCACATTGCATAATGTCACAAATGACATTTCAGAACAAAGTAAAATATTATGTGACATCTGTGCTGCTCAAATAATTGCTGAACTTCCCCACAAGAAGGTCAACAATTAAGGAACCGTCTAATGCTGTGTTTCCAAAAGTGGCTTGGATTTTGAGAAAAGCCAGCAGAGCTTCAGAGAATTCCCTTTGAACACACCACAAACAAACAAACAACAAGCAGCAGAGCTGACAATGTTTGGGTGCTTTCTTGCCAACTGTACAAGCAGCATGAAAAGTTTCAGTACAGGCTGCTAAAAAACAGAAGACACGATTGCTCTCAGCTGAATGAAAAACGTCACTGAAATGCTTAACACTAGATAAAAAGAAAAAAGAAAAGAGTGCCTTAAATACACACCGTAAACCCTCGTGAGCAGTTTTCATCAAATGTAGAACGTGCACAAGCCTTATTTCTTGTCTCCTTCAGTATTTCAATGCTTGGAGGCTTGATAAATATTACGAATGGCTTAAGCTCCGCCGTTCTCAGCATTTTCAGTGCCTGAAATGTACAGCAGTTAAGTAGTGAGAAATATAACTGGCTACATGAATTCAACTTTAACACATTCTATATTAAACAGCTGCAAAAGTGACAAAAGGCAAACATTAAACCTGCCATTCTTGCATACAATGCAGTCAAGCACTGAGCAGAAAAACAGCGATATGTTCAAACAGCATGAAAAGCCTGATGATGATGATGTATAGGGTTTTTTGGCGCAAGGGCCAGGGATGGCCAAACAGCACCAAGTATTGGTGCGGGAGAGTTGATGATGCAGTAACAACTGTCAGATGTATCGAGGCTGTATAGAGGCATAAAATATTTATTCCCCGTAATGTACATAAAATATGCAAGTATTAAAATGTCAAGGACAAGGAATGTGAGCGATGACCATAAAATATATTCTAAAATGAAAAAAGAAGAATGAAAAAAAAATGTGTTGATTCCACTAGCACTAACACCTCACTAAGAGCCTTGAACACAAGGGTCTGGAGGCACGTGCTCTACTAAACTTAGTACTAAGCTCGCAGCAAAACCCTCTAGATAAAGAGACAGCTACGAATCTCTCGGGCTAATAACATGCAGCACAACATCATTTAAAGAGTTATGCACTGCCCTGGTTTCAAATAGAGGTTATGGGTCAAGAAACAGTGTCGGATATAAGGGTATATTTTGTTTCTATGCCAAAGGAAAGTGCCGTCTTCGCTCTTCTTCTGCTTCCCGGCACTCCAGCAAGACATAGATTACGATCAGCCTTTCGCCGCATCTGCCACAGGGGGGAGGTTCAACGCCAGTTAACGGTATGAATGTGCAGCATATGTATGCCCTATTCAGAGGCGGCAAAATAAAATTTCAGATCATCGTGACTTTGTTAGTGATGGCCAGTTCCCTAGAACTAGCTTAATTAGATGGAGCTTATTGGCGCTTATTCAATGTTTGCTCATTCTACATGTGTTGCCAATAGCTCCCGAGTTTTTTTTAGTAAGAATGGCTTCAAGTATGTGGCAGGAACAGGTATGGTTGGATTTGCAGGTTTTGTTGCTATTGAAGTTGCCATTTTATCTGCAAGCACGTTACCCGCTATACACCTATGCCCAGGCACCCAACATTTTACAACCTGTAGGTTGGATGCATACGTTTTGCAGTGCAATGAATACAGGTCGTTGATAACAGAATTTTTGTGTTTTGTAGCAATTGGAAAATTTTGGCGACACTTAAGGAATCTGTGAATATAAAAGCCTTTGGGAGTTTTGCTTTCTTAATGTGTTTAGTGGCTGACAGTAATGCATAAGCCTCTGCCAAGAATATGCTGGTTTCAGGGTGTAGAACATCGGATTCCGAGAATGATGGGCTGGCAGCTGCATAAGAGATGTTGGCTTGCCACTTTTAAACATCTGTGTAAAGCTCTGAGCCGTTGTACTTTGACTGAAGCTTCAGGAAGTGCATCTGTATGTGCACATATGGAGCATGTTTTGTTGCCTCAATAAATTGTGTCACATTCAACAAGTTGCCATTGCCATGGTGGCAGCAGCTTCAATGGAGCCGTCAGACAATGTTGGAGGATTGAGACACCCATTTTCTGAGAGAGTTTCCTGACCCGCACTGAAAAAAGCTCGCTCACTGAGGGACGATTATGGAGTAGTGCAGCAGACGTCATATCATTAACGGATGTGTAGCAAGGGTGTCAAGGGTTAGACTGCACCTTGAGGAAATATGTGAAACTGCTGAATGTTCTCTGTAGGTTAGGGGACCACTCAGTGCTCGGAACGGCAGAGCGATATGCCATGGCACCGTAGTCTAAATGTGACCGAACAAGGCTCTTGTAGAGGTTCAATAGACACTTCCTATCACTTCCCCATGTTGCATGAGAGAGAATTTTCAATAAGTTATTTGTTTTTAGGCATTTTGCCTTCAGATCTTTAATGTGTGGGATGAACGTCAATTTTGCATCAAGCACAATACCTAAAAACTTGTGCTCCTTGATCACGGGTATTTGTTGCACATGCAGTACGATACTGAGATCTGGAACCAGCCCTCTATTTCTTCAGAAAAATACAGGAACCTTTCTGGGGGTTAAGCTTGAATCCATTTTCTTCTGCCCATTCAGACACATTGTTTAGGCCTTGCTGTACCTGTTGTTCACAAACTGGGAAATTACAAGATTTGAAGCCTAACTGTACATCATCAACATAGAGAGAATACATAATTGCTGGAGGTAGCAATGCATGGAGCATTGTCACCTTAACAATGAAGAGCATGCAGCTGAGCACGCCTCCTTGAGGTACACCAGTTCCTTGTGTAAATGTTAGGGACAATATATTGCCGATTCTGACTTGGAAAGTACGGTTAGACAGGTAGCTTTCTATAGTGTTAAGCATATTTCCTCAAATGCCCGTGTGCGACAGGTCTCGTAATACAGTGCAGTCCACTTATGATATCAACAAGAATGAAAAATTTGATTATTATAACCAATCATCGCTATATCTGAACTGCCGTAAAAAAATTTTCAAAAAAAGCTGCCGAACATACCTTCATAGCCCCGAAACCGAATTTTTCACCTACGATAAAAAAAACTGATGTTGTAGAAAGAAGGCTGCGAAAAATAAAACATTTATTTATACCTCTAAACGGCGTGTCAAGCGTTAGGCACGCTGGAATAGTTAGAAATCTGCACTTGCTTTCGCAGAAGTTTCAGGTTCACAAGTGCATCACGTCCAGTGGCTATGCGAACACTGGCGGCTATAATTTAGTGTACATGAAATCAATGACCAACTCTACTGATGACAGTACACTTTGTGTGTACATTGGGGTTGGTGTCAAAGACAAGCCCCTGTCAATCTCGTCGCCTTCGTCGCACAACGCCGCCGTCTGTCGCGACAATGATCTTATCAATATCTTTTCACAGAACGAGGCAGTGCTATTTACACTCAGAAACTCCTCCATCGAAGCACCACCTATTTTATCGCCAGCAGCAACATGCTCCCAGAGTTCAGTAATGTCAGCGGCTGCTAACGTGTTGGTTTCTCCCACGGGGGTTTCGGCCGGGCGCACGAATCCCGCCGTTTCCATTCATCGACATGGTCACTGGTTCTAGCATTCACGAACATAGCGCTCACGGTTTTCAAAATCGTCAATATTATTGACTGTGCGAACCGGTACTTTGAGTCTTGCAAAATTTGCAGCTTCATCTCAAGTGACACGGCTTTCCACTTTGTCAGGGCACCTACTACTGCTTCCACATCACATTTCCACCCTCGCTGAGGGAGAGAGAAAGATTGTAGAAAGGGAGTGCAGGGGTAATTCCCTTCTAGGATTTTTTTTTCTCTCTGGATGCTTGCCGGCGACGCAGACGCGAAGCAGCTGACACTATCTTGTAGCATGCTGCGCCAACTTGCGATGCTCTTCGTAGCTTTCGCAATCGGCGTGCTGGCGGGACGCACTGCGCGGTAATGGTGGCAGATACGGACTCGCATAGGCAAACCTCTCGCCCCGTCTCGGTTAGGGGAACTTAGCAAAGCAAATTTCTCAATTATTCTGCATGGAAAACGCCGCCCAAAAGGCAGAATTTCGATCGTTATATCCAATATGCGGTGAATAAAATATCTTTATATATATATTTTTTTCTCATATCCCAAATGCATAAGTTGATACTCGATGTATTGTTATATGTGGTATCGTTATAAGTGGGCTGCACTGTAATACCGTACCGCCATGTCGTGTCGTATGCATTTGCCATATCTAGGAATACAGACAAGAAGTACTGCTTGTGTACAAATGCATCACGGATGTTTGCTTCAATATGCAAGGGATGGTCGGTTGTAGATCGGCCTTTTCTAAAGCCACAATGAAAAGGATCAAGCACTTTGTTGGACTCTAGGAAATGTACGAGACGGCGATTGACCATTTTCTCCAAAAAACTTACAAAGGCAGCTTGTAAGTGCTATAGGATGGTAGCTGGTCAGCAATGAAGTATCTTTACAGTGCTTCAAAACTGGGATCACAATAGCTTCTTTCCATTTAGATAAGAGGTACCCAGCAGCCCAGATAGTACTGAAAAGTGTGTGGCGTTATTTGTGTGTTGGAGTGCTGGTGCTTAAGCATATCGTACATGATTCTACTGGGGTCCAGTGCAGAGCTCTGACATGCTAAGGAAGCTTTAAGTTTGGCAATGTTAAAAGGACGGTTATAAGGATTGTTTGGGCTATATTTTCGATTCAGTAGCTTAAGTTCTTCTATTGCTTTATATTTCAGAAAGTTGTCCAAATAGTTAGTCGAGCTAGACCCGTGCTCGATGTGTTCACCAAGAGCGTCAGCCTGGTCTTCCAACTTGCTCCCTTCATCCTCTAGGAGCAACAGATGGATTTGTTGCCCCTTAAGCTTCCTTAGTCTGTTCCATACTTGCGCCTCCTGTGAGTATGAATTAATACCGGAGACGAACCTTTCCCAGCTTGCCCTCCTAGCTTTGTGTCACGTCCACCTTCCCTGTAATTTAATGTTATTGAATTAGATCAGATTTTCCGCAGTTGGGTATCGACGGAGTATGCTCCATGCTTAATTTTGTTTCTTCCGCGCCTTCTTGCACTCATCGTTCCACCACGACACTCGTCTTTTGGATAAGATATCGCTCGATTGTGGAATAAATTTGCTTGCTACATCGATGATGAAAGCGGTAAAATAAGCTTAAGCGTCGTCAATACTAAAATCGGTGATAAAATGCCGGGATAGGTAAGTTGATTCCTTAAAATAATCCTAGTCAGTGGAAGCACACGTGGAGGACATTCATGTTGTTAAATTAAGTTTTAAATTACAGGGAAGTGGTCCCTTCCGTAAGGATATTTAATAACGCTTCACTCTAAGTAAGGGAGAAGAGCTGTTGAGCCAATCGATAGGTCTATAGAAGAATAATTGTGCAACATATTGTAATAAGTTGGTTCGTCTTTATTGAGCAGGCATACACCGGTGTTTACTAAGAAGTTCTCTATGAATCGGCCTCTCGCGTCACATCGCGAGGCTCCCCACATTGTGTTGTGAGCGTTATAATCTCCCACGAGTATGTAAGGTTAGGGAAGCTGATCAATGAAGTTATAAAAGTCTGGTTTTTCGAGATGATGGTTCAGGGGTATATAAATGGAATGTACAGTGACCAATTTATTAAAAAGAATAGCCTGAACTGACACTGCCTCATGGGATTGTCTGAAGGGCGACATGTCGGCAAGCTACAGACTTGTTGGACACTACTGCTACACCGCAAGAGGCGTTAGCCTCATCGCAGTCTTTCCAGAAGATGGGGTAATCAAAATGAAAATTAGTGTTCATAGGTTTCAGATGTGTCTCTTGAACACACAGCAACTTTGGATTATGTTTGTGTATCTAATATTGTCGAGGTAATGAAGAAGTCCTCTGACATTCCATTGTAGTATTTGCATCTCCATTATGCATAAATGTGTTTTCTGCTGTGAGTTTAAAAGACGAAGATTAGCTCATGGGCCCTTTCCGGGTGCCGTGATGCAAGCTTTGTGTTTTTTGAAGTGATTGCGAGGGTTTTGTCGCTCCTTAGGCGGTGGCGGCGCCATCTGGCTAGTTGTTGTGTCCATCGCCTCTTGCGAGGTGTTGGACACGCATTCTTCCGAGCGCTGCATTTGGCATGAAGGCCTCGACACATCGGACGAGACCTTTGAGGCCACCGGCCTGGAGGTCGATGGTCCCTTCTGCTGGAGTGGTGGAACAGTGCTAACTGTAGCCATCGATGGGGAGGGGGAGATGGCATCACTACTGGCTCAATGCATGGGGGCCGGACAGCCGCCGGAAGTCGTGTCGCCGTCCCCCAACGCATCACATCGGCAAAAGTGTTCTTGGGCAGGTAGGATACCCGCCTACATGCCTCCTTGAAAGTTATATTTTCTTTTACTTTATTTGTTACTATTTCCTTTTCTTTTTTCCATGAAGGGCACGACTGCGAGTATGCAGTGTGCTCCCCATTACAGTTTACACAATGGAGGGAGTTCTCGCAAGATTCAGAGGCGTATCCATGGGCACCACCTTTCGAACAAGTTTGGCGGCCTCGGCAGATTTGTGAACTGTGGCCGAAATGCTGGCATTTGAAACATCTGAGGGGATTTGGCATGTATAACGAAACATGGAGCTTGATGTACCCGGCCTCGATGGACTCGGGCAGAACACTTGAAACAAATGTAAGTATCAGGTGCTTTGGATTTCCTTGCTGTCACGCTTCATCTTAATTCGTTTAACAATGATGTTCTGCTCACTAAAGCCCTCAAGGAGTTCAGCTTCAGTTAGCTCCAATAGATTATAACCTAAGACAACGCCACGATAGGTATTCTTAGTACAATATGGGGTTACTGTTACTTGAGCATCCCCAAATGACACTAGATTGGGCAGTTTTTCATGCTGTTTCTGGTCGTGGAGCTCTAAGAGGAGATCACCACTTGCCATCTTTAATGCTTTATAACCTGCACCAAAAAATTAGGTAAGAGACTTCGAAACAAGAAATGGCGAAATTGTTTGCACTGGTCAATCTGGTTTTTCAGAATGAATCACATGGAAAGAGGGGAACGATTCTTTTTGGCGACCAAAAAACTGGAAGACTTCATCGGTGCACCCTTTTTTCTGAGGGCGATCAGGAAGTGGGGGGAAGGAACTAGCCATAGATGAATGTGTAGTTTTCGGCAGTAATGCCAGCCATCCACCGTGACACTGCAAGGACTTTTTGTCAGACAAGTGAAACGAATAAGAAGAATCTGTAGCGAAAACAATTATACCCACCACCTAAATGACCTTAAAGTAACGCTAGCGGAAAGGAACTATCCACAAATTCCTCTAGACTGGGCTTATGACATCGCGTCAAGATTAGAGAAGCAGTCGGAATTAGTAGCTAAGAAACAATCTACAGCAGAATCTGAGAGACTGCCAGCCTCTATAACAAAATATTCTAATGCCCTCCTAAACATAAACAACATCATATGAAAATACAACCTAATGCTATAAAGTAACGAGCGTCTGAGAAAAGTGTTCCCGGATGTGCTAATGGTTACCTATCACCAAAACAGAAACCTTAAAGACATGTTGGTGCATACAAAAGTCAGCCAACATCCTCCCCCATAATAATAACCTTATTCTCCCCCAGGTGCAATAATTTGTATGCTTGACTTTCTGTAAGAAACAATATATTGGTGAAACAGGGCTATCAATGAACGTCAGGTTAAACTGACATCACGCTGACACAGCTAAAGAACTTCCCAAAGCGTTGCTGAGCATTTCAACCAACCAGGTCATAACCTTGATGAACTTAGACTCTACATACTACAGTTTAAAAAATTAAAATATGAGGTTTTATATGCTAAAGCCATGATTTGATTATGAGGCACACAGTAGTGGGAGACTCCGGAAATTTGGTCCAGCTGAGGTTCTTTAATGTGCACCTTAGTCTATGTACATGGGTGTCTTCGCATTTCGCCCCCATTGAAATGCGGCTGCCATGGTCGGGATTCAATCCCGCGACCTCGTGCTTAGCAGCCCAAAACCATAGCTACTAAGCAACCACGACAGGTACACTACAGTCAAATTTCTGTTCTGCGTGAGACAGAAAATACAGAGAATCATACCTCATTGATAAGTTCAAGACATTGCAACCAATAGGCATTAACGTTTCAAAGAGAGCTTTAGAATCTATTCGCTACTCTAAATTTCAAACTATAGGCAACAGCATTCATTGGCTTGCTTAGTTTTGTAATTGGGTTGTCAATAATATTCCAACCTCCCTTTTCTTTCACTCATTCTTTTCGCTGTTAATTTATACATTTATTCTTTTTTTCCATGAGCACCATTTTCTGCTGCTACTTTTATTCTCTCTTTTAGATAGATGATAGTTCACCGACTTCCAGCGGAGCAGATAAAATCCCCCCCCCCCCCTGCTTCCCTTCGTCCAGGCCTCTTCCACGAAAAGAGGAACCCACTATGGGTTCCTCTTTTCCGGCTGACACACGGTGCTACCTCACATTCCTTCACAGACGTTCAGTAGCACAACTTTCTTTTCAATTCTACACCCTCGGCTGCTAACACACCCTCGGTCATTGCCTCGCTTCCCTGCCTTACCCGCTACCCCCTTTAGAAGAACCGTACTTATATATTGACACATGTACTTGCTTATCTTTATCGGGCGATCACGTATCACCACCTAACAAATTTTATCGCGCAGCACAGGACGCACCTGCATGTATCGGAAGTTTCTGGAATGTTGTCGATGGTTCCATCTGATGCCTGTCACCGAACCTTGTGTAATCTGATTGCATGTATGCGCAACGCAAATACTGTGGAACTTTGTGGGTACTCGAAATATACACTGACGCAAGTAGCCAAGGCCTCGGTGCCATCCTAGTCCAAAGAAAAGACGGACTTGAACGCGTGATATCTTACGCTAGCCAATCGTTGTCAAAAGCGGAAGGCAATTATTCTACAACCGAAAAGGAATGCCTCGCCATCATTTGGGCTACAGCAAAATTTCGCCCTTACCTATATGGCAGGCCATTCAAAGTCGTCAGCGACCATCACGCCTTGTGTTGGCTAGTGAATATGAAGGACCCTTCAGGACGGCTGGCGCGGTGGAGCCCAACACTGCAAGAATATGATATCACTGTAACCTACAAGTCTAGACGAAAACAATCTGATGCCGATTGCCTATCAAACGCCTCCCGTGACTCGCCGCCGTGAGATGACAAGGATGACGACGCCTTCCTTGGAATATTAAGCGCGGAAGACTTCGCTGAACAGCAACGAGCAGACCCGGAGTTGAAAAACCTCGTCGAGTATTTGGAAGGGCACACCGATGTTGTCCCTAGGGTATTTAAGTGAGGACTGTCATCGTTCTAGCTTCAAAACAACCTACTCGTAAGAAGAACTTCTCACCAATCCGCGCCAACTACTTTCTTGTTGTTCCCTCAGGGCTGCATCCAGAAGCATTGCCACCCTACATGACGATCCAACCACTGGATACCTCGGATTCTCCCGGACACTATTGAGGGTACAGGGAAGGTATTATTGGCCGTGCCTGACCACCGACGTCGCCCGTTATTTCAGGACATGCCGAGACTGTCAGCGACGCAAGACACCACTGACAAGGCCAGCGGGATTACTACAGCCAATCGAGCCTCCTTGCCGACCATTTCAGCAGATTGGGATGAACTTGTTGGGACCCTTTCCGACGTTAACAACCAGAAATAAGTGTATCGTTGTGGCGACAGACTACCTCACCCGCTTCGCTGAAATAAAAGCTCTGAGGAAGTGGCGAAATTCTTTGTCGAGAACATCTTGCTGCGACATGGAGCCCCAAAAGTCCTCATTACCGATAGAGGAACGGCCTTTACAGTGGAGCTCACTCAAGCGATTCTGCAGTACAGTCAGACGAGGCACGGGAGGACAACTGCCTACCACCCACAGACGAATGGTCTTACGAAGCGCCTGAACAAGACCCTCGCCAACATGCTAGCAATGTACGTCAACGTCGAACACAAGATCAGGGATGCCGTCCTGCCGTACATAACCTTTGCTTACAAGACGGCGGCGCAAGAAACAACACAGATCACGCCATTTAAGCTGGTTTATGGCAGAAATTCAACAACGACACTCGACGCCATGCTGCCGCACGTCACTGACGAAGAGAATCTTGACGTCGCTACCTATCTCCAGTGCGCCAAAGAAGCCCGACAGCCCGCCTGCCTACAGATCAAGAACCAGCAGCGTACCGACAGCTGACACTACAACCTCCGACGATGCTTCGTCGAGTACCAGCCCGGCGACCGTGTTTGGGTTTGGACCCCGATATGCCGACAAGGACTCAGTGAGAAACTATTGCAACGCTATTTCGGACCCTACAAGGTCATCGGACATATTGGCGCACTGGACTATGAGGTCGTGCCAGATGGCATTTCGCATTCACAGCGGCGCCGCAAACAATCTGAAGTGGTCCACGTGGTGCATCTTAAACCCTTTTACGCATGCTGACGAACTTCCTCATTTTGTTGGTTCTTTGCTACGGGTGTTTTTCTCTATTACTTTCGTTTGTTTGCAGCATAGTTGACAATATACTGTGCCTAGGAGAGCCTATGTCGCCTTGAAAAAGACAAGTCTACTTGTCGAAACGTTGGCTCCTGCTTTCACCTTGTTTTCGTTTTGCTCAGCATTGTTTCATGCAGTTTTAGGCTTCTCAACTATTCAAGAAGGTGCCAGCAAAATTTCAGCCACAGCTGCGTAGTAATAAAGTGACTATGTGCATTTTTAGATGGGTTGGTTGTACCTCAGATAGTTGAAGTATGCCCATTAGCACTGTGTTGAAAAAGCATTTACAGCACAAAGAAAAGACCGCATGAAATGGCTACCATCATTGTAGAGGCCATTTTCCTCTCTTTTATGAGCTCAAGCAGTGGCATTAAGGGTGAAATGGATGCACGCAAAGGCTGATGAAGTCAAAAGCAACAAATTTTTGGCAGCAACTGCCAAAGAAACAAAACTCAAGGAACTATTGGCACAGATGGTGTTATTTGACTACAATTTAGCATCCCATGGTTCTTCCTATCATCACACAATTTCCTGGAACATGCAGCTTCACGCATTCAAACTGTTTTCAACTGCCATTTTTGGTGCATGTTGCGCCCTACTGTCCCACTGCCTTTTCTAGTGCGCACATTTGCATCTCTAAAATAGCTCTCATGTTCGGCAGATGGTCAAACAGCATCGTTTTATTAAACCAAGTGGCACAGCCTGCGATAGCGTGCTTATATAAAAATTCCATCGGCAACTGGACTAAGAAAGAAGTGATGACAGGCAAAAGTGGCTCACGCTCTGGGCTTTCTATGCCACTTTGAGAAATCAATGCAGTTTTTCCTACGATGATGGACACATCTTTTCAGCGAGCATGGGTACTTAAAATAGCCACAGCCCTGGCAGTCATAAAATCAAATAATAATAATAATAATAATAATAATAATAATAATAATAATAATAATAATAATAATAATAATAATAATAATAATGTTTATTTCGCCTTAAGATGTACAGATCATTTTGGCGGGTTGGCCCAAGTCAGGAGGAGACTTGTTGGGCCGTACCCTGCTCAACAAGTGCTCGACGAAAGTGATTCAGAAGATGCTTGGAAAGTTGCACACTGTTCATGGCATGCACATGGCATATCCTTCCGAAAATAGCTTTGAAGAATGCTAATCCAAAACGACAGTGAATGTAGAAGTGGAAGCAAATGTGGCCAAACAGAAGTGGAAGATTAAAGCCATTCTCACGGAAGATTGCATAACACAAGAAGAATGTCTCATATATTTTCCAGGAAGGTTTTAGAGGCCACATGTCAAGTACAAATAAAATAGCACAGTTCTAAATCTTAGAAGGCGTTTTTGTCACTTTGCATTCTTTTAGCAAAGTTCAAGATTACAAAGACTAGTGTTTCTACATAACATTACACAAACTTCGTTTGAGAGAGTTTTCTGGGGTTAAATTTTATGCAGAATGTTACAGTGGACTCAGATTTATGGTTTGCCTTTCTTCTTAGAGTAAACTTGAAACTTTGAACGCAAGGTGGGAGTGCAATTGTAGCCCATGCCAATTACATATATAATCTTTTTTTCTCAGAAAACTATTGAAGTAAAAAAAAATGCTCCATAGTAGCATTGTTCTTGCTTTCCTAATATTATATAAGCACAAGAATGCTGAAATTTCTTTCATTTTGATTTTATTTTGCAATGGTAGTTTTTCTGACTAATCAATGCCTTGAACCCTTACTCTGACGATGTTACGGGAAGGAAGAAGTGTACGTCTATGCACAGATGGCTTTTAATGGCATAGCATAGAGCAGCGAAAATCCTAAACTCTTCTTCGTCGTCTCCAAGACCACAATCAGTGTCCTCTTCTTACCACATTACAGATTGTGACATCGCCCCTTGCGGAAAAAGCACCTTATTGATGTGGCTCATTGGTCTGAGAAAGGTACGGTGGGAGACGGCTGATGTGGATGATGCCAGACGGAGAAGGTACGGTGGCATCCAATGGAGACACTTCATAGGTGACAGGGGTCACCAGGCGGAGGATGCGATAGGGGCCGTAGTATCACGACAGGAGTTTCTACGAAATACCAACACACCGAGTTGGAGACCAAACCAGCACAAGAGCACCTGGTTCGTATTCCACGTCGTGATGGCGCTGGTCATAACGGCACTTCTGGCATGTCTGTGAAGCAGAAAGACGAATGCGGGCAATCTGGCGTCCTTGGGTCACTGTGACTATGACATCCCAAGTGTACTCTGTCGGAGAGTCGAGTGTGGTCGAAAGGAGAGTCTTGAAAGGCAGTCGGCTCACGACCGAAGAGGAAATAGAAGGACGAGTAGCCAGCTGTGCCGTGACACGAGGAATTGTAAGCGAACGTGACAAATGGTAGAGCTGTGTCCCAGTCACGATGTTCAGCAGAAACATGCATTGCTAGCATGTCAGTTAATGCGTGGTTCAGGCGTTTGGTAAGACGGTTAGTTTGAGGATGGTAAGCAGTAGTAAGCTTGTGTTTAGTAGCACACGGTCGAAGCAAGTCATCAATGACTTTGGCAAGAAAGTATCTTCCGCAATCTGTGAGAAATTGACGAGGTGCACCGTGGTGTAAGAACGTCCTGAAGCAAGAAACCTGCACCTCTACCAATGATGTTACGAGAAGGCAGAAGAATACGTCTATGCACAGATGGCTTTTAATGGCGGAACCAACATGCATAGAGCAGCAAGAAATCTAAACTCTTCGTCATCTCCAAGGCCACCATCAGTGTCCTCCTCTTCTCACATTACAGACTGTGACAATATACTCTATGATGACAAAAGTTTGCATCTATCCCTACGCTATTGCTTTTAACATGCTGTCCAAACCCAAAAGTTTTCTTAAAATTGAGCCAGAGATTAGGAAGTTCACTTTCACAGGTTGTATCCCCCCATAAGAGAATGTCTTGCCTACGGGCACCACCTTGGGGCTTGGCACTTTCCTGTGTATAGCTGGCAACTGCTACTGCGCTTTGTAGGAGCTTTCAGGGAGCACATCTGTGGCAGAGCCTGTCAGCATTCACATGAGCAGACACCTTCAAGGCTGCCTTGGACAGCACTAGCCTGTCCGCAATATCTGGTGCACTCCTCCAATTTTTGTAGTAAAATGTTTTAACACATGTACTGCTGGGCCTTGATCTGCTGCTCATAAAAGTCGCGAGGCCTGGCTCACTGGGATGAGAATGGCTGGAACGACTTTGTTCTTTCTACTCTTTCCTCTCCTTGTTCTTTGCAAGTCAATTACACCCCCCACAAGGATGTTTCATCACACCCAGGCTTCCATTTACTTCTGCTCTAACATTGCCAAAAAAAATTGATTGTGCGTAAAGCATTGTCAACAGGTCCTTTCAGCAATCCCTCCTTCCATTTTTCAACTGTGAGATCAGATTTGTCCAATGTCTCCAAGCATGCTCACCTATGTTGTATTTTCCATGAGATCCTCCGTTCCATTGCAGACATCAAAACATATGGGCAAATCTCAAGGCAGCTACATCCTTTATTCTAAATTCCACTGCCAGTGACAATAAAGAAGTGACTTCATCATTATTCCCATTTGCTTAGCCCATTATTCTCTCTTTCTTTGCACTAAATAATATGCACAAACAAAATTGTTTAAGGTGTGTTGTTTGCTCTTAGACTTGAATGTGGAATTGCACATTATTTACTGCTATGGTTTTGCATCAGGCCTGCACATCCAGCCTGAAATAAAGTTCCTAAACTGAATATAGTTTTCTGCTTAGGAGTTAGCATATGCCATTTCAGTAGAAACTCATTCACTGGAATAGTGCTAATCTTGCCCAAGCAAGAAACTCATTAACCAACGAAGATATCAATACGCACAATTTCATACAAGAATGAAGTTTTCAAAGCAGTCACAAGAATTCAAGGCGCACAGTTCTGAATCAGAAATTCAGGCTTTGTACTGCAGCTTCACCTACACACTTGCTAGAAGCTACGAATCAGGGTGCCACCTCAAAGTCATCCAAGGCTCAGAGGACAAACAATTCTCAAGATGTATTCATACCTGTGGATGTGGATTCAGCACGCATGTGTAGCCCAGGTCAATGATGGCCCGAACAGTGTCAAGGCTGGTCCCATAAAGGTTGCCTCTGTACTCCCCGTGCTCAACAAAGCGCCCTTGCCGGATCTTTTCTTCCATTTCAGATCGGCTCACAAAATAGTAATCTCGACCATCAACCTCCCAGGGCTTAATGGGACGACTCGTATCTTGCACATCAAAGAGAAGAAGCAATTTCTATTAAAGTCTAGCAGCTCCTAAAATACTCTTCATACAGTAGAAACAAAGTAGAATATGCCATACCAAGATGCCCACGTAGCTACCCTCATCTTTATACAGGGTCTTCATAAGTTAAAACGATTCGTAACTTTAATAAAAAGGCTACGCTAGCTACACAAATGTTGCTTGAAAAGGTGGTTTATGTGCTTTGGTGGACAATTTTCACGGACATGTAGTGTTAGTAAATAATGAACAAAGATTTGTTAACTTTTTTTTTTCTTTTTGCAAACATGATATATGCTTATATAAGGCACTTGAAGATGAGCATATTTGAAAATGACTCCACTTTGTTTGATACTCCTATACAATTTGTGTTCATGAAATTTTACTCTGTACACTCATTTTGCATTCAGAGGCAGAAGTTTCAACACAAAGATGAACCTCCTATGTG